>NW_026067978.1:1684412-1841507 GCF_014885135.2 Alexandromys fortis | reverse complement strand
CAGTCACTCTGCCAGGGAAGAGGGCTGCTCCCTCTACAACAACCGCATTAACGCCTTTCCTTGTAGCCGTTTAAAATATTCTTCCCACTAAAGCCATTCAAGAGAGAAAGGATTTATTTTAGCTCACACTTAAAGGGTCCAGTTCATCCTGGCTGAAGTTCATCCAGGAGCCTGAAGCAGCTGTCACATGGCACCCCCAATCGAAAGCAGAGAGTGATGGCTGCTTGTGTTGAGCTCACGTTCTCCTCTTTACAGTTCAGCATCCGGTCCCAGGGAATGGTGCCGCCCACAGTGGACAGGCCTCCCTGCCTTAGCCAACCCGGGCATGCCCGAAAGCTGATCTCTCACAGGTACGCCTGGAGGCTCACCCATAGGTGATTCCAGATCCTACCAAGCTGACAGTGAGCATCAACTATCACAATGACTTGTAAAGACTCGAAAACTTGCTCAAAAACTGCTTGAAATTACGTCATGCTTCCAGTAACATAAGGACCTCCCTTTAGGCTCTGTCCTTTAAAGGTCTGCACCGGCTCCCAGCTGCTCCTCTTTACTCCCTTTCAGTCACTCCCTCTAAAGAACACCCAAACTACACTCAAACAACAGCCATTTGTAATGTATGGCCGACAATATATACGTCTATATAAAGCCACCATGTATGGGCAGATTTTCGGTACAGTTTGAATCTGAAGTACATCCCAGGCTCATGCTCTGATTCCTGTTTGGGGGGCTGTGAAATCTTTGAGAGGTAGGGATTAGTTGTTAAAAGGTAAGTTTCCCTCTCTGCTTTCTGGTTGGCCACGCTGTGACAAATCTCCAGCACATGCTCCCATCACCAACTGAGAAGTTCCACCATGTCGTAAGCCAAGCTCTCTTCTTCATCAAATGGTTTCTGTTAGGTATTGAGTTCATAACAATACAAACATGATTAATAGAATCTCTCATAGTTTTCTGGAACAAATTTTCAATTTTATAATGTTTCTTTGATTTTTGAATTATTTAACATTTTATACTTAATTCTTGAAATTCATGGCTTTTTGTTTGTTTTTTTAAATATTTATTTATTTACTTATGTATACAACATTCTGTTTGTGTGTATGCCTGCAGGCCAGAAGAGGGCACCAGACCTCATTGCAGATGGTTGTGAGCCACCATGTGGTTGCTGGGAATTGAACTCAGGACTTTTGGAAGAGCAGGCAATGCTCTTAACTACTGAGCCATCTCTCCAGCCCCTGTTTGTTTTTTTTTTTTTTTTTTGAGAAAGGGTTTCTCTTCGTATTCCTGGCTGTCCTGGAACTTGCTCACATTATGATCTCAAACTCACAGATATCTGCCTGTCTCTGCCTCCCGAGTGCTGGAATTAAAACTGTGTGCCATCACTGCCTGGCAATTTATGGGTATTTTTAAGCAACATTGTTTTATTTGTTCCTGTGACTTTTTGGGTGTGTTTATCCTTCTCTCCATATTGAAATACCCCTTTTAGTATCCCTTGTGGAGTTAACACAGTAGTTAGAAACATTGTGATTGTTGTATTGCCAAATTGACAGGTCCTAGAATCACCTTAGGGACAAATCTCTAGCATGTCTGTGAGAGATTTTCTAGATTAGGCTAATTGAGGCAAGAAGACTCACCCTAAACATGGGTGGCACTGTTTCATGGTTCTGCGGTCATGGAATAGTCATAACTCTGCTTCCTGACTGTGGACGCAATGAGACCAGCCACTTCCTGTTCCTGCTGTCACGACTTCCTCACCATGATGGACAATACCCATGAGCTGTGAGCCAAAACAAACCCATCCTTACTTCGGTTGCTTTTCCAGGTATTTTCTCATGACAATGATGAGAAAATAGCTATTGATCTCCTGTTGATGCTAACCACGTCTGTGTCTTATATATTCAGCTTAAATTTCTACTTACATAACCGCATAGTCTTGTTTCTTTCAGATCTTTTTGTCCATCCTTCCCTTTTCTTGTCTTGCTGCTGTGGCTGTGAAGTGTGTACAGCACTGGCAATAGTAGCATCCTGCTATCGTTCCCACCCAGAGCGGTTTCATATTAATGGTCACACTTCAGTGAGGTTTGTCGCTGTAGTGCTTCTTCATCTCCACAAACTGGCTACAGTCTTTATGCTGAGAGAAGGTCATGTGTGAGTGTTGAGGGTTAGGCTGATCCAAGGCCTTTGCTGAGGCCCTGATCTATGGATGAATATGCTCAGCCTTCTCTCTATGTAACATTGCTTGATTAACTTTCTGCTGACTTTGTCCCATTGTATGATAGCTTGATGCTGGTAGTGTCCATGTCTCCCCTAAAAACTGTATATAAGATGCTGTACTTTTTTTTAATTAAATAACTGCTTTGTCTGTTAGCTCTAGCTTCTTATTTGTTAACTCTTACATATTTATTTAACCCATTTCTATTAATCTGTGTATTGCCATGTGACTGTGGCTTACCGGCTAAAGTTTCAGCCTCTGTCTCTGGCAGGGCTACATGGCTTCTCTCTGACTCCACCCTTCTTTTCCCCAGCATTCAGTTTAGTTTTCCCCACCTAGCTCTGTTCCCCTATAGCTCTGCTATAGGCCCAAAGCAGTTCCTTTATTAACCAATGATATTCACAAGATGCTGTACTTCTTAATGAATTTGTTTGGTGTAAGATTTAGCTCATGCGAGACCTCTTGATCTCCTGATCTCAGATTTCCTATCTTCGTCTGTCTTCTCATCTTCTGGGTTTCCCCCTCAAGATTCTGCCACTGAAGAACAACTTGCTGGTCTAGGTCATGTGAGAATGACTTTAGGATTTTTTCAACAGTTTTTCTGACTCTCTTGAGATGCTCATATGCTTTCCCTCCTTTTATCTAATAATTTGGCAAGTTACATCATTTTCCCCCAACATTAAATCGTTGCAGGGTGTTTTGATTGTACTCTGACACCCCTGAGACTGACAAAGTTTACCTTGAGTCAGGGGGTAGAACTAGCTATTAGTTGACTGGAATTAGCCATAGAGGTTTTGGAGGACCCAGGATATAAAGAGACACAGGAAGTAGTAGGGAGGGGTTAGAAAGATTCACAGGCCCATTTGGATGGAGGAAGAAGAGAGAGAAGCAGGCCCCCGGTCCCTTCTCTGCTGCTTCTCTGATCAATCAGGTTTTTACCTCAGTATTGAACTCTGGAATTTTATTTAATAATAGAACAATATAAGTAATTCCTTCATTAAATATTTTACAATTCTTAGATTAATCTGACTTAGTCATGATGTACTGTCCTTTTCTCTAAATTGCTGGATTCAATTTGTTGGTATTTTCATTAGAATTTTGTAAAGGGGCTGGGCAGTGGTGGCACAGGCCTTTAAACCCAACATTCAGGAGGCAGAAACAGGTAGATCTCTGTTAGTTCAAGCCAACCTGGTCTACAAAAGCTGGTTCCAGGGCGGCTAGGACTGTAACATAGAGAAACCCTGTCTTGAAAAGCCCCCACCTCTCAAAAAAGAATTTTGTCATGTATGTTAGGAGTATAAAATAGACTTGTGATTGTCCCTTTCCTGGGATGTTTTTGTTGGATTTTAGTGGCTTTTAGGATAAAGGAATACTACGGCATCACAAAGTCGGTTGGGATTTTCTCTCCCTTTTGTATATGTTGAAAGGGTCTGTTAAATTTGGTTTTGTAGCTTCCATTGATGTTTAAGGGGTAACTGGTGACACTGTCTGGGCCTTAGGGCTTCCCCCTGTGTTTTTAAATTTTTTTTAACTATAGATTCACTTGTAGCTTTATACTTAACACAGTGAGATCCTGTGTACCCATGCAATAATTCTACAACTCAGTGCTTTCTATAGCGGCTTATGCTTTTACAAAATGAGAATGGAACATACAGCATATATTTCTTTTTTATTTATTTATTATGTATACAATATTCTGTCTGTGTGTATGCCCGCAGGTCGGAAGAGGGCACTAGACCTCATTACAGATGGTTGTGAGCCACCATGTGGTTGCTGGGAATTGAACTCAGGACCTTTGGAAGAGCAGGCAATGCTCTTAACCTCTGAGCCATCTCACCAGCCCCAGCATATATTTCTTACACGCTGACACAAGTGTGTGAGTGTGGTTGCCAAGTGGAACACTACTGAGCACTGATGGGAGCTGGACTTTCCCGGATGCCTGATCAGAGCACACCCAGGACTAAGGCTCTCTTTCCAGCTAATCAGGGTCTCTGTACGTTGTATTTTTTTAATTTGTGCCCAAGAGATGCCTAGAGTGTTCCTGTGTTCTGTTGGGGAACATTCTACCGGTTGCACACAGTGCAGGGTCAATGGCTGATCAGCTTTGTACCCCATCGTTTGAACCCCTCAGGACTGCCTGGTCTCATTGGTCACCAGTGACCAACACTGGTAACTGGATTTTATTTTTTGTGGGAAACCTTGCCTGGAAAGGATGAATTCTGAACACGATGAGGATGACTAGTGGCTTTGGGGGAGTGGCAGGTAAGTAACCACTAGGGTTCTTTGCACAGACATTTACATATCGAGACGATGCCCATCTGGCATGAAGGGCCACTACTGCATCAAAAAGCTTTAGTTTGTCTTAGGTTTTAGACAGTCTCTTGCCTGGCTGGTCTGGAATTTACTATGTAGATAGACAAGGCTGGCTCACAGAGATCCACCAGGTTCTGCCTCTATCCCTTGAGTACTGGGATTAATTGTGAATCCCAGGTTAGCTAGGGCTACATGGTGAGACTCTGTCTCAAAACAAATAAGTGAACAAAAACAAAAAAAAATGGCTTCCTAGCCTTCTGCAGTTTGGAAACCTTGAGACACAGCCCTCTTCTGTAAGTCCTCTCACTATCAGGAGCTACCGAGTGCCAGCCTCAACGCTCTGTCAGGGCTCAGAAAAGAGCTTCTAGGACAAGCGAAAACTGGCTTGGAAACTTTGGAAGCAGATCTGAGGGACAGAGCAAACTGACTTAGGCACATGTTACCTGTATGTTTCTTTATTCCTTGGAGGAAGATGAGAGAAGGGAGAAGAAGGAGGAGCCTAAGGCACAAGGGATAAGGCAATGTATAAGGGTAAGGAGTAAGGCATAAGGCTAAGAAAAGGGGGTGATTGTCACAAAGCCTTCAGTTTATACAGGCATACAGACAAGTTAGCAATCCCATAGGTGGTAACAATAGCACCAAGCATGCATTTTCAGAGTCACAAGAACCAGTGGATCTGGCTTTATATCTCAGCGGGGGTGTAGCTGTGACGTTCCCCTGCGGCTGTGCTGGGAACACAGCCTTGGTAGTTATGCTAACCTGTGGGCTTGATTTGTATTAGCCTCTTGCTGGTTGAGTTAAAAGGAATCTCTTTCAGGGACCCTGCTTCTGACTCTAGCAGGGTGCCCAGGTGAGAAGTGTTCTCTCTGAAGCTAGTTTTAGTGACTCAGGCCTTTTCCCTGTATAAACAGCTAATTTCTTGGGTTATGATCCTATGTTAGTTAAAACCGAGGTAAAGGGTAAATACAGAACATTAGTAGCCTGTTAGGTCAAAGTACAAGACCAGTAGGTTGCACCATCCTGAGTCTGCCGTTAGAGCAGACATATTGCCTCCTGAATGAGGCTCCTTTTTTGCCAGTGACCATTATTGTCAATAAAGAAAGTTTGTGGGGAACTGTGGAACCATGAGAGCAAGGACTTGATGGAATCCTTTTCACACCATGGCTTCATGGTGTGGGGGGAGGCATCCAGTGGCCCTGCAGGAAAAGTCAGGCTTATACACTGCTGGGATACTATGGGAGGAGAAATGCCATGATTTCACAGGATTTCACCAGGACTGACAGTGACTGACCCAAAGGACAGGTGTGCCCGCAGCTCTACAAAGATGGGTTCTCCAGGCGGAGAGTACGTATACACTTCCTGTGGATAGTCCAGTAGACCTCCCAGCTGCACATTGCTGTGTTATACTTGTGGGCTCACCACACTTCAGCTTTCCTGGAGCCTATGCGCTCCCTCAATAGAGACATCCTCTTGTCTGTCCTTGCCTGGGTATCTCCACGACCTCTTCCCTCTCCTCAGGTCACTTATCACAATCCTTTCTTACCTGCCTCCTGACTCCCTATAGAAGCATTTCAGTGGTGCTCCAGGTCCTCTGTGCTTCTAGGACAGACTCCCTGTCATGACCCCCTTGCAGCCTACGCCTACGGGTTCTGGGAATGCTCCCTCTCTTGGTTCTTTCCCCAGAGAACCCTTGTGGCTCCCCAGGAGCATTTCCCCTGAACAGAATGACTTCAGGCTGTGCATAGGTAGTTGACCAACCTCTGTGTAACCTGGGGCATGGATACGGTCAGGAGACATAGGCATGGTCTTGGAAAGTGTGTATCTTTCCTTCCTTTCAGTCCAGACACCTGTGCCACCTGGCAGGGAAGATGCTTCACCTGCAGAGTCAGAGGCTGGCCACCAGTTTTTATAACAGTATGGCACTCTACCCTGCAGCTCATCTAGCCTCAGTCTTCGTGTGCAGAGATCTCATACAGCCATCATGTCTATGGGGCCAGCATTTGGGATGTTCTCACATAAACCCATTGCTTTGCCTCTTTTATTGATAGGCAGGTTGTGACCCATGCTGTTTTTCAATCAGGCATTTTCATTTAACTTCAGACTATCTCATCCAAGAGTTATTCCTGAGTGAGCATCCCTGTGTGCACTGTTGAGCCTGGGCTCTCATAGTTCTTCTTAGGTTTCATACCTTTAGACTCTGAGCTCCATGCAGACTAAGCCTGGATACAGGGATGTGTTTTGGAAAACAGTGGCTGAAGAGAGAGAATAGATGGGATTACAAAAGTATCCTGGCAATAGGAGGAACCAGGAGGTCAACTCTCCTCTTGAACAGATAATCTGGGTACATGGGGCTCACTTTTTCTGAGTGTCCTCCTTGGCTGGGGCAGGATTACATTTGGGATGTCAGGTGAGACACAAGCTCCTGCCCCATTACAGACAGGTCTTGGAATGAACTGTCCCATGTGGTGATGAGCACAAGCTTGGGTGGGGCTGAGGGCAGGAAGCAGTGGCAGTTGGTCACTGTGCTCTGCTTCTTACTGCGTGATTGCATTTGGCTCAGTGCTCACCACACAGGAAATTGCTGGACCCCCATCCTCCTGCAAATGTTAATGAGGCAGATCTGGAAAGCAGAGCCCAGGGGAGCTGAGGCTCAAGCTTTGTATGTGGACAGAGCCAGGGACCAGCATCCGTTGGCTATAGACTTGAATTGGAGTCAGATCTGAGCCCCTGCTTCCATTGAAATGGGGTGGTGCTGCACACCTTTAATCCCAACACTTGGGGAGGCAGAGGAAGGTGGATCTATGAGTTCAAGGCCAGCCTGGTCTACAGAGTGAGTTCCAGGACAGCCAGGGCTACACAGAAAAAAACACACTGGACAAAACCTTGGGTCTTGCACCTGTCCGTTCTCACTTTCACAGCTGCTGACATACTCGATCCAGAAAGGGAATTCTTTCTCAAGTTTTATTGTAAAATCCTCAGAAAAAGAGCATTGACAATGACCATACTTTATGGTAATCTGTGAGTCTTTTTTTTTCTTTTTTGTCAAGTGGTACAGTAAATACATCATGTGTTCAATACTGTGTCATACATCAAAATAAACACAAACTTATTTCAAATGCCACATACTGTTACTGTGTTGGTACAAATTTCTACTAAAGTTGATGTATTAAAAATAATTTATATATATCTTATAAATAAGGAAAAAAATTCACATGTGTATAATAATTACAGGCGGCCTTTTGAGAGATACTGATTACAGAAAATATATTTTGGAGTCTACACAACTGCTCAAAAGAACGTAGCCTGCCTCGATGTAAGCGATCCAAGGGTTTTTCTGAGGTGGGGAAAGGATGACTCTCGGGATGGCGTGTGTGGGGTTCCACAACGTGAAGGTCATTCGGCGACGCGGTAGCGCGAAATGGTGTGCGACCACTCGAGCAAAACTTCATGCCCAGTTTCACTTTGGGTCATTTTATACAGCCTTCAGGAAGCAGGGCAGCAGCACTGGGGGGTGTGGGGAGCCCTGGAGGCAGGCAGAGAGGGTGTGAATGTGGGTGCTACCACCAGGGGGCACAGTGGGTCTGGGTCTGGTGGCCTGCAGGCTTGTTTCTCTCCCATCTCTGGAGATGGCATGCTAGACAGTGGACGAGGATTTGGAGTTTAGACAGCCCCTGGATCGCACAACCAGCCGATGCTGGTCTCCCTTTATCCAGAAGGTGAACTGTGGAGAGCAACATGTCACCAAGGCGTGGTGTAGGGGGCCAGTCCCTACGCAAGGCTTTGTGGGATGTAGGCAGGGTTCGCTAGTGTTGTCTAGGGTAGGGTAGGGCCATGTTTTCTAGGCCACAGGCGAGTTTTCATTGGAGCGTTAAAGCAGTAAGGCGTCATGGCGAGGGGTCACATGATGCCTGTATGGTGGGAAACGGATGCTCCGTGAATGGTAGGAACCGTAGTGGGAGCGAGCCGCGGGAAAGGAACTGTAACATGGGTCATTAAGTTGAGTTCGGAAAGAAAGGCGCACAAGCTGTGACTTTGTGTCAAAAGCCAAAAAACGTCCTAAATGCGCCGGTGCCAGCTGAAGAAGCCTCCCTGTGAATTCTGGAAGTCCGTTTCTTCTCTCCTTTCATATCTCATTTCATCCGTTGTGTTTGGTTAGATTACACTTTCCAGATAGTCGCCCAGAGAGTCAGAGGAGACTGTGGAGGCCTAAGAGGTGCTTGATCATTACCTCTAGGTATCTGCTGGGGAGACCCAGCCACGACGCCCAAATCCTCAAGCCAGTGCCACGAGCAGGACGTGGCTTGCCTTCCACCACCCATTTGGCATCTTGTGATCACATCCTGAGTGCCCTGCCCCCATTGGATCTTTTAAATACCCCACTTAGCATCCTTGTGGTTATGGAGAGAAACCAAACCTAGGCAGTTAGCGATGCTTTTGAACAAGACCACGGGTTGCCTCTGTGGTGGCTTGGGAGCAAAAGGCAGCATCTGGTCTGTGAGGGACTTCGCATTTGAACCCTCAGAGCAAGGGGCGTGTGGGAAAAGGGCACATGAAGCTGGTGTGAGGAAGAGCTGTTGCTCCTTGAAGGATGGATGAGTGCCGTCACGGGGGAACTCAGAAGCAGGGGGCGTGGGATACAGGAAGAGAGCCAGGAAGAAAGGGAATGAAGTGGGAGAAGATGGAGAGGGTGGACTGCCTCGTGTGAGACTGGGCCGAAATGAAATCTCACCAGCTCTCTCCCTCTTTCCTACCACTCTGATGGTGCTTTTTCTAGTCCTTGGCTTCTAACTCCCTGGTCCGAGAGCTAGGGTTTGGGCTGTGATCCTGGACAGCAAGGTGTTGTCTGTGGTTCTGACAGAGTGAGGCTGGGGCTGGGCTGATGGAGGACTGCTGAATCAGTCTCTAGGAGTCTCCCCTCATCTCTGGCCTTCTGGGGGGGCATTCTGGGGATGCTGGGTATACGGAAGGAAGATGTGAGGTAGATTGGTGGGTGTGTAGGAGGGAGGGGAATGGCGACAGATCCCCGGAGACTTGCTTCTGGAGGGGAGGGTTGGAGAGAGGGCTGTGGGGTTTGTTAGTGAAGATGGTTCTGCATCAGTGGTTTTTTGAAACACACGAGAAAATGAAGCAACTACACTTTAGCCCAAGGTACAAAAATATATCCAGAGCGAGTGTATCTCACATCTCCATTCTGAGAGCCCCCTTAGTTCACAGGTTATCGGTCATCAGACGAACGAGAAGATGCTACTGGACAAAGCCAACTCGCGCTTCGCTGGGTGAAGACTCGGAAGTTCCCAGGCTCTGTGTAGCAAGCTGCTGCCCTTGGCTCTGTCTGGGGTAGCAAGCAGCCTTCCTGGGGTGCTTCCCTTCAGTTGGGAGCCCTTTCCTGAACAGAGAGTAGGTGAGGGGGAGGAACTGAACCCCCTTCCTTGGTGACGCCCACTCTCTTCATCAGAGAACCTGCAGTTTGGCCTTAGATTCTGATCCTAGCCATGACTTCAGGTCTTTTCCAGCCTCTTCCCATGATTCAGGAAGGCAGCAGGATGTTTGTGTGGCTTGGGGGACCAAAGAAATCCATGTACCACATTGGAGGGTGGCCCAGTTTCAGGCTTGTTTGGACAAGAGGGTTATATACTCAGTCAGAAGCAGGAAGGCTCTCTTCCATGCAGTCTGGGGTTGCTGGGTAAGATGTTGAGAGCAAGGACTTTGGGGCAGAAGGAGAACCAGTAGCTACATATGCACAGAATTTTGTGGTGGTTTTCAGGGGAAAATAAAAAAGAACAGTCAAATGTTTGTGTCATCACTTGAATGTTAAGAATTATGAATGGGGTTTATGTAAATCACTTTCCTGGTGGTTTTCTTAGTTAAACCAGTCCTTTCTGGGTAAACTGTTAGCTGTCAATTTCTTGTGTTCTTCAGAACCCCCACGGGCTGGGGTTGTTGCAGGAGATCCACTCACTCACTGTGTGTTGCCAGTGGGTTTTAAACTCGTCTCATGGGTCTCTTCTGGCCCCAGACTGAAGAGGGGGAAGGCAGGCAAGATTTCCCCACAGTCCTCTGCCTTCCTCTACTGATCTCATTGCCAGGAAGCCATTCTGCTTTTGTGACTGCAGCCTGGACTGACATCTGGCCTAGGCTTCAGGGTTCCGAGGTTTTTTCTTTAACATGTCTTGCACCCAGGCCACTGGACATAGGCTGGCTATCTCTAGAAGTTGAGCAGAAGAGAAGAGAACTTTGGGGTGCCTTCTAGGAATATGCAGAGAAGCAGGACAGTGGCCAAGCAATCCTGCTTTCTTTTGGTTTGCTGGATTGTATTGGTCTTTGACTTTTGCATCCAAAGAGGGTATGTAAAGCTGGCCTTGGTGGGCTTGGGGGAGAGGCTGAGGGAATCTTCTTCTTGAGGCAGACACTATTGTTCCAAAAGGAGAAATATATGACTATTGGAAGATTTCAGTGAAAGCATGGGACCCCAGAATCATATCAGATAAGAAAGGGTAAGCTGTATCATCGCCACTTATCCTGCTTGTGAAGCTTGCCTCTGAGGGCAGCATCTTCAGCCTCTTACCCACATCTGAAACATGATAGCACATGTATGGGGAACTGCCTTGGACTGTCAGGGACAGTGGTTTAGTGCACCAGGAGAGGAAACACAGGGGAGGCCAGACTAGCAGCAGGAAGCTGGCATGAACAGTGGGGGTCAAGCACTCATGCAGGAAGTGGGAGAAAGGTGCATTCTGTGTCTTCAAAGTCATGGCCATTGCTGATCGGTGAAAGTGGCTAAGTTAGCTGGTCTGGGGTAGACCCACTGTCTCAACACTGTGGGGCTTGCAGGATTCGAACTAGAAAGTCAGCATGTTTTGGCAATGGATGTGAGAGAGGGCGGAATGTTCTGAGAAACCTGGGTGGGGGTCTCGTTCTTGTTGAGTCTGACACAGGGCTGTTGAGTCTGACCTAGGGCTGGCTGGGTTGGGCTTCTTCCTATTGCAGGCAGAGCCCTCTGTGAGTCTGCATTGTGGAGAGTGTGTAGTTGAGGGGATGGGAATGAAAACACTAGGGAAAAGGGCTCTCTTGCAGTGTGGTGACAGGGGCTGAGGCATCAGTGCTGACTGCTCCTGCAGAAACACAGCCTTAGAGCTCTGGATGGATGGCACTCATGGCTTCTGGATGGAACCCAGAGGCTGCCTACACCTTACCAGGAAAGCCTGGCCTGCCCTGGGTCTGGACTTCTGCTGGTGCGTTAGGCATCCTTAGTAACGTGTTGCCTTTCTGTGGTGAAGAGCAGGCACATGGGGCTCAGCTTGGTCTCTTGGGGTCCCAGCGTCGATTTTAACATGGTGGTTATGGACTGCACTTGGGCCAACACAATGCTGCAGAGAACTGCTATTTCTCGGGTGTCTATTTTTTCTGCACATGGCATGTACCGTTGGGACCCTCTCCCCTCGGAGACTTATCCTAAGGCAGGGAAGAATATAGCTGGACCTTGGAGAGCATCTCTCTGCGTCCTCACATCTGAGATTATAAAAAAATTAGTTTTAATCAAAAAATTCCAAAATAAAGCAAGTGATTTCCCATCCCCCAAGGTGTAGTAAGTTTCAGAGGCTCTCCCTCAGGGGTATAGCACTCAGCTGGAAAAGCAAGCAAGCAGCGTCCAGGATGGAGCATGTGAGGTCCCCAGCAGGGGTAGGAGGCTAGCCCGCTAAGAGGGACAGCCCCGCTCAACCCCGCTGCGGGGGCCACTCCTGCAGGGCACTGGCTGGGGCTGGCGGGTTAGGATAATGACTATGTAAAGGCAACGGACAGAAGTGTCAGCCTGGGCAGCAGGATCCCTCGCTTCTGTGATGTCCCCAGGCGACGTGGTGTGCAGCCAGGAACAGAGATGATTTCCTTGCACACAGTAGCAGCATGTGTTCTCACCACGGCTCAAGGCGTTACATCATACTTCTGAATGGAAACCCCCGGATCTTGGTTGCTGTGTGTACCTTCTGCTAGGGAACTTGCAAGGAGATCAGTGTCGAACCACAAAGCGAAGTACAGGGTTTGGCTTTTTTGTCTGTGAAAATGTACAGTGCGCCTGGTCGGGGCTGTGGTGTCAGGACTAAGGTGGTACTCCTGGACCCGAGCTCGGTTCCTTCCTGGACCCTTTCATACCTCCCCGACCCACACCACTGCGGCTGCACCCTTTGCGCCCGACACCTCGCATCTCAGGGCGTTTCGTCTCCCATTGATCAGGAACAGCGACTCTTGAGCGGGCGTGAGGAGGTACTGCCCAAAGAGCCCGCTGTCCCTCAGGATTCTGCGGGGTCCACCCCAGGGTGGGGCTGGCCCGGTGGGTGGCTCCTTTAAGTTCTTCAGCCTCCCCATCTTCCCAGTGGACAGCTCGAGGAACAGCAGGTCTGGCTCCTTGTCGAGAGTGGCGTAGGCGTTGTACTGATTGCCTTCTGTGAAGGAATGCTGAAACGCCAAGTCTGAAATGCCCGGGCTTATTTTGAGGTCATATAGGGTCTGGATTTCCCCCCGCACTGTGACTTCCTGCACGTGCAACCAGGGGCCCTTGTTGGAGACACTGACGATGAAGCGTCCATCAGGGGACACATGGGGGGTGCCCGTGATGTCAGTGTTAGGGCCCAGCACCGAGTCTGTGACGCTGTCAATGAGCAGCTGTGGGCTGGTGGAGGAAGGGGTGTCCTGTCGGCACTGCACGAAGAAGTAGCCGCCCAGGTGGGTGTGTGCCATGGCTTGAGGCATGCAGCTATGGTGCTTCAGGCTGATGGTCTTGAGGGGCATCAGAGTCTCCAGGTCAACTTTGTGGACGGCAGGGTCAGATTTGTTGAAGATGAAGCCAAACCTGGAAGGAGAGCAGTGGAAGTCAGAGAGCCACAGGTCAGAGAGTAGGAGGTCGCTGTTGGGGGCAGGGGATCTGTCATTTGTTTTAAATGATAGCATCCTAACCCTTCAGTCATCTAATGGTCTATTAATAAGATCTATCATTCTGCAGGGGATGCCTCCGAGCCAGCTATCTATACTCTTCAGTCATGTACAGTTGAGTATAATGTTTGTGGATCTGCATGTTTGCAAAACCCACTCATCCTTGGAAAATGCTTTTGAAGGGCAGGAGAATGACCCTCAGTGGCTTCTCTCTGGAGGTGACTTTGGTCCACTTCCCTAGCTCGGTTAGCTGGGATGGGGATCTGGGTTTGCAGGAAAAGACTGACTCTTGCCTGACTGTCACGAGGACACTTGTCAATTCGCCTGCTCCTGAGCTGTCTGGAAAGTCAGAATTCGAAGACACAGCTAAACAAGGACAGAGTTCCTATTTATTCTGATGTTGGGGGAGGAATCCATAGTGTAGTCTCCCCTCTGGCATCCATGATGTGGGCAAGAAGAACCTCAGGGCAACTTTTTCCCCAGATGTCACTCGGCCTGGTGCTGCTGGGATGCCCTTTGGTTGCAGAGCCCAGGACCTTGCCTCTCTGAGCCTCAGGGACTCTATAAAGAGTGCGGTCTCTTCCCAGGGCAGTTGGGAAGATCAGATCCAAGAGGGAGCTCAAGCAGATGGGACTTGAGCTCCTCTGGCTTTCTGAAAGTCTGTTGGAGACTGACTGCCAGTATAGGAAAGTCTGACTTCAGGAGGGACATCCCCCGAGATCTGCACCTAGTGTCTGGCTCACAAAGGGCTTCGGTGCTGAATGCACCTAAAGGAATAGGAGAATCTGTTTCTATAATTTTCCCTGGGGGAAAAAAGGCATCTCCAGAGTGGACAAAATGTCCCAGACATTAACTTTAAAGCATCCTTAAAGAAGCGGACGGAGAAGACGATGCTCTTAAGAGGAACTTAAGAGCCACTCAGGAGCATCTGCACCTCACGGCTGCTGGCTGGAGTCCTGGTGGGGGTCTCATGTATGCATTTGAGCCCTGAGGCTCTGCAGGAACTGGGTTCTGAGGGAGGCTATTGTCCTCTTAAGGTGCCCAGCATCAGCGTGCAAAAATGAGTCATTTCTTCTTGAAGATTGAGTCTGATGTCAGTTCACAGAGGCATACAAAGTGAGGTCTTTGGGGACTTGATGACACAGCAGGGGGCATTTGCAGAGCTTGTGGGAGCTCTAGGAAATGAGAAAGGAAGGAGAGGGGGCAAGTCCCTAAAGACTCTGGGGACTGTGAATTCTCTTTAATTAGAAGGTATGCTTAGCAGGGCGACCAGGCTCTGGGTCTGCTGTGCCAGAGAGGGAGGCAGATCAGGAAGTATTGGGAGGGAGAGAGGGGCACATGACTGCCCAGGCAGATGGGGACTGAGCATGGCCTGCAGGGGCGGGGAGACCAGTCCTACCTGACGTGGTTGATGATGAGATTGGTTGGGGGTATGAAGAAGTCGTCCACTCCTGCAAACGGTGTTCGGATGAGGTGCTGGCCCTGGCCAGCGCTGGCTTCAGTGATCACCTGTAACACAGAGAGGGGTTATTGTGGGGGCCCATTCAGGAGCAGGCTGGAGAGCTGGACATGTGCATGTTCAACTATAGACCCCACAGATGGTGACATATATGGTGGACAAACCCTAGTCTCAGGAAAGGGACAGGAGCCAAGTGGGAGCTGTTTGGGA
The DNA here is from genome assembly GCF_014885135.2 of Alexandromys fortis. NCBI lineage: Eukaryota > Metazoa > Chordata > Mammalia > Rodentia > Cricetidae > Alexandromys > Alexandromys fortis. The sequence goes on along the minus strand of NW_026067978.1, from coordinate 1,826,394 downwards.
ACGTGGAGATCAGGCACCTGTCCTTCCTGGGGGAGGAAGTAAAGGCCCAGACTGGCCACCCCTCCTCAGTCCAACCTGGCCATCTGCTTCTTGTCTTCCTGCAGGAGGGTGGGGTGAGGACCTAGGGAATAGTGCTGGGGTTTCCAAGGAAGAGCCTAGCGTTTGCATCTCTGCTCAACCCCAGGGAAAGGGGGAGAGAATGAACAATGGACCGATGTACTAGGAAATTATTGAACACATTTAGTGTTTCTGTGTGTTTGCATGGGGCAAGCACGAGTGTGTGCACAGGTGTGCATATGCTAATAGAGGCCAGAGGTCAACATAGGGTATCATTTCTCATGTGCTGTCTACTTGGTGTGTTTGAGCCAATGACCTGTAACTCATCACATAGGCTAAGTTGGCCAGGGCAAGTTCCTACCTTCTCAGCACTGGGTTACAAGTGTGTCACATGCCTGACTTGTTTTTTGTTTTTGTTTTATTTTTAATGTGTGCCCTGGAGATTGGAACTCAAGCCTCCTGCTTTGTACAAACTGGATCATGGTTGCCTCTGTTTTCCCACAGGCAATGCTTTTGCCCTGTAGACTTGGCAGAAAGCAAGCAGGTCTAACCCCTGGTGTGTGTCCCTGATATGCTGAGTCAGGGCAAGGATAGTTTGGTGGTGGGAGAGGTTAATCTAAGAGGTTAGACCAAGAGTGAGTCCTGTGGGTGCCCTGTGGGAAGTCACTTGGTTAAGGGCTATCCAAGGCAGCCCATGATCTCCCGCCTTCTGTACAGGGTCATTGATCTGTAGGTTTTAGGCCACTGTAGACAGATCTACACCACTGCACGGGCTTGGCCAGCTCACAGGCAATTTTAGCTCAAGGGCACTAGGGACAGGAAGCTGACCTTCAACTCTTACCCAACAAAGGACGTGTTCTTTTTTTTTTTTTTTTTTTTTTTTTTCTTCATCATATTGTGGCCATGGCAGTAACAGAAAGGATCCAGGTTTTTTTGTTTTTGCCCAATGCCAGCCTACAGGACAAGCTGCAGGAGGAGCCTGCTGAGCACACAGCTTGCAGCACTGAGCACTTCTGCCTTGGAGGAAGGGGTCTGCCTTCTGGCTGTCACTTTCATGACAGAGCAAACAGCAGCTGGCTGACCTGTTCAGGCAGGTTTGAGGCTGGGATCTTTGTGTACCTCCATGCTAGCCTTGGGGGTGAGGGATGTCAGCAGGCACGGCGCTGGAGCCAGAGGGGTGCACGCTGTGATTTCTGGTCTCCAAGGGGTTTGGAAGTTGCGAGGAGCAGGCTTTCCTGTGATTTTTCTATTTAACAAATGGCAGCATGATGCTTTCTTGACAAGTTCACGGGAGAAAAACTCATAGAGCTGGGCATTAAGAAAATACAAGGATTGGACACTGGGTCTACGAGCGTCTCTGGGAAATGTGGCTGAGCGTTCCAAGGCAGCGTGCAATCGCTGCTCGATACCAGGCCTGTCATTTCAGCTTATAATAGAGATGGAAAATTACAGGCTGTCATCGGTCAGTGTCATTCATGCCTCACCACCCTGACACCCTATATTCAGAGGTGGCTTCATCAAACACAGCCCCACGGACCATTGAGCTGACACAGTGTGTCAACCTTATTTCTCCGAGCCCTGAGGTTCTCTTGCCCTGGCCTTGGGTCCTGGCACATAGCTGAGCCCCCAGATGCCACAAAGATAATTCTGAAGATCTCCTAGTTCTGTGGGCTCAGCTCAGGAGAGAGCCACAGATGGCCTAGTAACACGAGGGGCTATCTGGATAAAAGGGAGATGACAAAATGCTGAGCATCTCTTAGGCGGGTGAACAATGCCTGCTGAGAAGTAACATCTAGGGGGACAAGCTAGAGGCACTGAAAGCTGGGCCTGGAGTAAGAACAACTGGGTAGAATCGGTGATGATGCCTTAGGAGGTGAGCGTGGGGATGGGCTTCATGCATGGACTCACCTCCACACAGCCAGGGCAGAATTTAACAAATATCTGAATAATGTCTATTTAGAAGGAATGGTAGAGTATGCTTCTACTGCTTTTCAAGTATCAACAACACGATCTTTGCCCACACCTGCAGCCTTTTTCATTGCTTGTGTTTTAGATTTGGGGTACGGGGTCTCACTATCTATCCCAGGCTGGCCTTGAACTCCCGATCTCTCTGTTTCAACATCCAGAGTTTCAGTGCCATAGGTGTTCATGGCTATGTACAGTTTCTCATCTGTATTTAGGTACATTCTTTAAGTTATTTTAAAAAAATTGTGTGTGTGTGTGTTTGTGCATGCACGCATGTGTGTGTGTGTGTGTGTGTGTATGCATGCAGAGGGCAGAAGAGGGCATCAGGTCTCTTGGAGCTCAGGTTGTAGGTGGCTGTTGGTCTCCTGACCAAACTCAGGTCCCTCTGCAACAGTAGCAAGGACCCAACTGCTGAGCCCTCTCTCCAGCACCCGGGCTGCTTTCTGGTTATCAGATAGCACAGCCCACAATATCTAATTTTACAAAACCTTCGATTAATGAAATACTTTTGCATCTATATGCACGTACAAGAATTCTGCTAGATGAGCTATCCCCTATATATTAAATTCAGCTCTTTGTGTTGATGGATTTTCCTCCTGTGTTATTTTCTCTACTTGGTATGTACGATTTAGGCCTATCTTTGATCAAGCTATATTATATTTAATCACTGCTTTATGCGTTTAGTTACATTGTCGGGCACATAACTATTCATCATCATGAAAGTCTCTCCTGCTGTCCACAGCTTTTCAGTTCGAAGCCACCTCACCCGGTGCTCGCATTCTCTCTCCCGAGCATCCCTTTGATCAACTGCTATCACTGTTTCAAGTCTTGAGGTCTCTCCTTTTATAACTTCTACTGTAGTTCTTTATTTCTTTCATGTCTCCCGCCCCTTTTGGTAATGGAGACTAAACCTAGGACCTTGTATGTGCCAAGAAAACATTCTAGCAGGGAGCTGCATTCTAGTCCCTTTAACTAGGAAATGCACACATGCACATGTGCAGGTCAGAGGTCAGCCTTGAGTGTTCTTTTTTTTTTTTTTTTTTTTTCGAGACAGGGTTTCTCTGCAGCTTTGGAGCCTGTCCTGGAACTAGCTTTTGTAGACCAGGCTGGTCTCGAACTCACAGAGATCCGCCTGCCTCTGCCTCCCAAGTGCTGGGATTAAAGGCGTGCGCCACTACTGCCCGGCTAGCCTTGAGTGTTCTTACACCCTCCTTTGAAAAATTATACTTTAGATATTTATTTTACTTACACGACGTTTTTGTCTGCTCATGTGGGTGTGTACCGTGTGCATGCCTGGTGCTTGCGGAGGTCAAAAGAGGGCATCAGACCCCCAGAACTGGAGGTATGGATAGTTGTGAGCTACCATGCTGTTGGAGACCAGATCTAGATCTTTAGCCAGAGCAGCCAGTGCTTTAACCACTGAGCAATCTCTATAGCTATATATCTCTCTTATTTTTGAGGCAGTTTCTTGAATTGATCGGAATTTGCTATGCAGGCTGGGCTGGCTGGCTAGAGAGTCCCAGGAGCCATCCTGTCTCCCCAGAGCCTCCAGCTTGGTTTTGTGTGAGAGCCTGCAGGAATGAATGTGGGGGTCAGTTTCTCTCCCTCCACTGTGAGTTCTAGGGACGGAACTGCTGGGGCTTACCCAGCAGGTGTCCTCCTCACTTAGCCGTCCTGCTGGCGCCATATTCATTTTTTAGCCCCATGGGCTGGGGGTGTGGTCAGGTCCCAGTGTTTGCAACACAAGCACTATAGTGACTGAGCTATCGTTCTGCCCCACTTCTTGTTCTTTTTTTAGGTAAGGGCTAAGGTGCCCAGGCTGGCTTTGAACTCACTTTACTGTCCAAGTGGGCCTTGAATTTGTGACCCTCTCTCCTTGACCTTCTGAGTAGCTGTGATTATAGGTCAGTGTCGCCAAACTTGGCTTTATATTTCTTAGAAACAAATTATATCTAATATTTTTCTTCTTAAAGCCCAATCAAACCATTCTATTTATTTATAAATGACAGGATCTCTCTCAAGTAGCCCAGGCTAGCCTCCAATTCACTCTGGAGTGGAGGCTGACTGACCTTAGACTTTCGATCTTTGTGCTCCTACTTCCCAAGTTCTGAGATTACAGACATACACTGCCATGTATGGTTTTCTGTAGTTCTTGGGAAGGAATCTGGGGTTTTGTGCTTGTCAGAGAAGCACATCACCTATAGTTACACCCTATACCCCTGGTACATCTTTGCTTTTAAAAAATATAGTAGGCTGGAGAGATGGCTCAGGGGTTAAGAGCACTTGGCTGTTCTAGAGGACCTGAGTTCAATTCCCAGCACCCATGCGACTGCTCACAGCTGTCTGTGATTTCAGTTCTAGGATGTCTGATACCCTCAAACAGACATCCAGGCAAAATAACAATGCACATAAAAAATCATTAAAGAAAGAATTCTAGCCAGGTGGTAGTGGTTCACGCCTTTAATCCCAGCATTTGGAAGGCAGAGGCAGGCAGATCTCTGTGAGTTTGCAGCCAGCCTGGTCTATAGAGTGAGTTCCAGGACAGCTAGGACTATTACACAGAGAAACCTCAAAATATGAAACCAAGCCAAAACTAAAGAGATATTGGAGAAATAGGGTATCCATGCTTCAATATTTTCTTCACCCTTCTTATCCCAACAAAGTGAGACTTAAATTTTCACTCTGCCCTGCCTCCACCCACTCTTGATTACAGTAAGTGACACTTAGTTTATATTTTTATTTCTCTTTCAGTCCCCAAGTCTGTGGCTTTACTTAGCACATACATTTCCAGGTGTTTCCCTCCTTAGCCCTCTCTTAAACCTTCTCTGTCCCTCAGTGCTGTGCTTCCTTTCTCTCTCTACACTGTGATAATGTCTCTGGTCTGGCTCATCTGATGCTTGCTTTATATCTTCCCTTGATGTCCCCTCCTGTTTCTTTAGTGCTGAGACCCTGGGTGCTCACACACCCTCTTGTCTTCCCGGGTAAGTGGGGTCTTTGCTGGGACAGGACTTTGAATGCTCAGTCTTTGCTCTTCCAACCACATAGATGTAACTTGTGGTTTTCAGCTACTGTTACAGGGGGTGGGGAAATCTAATGTCAACCTGGTTGTCTGTCTTTTATGGGTGATTTGTTTTCCAACCCAAAAGGGCTTCCCTTGTCAGAGGTTCTTTCTTGGAGTTCTAGAATTTTATGAAGAATTAACAAGAGATATATTGCTTCTCATCACTTAGGACTGGGATGTGTAGAGCCCTGCCTTTGAGAATGAGTGTGTGCTTACATGCACACACCATGGTGCATGTGTGGGGGCCAGAGGACAACTTTGTGGAGTCAGTTCTCTTCTTCCACATTTACACAGCTTCTGGGGATTTGAACCCTGGCACTTAGGCTTGTGTGACAAGACCCTTACTCTCTGAGCCCTCTCTCCAGTCCTAGATCTTGTTGAACCCACATGATAACAGTTTGTTTTTTGAGATAGGGTTTTTCTGTGTAGCCCTGGCTTTCTTGGAACTCACTTTGTAGCCCAGGCTGTTCTCCAACTCAGAGATCCAGCGTGCACCACCACCGCCCGGCATCATTACAGTTCAACAATTATGTTCCAAACTTGTTTATTCCTTTTTCGATAGTCTCACTATGTCTCCCTGGTTGTCCTGGAACTCACGGGCATCCTTCTGCCTCAAATTCCCAAGTTCCTAGCACATTTAATGTTTGATTCGATTTCAACTGTGACCCTCCTCTTTGGGTGTTACAGGATCCTGCCCCACATCTCCAAACCTTCATAGGTTTTTCTCTTCAGGAAGATTTTCTTTTTCTTTCAGGCTACTTCACAAGGATACATTTTTTTTTAAAACTTTCTAAATCACTTAGTTTTAAACTTGGAAGCTGGTTTCATTCATTTTTAGTTGAAATAAGACCAATTTTCTGGTGACCCCCCCTTTGGATTTCATTCTTAGCGTTCTCGGGAAATCTGTCCCTGTTGTGGTTTGGTTGTGCCATGTCCCCCACACACTTATGGGTTTGAACACTTGGTCTTCGTCTGGTGACGCTGTGTTGGGAGGTGACACATCACTGGAGAAAGCAGGCTGCTGGAGGGAGGGAGGACCTTGATGAGTACAGCCTGACGTTTGTTTATGGTACCCTGTCCACATCCTAGCCACTGAAATGTGAGCAGGTAGCCAGCTCTTCCCACTGCCACACCTAGGAGGCTTTCCTGCTGCCATGCCTTCCCTGCTGTGATGGGCTGTGCCCACAAGCGGTTCAGAGGGCATTTGGTGACAGAGAAAAAGGAGTAAGAGAGTCTCCCGCAGCTCTTCCAGCTCATTTTCTGTTCTCGGCGACCTTTATTTTGGCTCCCAGGACCTTTGGTAAGCTCTTTGCGTTGCCAGGTTCACTGGAACTGGTATCTCTCCACTGGGTCCAGCAAAGGCTGGGAGGAGAACAGGGCTGAGCTGTCTCCATTTACTTCTGTGGGTTCTAAAGACAGTCAACCCTATTGGCCAAATCATTCATGTGCATGCAATGTGTTAACTCCTCCTTGTATGCAGATGGTTCTGTGTACTGCTTTTTAGGAGAACAGAGTTGACCATCAAGTGACTTTTTCATAGGGCTTAGTGGATCCCTGGGGAGAGAGGCAGGGCCAGGTAGTGTCAAACCTCCCTAGCTGGTGTGTGTGTGGGGGATTTCTACAGATCAGCAGAGCCTCGCCTCTTTTCAGGAGGCAGGAGGTGCAGTGTAGGGGCTTCAGAGCCATGCTGAGTGGGCCAGGACCATGGGCAGATGACTTAACTATCTGTGGCTACCTGCTGGCACGTGTACCCCTTCTTCACCCATCTGCTTCCCTTTTCTACATGTCCACCGTGATGGCGGATGGCATTGCTGCCCCTCTTGCCAGAAGCTGACCAGATAGGGCTGCTTGGTCTCAGATAAAACCGTGAGAGAAGATATATCTTTTCCTTTTTACATCACCCAGCTTCAGGCATTGTGTTGTAACAACAGAGAACAATGGAAAAAACCCACATTTATGGCTTAGCACTGCTGTCTAGATGGTCTGCTTATTCAAAGGAGAAGAAAATCCTGTCTTCCTCTTCACTGTCTGGACTCTAGAGACATCCTATCTGTCCCTAAGAGCTACTGAGTCAGGAGAAGCAGGTGTGATACAGCTGGGTAGGGACTGGGTTGTCATGAAATTAGAATTTGATCATTTTACTTTCTTTTCAGCTGCAGTCCTGGGTGAAGATACCCTGTGAATTGCCTAATGAGAACATTGCTTAGAGGCGGTTTCTGGCTTCCTTCTATTGGTATAATAAAATATTCTGACTTAAAGAAATTTAAGAGGGAAAAGATTTATTTGGCTCACACTTCCGAGTCACAGTTCCTCTTTGAGGGAAGTCAAGGCTAGAACTTAGGCAGGAGCCTGGAGGCTGCTGCTTGCTGGTTTGGGTACATGCTCATAGTTGGCTAGCCTTCTTACACAGCCTAGAGCCATCTGTATAGGGAATGGTGCCTCCCACAGTGGACTGGATCCTCCTACTTCTAACAATTAAGACTATTCACCCATGGGCATGCCTATGGGCCACTCTGCTCTAGACAGTTTCTCAACTGAGAGTTTCTTAGATGGGCAGGTAAAGCTTACTGTTTCCTGTTTCCTTCTCAAGCCTTTGTGGAAACAGTTTGGATAGATGGCCACCCAGGGAGCACAGGACAATGGTTTTATTGCAACAGAATCCTGCTAGAGGCTGCGTGTCAGTTTCAACATACTCCACGTACCTGCAGGCTTGGCTGGGACTTGTGCACGTCCCCCCAGCTCAGGACCCACACTTGGTCATGTGACTTGTCGTAGGACAGCTTAGCTGGCAGAGGGTCCACACCTATGGACTTGAAAAGAAATAGTGACAAGTTGGTCATTGCTGAGGCTGACACGATGCTCATTCTGGACGTTCACGTATGTGGTTATCTCACTAGGGGAGCCGGGAAGCTGGCCTCGAACCCTTGCCCATTATCCTGCTTGGAAACCTAGTGTAGAAGTCGTCCCATGGACTTTGTCCTCAGAGGACAAGGGACTCAGTGACTTGTCTCTTTGAAGAACTTAGTTTCTTGCTTATATCTCACCTAAAGTATCCTAGGGACAACTCGGGAAGAGACTGAGCACAGAGGCTCTAAGACTTCCATTCAATTTTCAGCTTTGGGGACTCTTTAGTCTTCCTAGAGCCTTAGGGGCATCTTGGACCCTCAGCATCCACCTGGGTTCTGGTGGGTTGGTCCTTTCCCAGAATCATCTGAGTTGCTACCCAGCTCTGATCTTTGTTCCACCCTGTGCAGCCTCTTTGTCACACATCCAGCAGTTGAAGGCTCTGGAATCAAGACTACGGGATCAGGCAGGCACACGCTCCCCTTTTAAATGGCAGCAGTGGAAAGTCTGCTACCTGCTGAGGCCATAGCTTCTTCCAAGGATGCTCTTTTCCTTTTAGAATGTAGATCTTTAAAAAAAAATATGTCTATGTTGCATGTGAGTTCAGGTGCTTGAGGACGTCAGAAAGAGGGCTTTGGACACCAGAACTGGAGTTACAGGTGGTTGTGGGTCACCTAATGTGGGTGGTGGGAATAAGCTCAATTCCTGTGCAAGATCAACAAGCCCTCTCCACCGCTGAGCCATCTCTCCAGCCCCACAGTGCAGCTTTTATGCTACAGAAATCTTCTTTAATGATCTTTAATAATGGACTGTGAACCACCAGCTCTTCATAACCCCCATGCTCAGTGAAGAGGCAGACACAGGTTCTCTGTCATCTTTTCTGCCCAATTGGCCACCAAATTTGATGCCTTCAAATCCATATGGGTGAGCCCTATCTTAGGGTTACTGTTGCTGTGATGGAACACCATGACCACAGCAACTCGGGGAATGAAAGGGTTGACTTGGCTTATGCTTCAATATCACTGTTCATCATAGAAGGAAGTCAGGACAGGAACTCAAACAAGGCAGGAGCCTGAAGTCAGGCGCTGATGCAGAGGCCACGGTGTGTGTGTGTGTGTGTGTGTGTGTGTGTGTGTGTGCTGCTTACTGGCTTGCTCCTCATGACTTGCTCAGCCTGCTTTCTTATAGAGCCCAGAACAAACAGCCCAGGTGTGTCCCCACCCATGATGCACTGGGAATTCCCCCATTGATCACCAATTAAGAAAATAACTGATAGGCAGCTTGCCTACAGCACCATCTCATGGAGACATTTTCTCAGTTGAGGCCTCCTCCTCTCAGATGGCTATAGTTTGTGTCGAGCTGATATAAAACTAGCCAGCACGTGTCCCCAAATCCCTTTCTCCAATTGTTTCAATGGCTTTTCCTCCACTTCCTTCACCACCATAGCTTATACCTCATCAACATAATTTCTGAAATTTCACTTTCACGCCTGGTTAGTCCATGGGGGAAAATGACCATCTTTGTCCACACAAACTTTGCTAAATAGCTGTCTTTTGAGCCCCCTGCCCACTTCTCATTTTCTGCTCCCATCCCTGGAGAGGTGTCCCAGGCCTCCTCTAAAGTTCATTCGCAGCCGGGCGGTGGTGGCGCATGCCTTTAATCCCAGCACTCGGGAGGCAGAGGCAGGCGGATCTCTGTGAGTTCGAGACCAGCCTGGTCTACAGAGCTAGTTCCAGGACAGGCTCCAAAGCCACAGAGAAACCCTGTCTCGAAAAAAAAAAAAAAAAAAAAAAAAAAAAAAAGTTCATTTGCCACTTCATGACCCTCCTCTTAGCATTGCAGGATGTTATGTGTTCACAACTGCCTTTTAGAGATATTCCATTGGCCTCCCTGGCTTCTCCTCTTCCTCTGACCAAGAGCTACTATGTCCCAGGTCTTCTCTGTTGAGGATCTCACCCACATGTGCAGAACTGAACTTACAATTTCGCTCCCTGCTGTTGAAATGTGTTCCTTCTTCTATCCCCACTGCCCCTAAAGTCTCGCTTCTGATAACACCTACCTGAGTCCCAAGGAGAGTCTCTAATTACTAGCCCTGACTGACCCTCAAGGGTGATGTAGCCTCCTGTGAGCTCTGCATGTCTCCCTGCTTCCGCTCATTGTGGTGGTCAGCGTTTGCTCTCATCTGGACTGGTTTTGGAAATCCCCCGGGAGACACACCTCGAGCTACACTTATGAGCGTGTTCTGGAGAGGAGAATGTGGGCTGAGCCTTCCACTGCCTGGGTTCAAGGCTGACTGGAAAGGGGAGCAGGAGAAGGCATTCTGAGAACCAGCATCTATCTCTCGCCTTCTTGACTGTGGACTCAAGATGGCCAGCCACTTCCCACTGGAGATGCTTGCTGCTGGGACGGACTGGGACCCTCTCTCTTCAGTTGCTTCATGTCAGGCATTTGGTCACAGCAACAAGACAAGTAACTGGTACATTTACCAAAGGCTCAGGCACCTAGCGCTGCCGTAATCCTACTTGGAGGTTTTTGTGACACAGTAACGCTATCATCTGAGGAAGTTAACGGCTGAGCCACCTTCCAGTCCTTCAACTTTCTCGTTAAAGATCTCTCTCCACTCATCCCACTCATCACCAGAATTTCCTAGGTGTTAGACAGTAGCCATTGTCTTCCCTTCCCATCCCTTCCTGTGAGATTTCATGCTCTTAATCAGTGCTGTGGGAGAGGGAGATGAAGACTAAGCCAGACATTGATTAAACTCAGCACGGGATTTCCCATAGTCTCGCTATGCTGAGCTGCTGGAGTCTGGCAGGAGCAAGAGCCTGAGTTAAAAGCCCCAGGATTAGGGGATGGACTGAGCAGACTTGGCCCTAGAGAAATTTTAAAATGATCAACTCGCTCCTCTTTCTGCCTAGCAGATGAAAGGGTAAATCCTTTCCAATGGATGACAGTCATTTAAATACTTTCCAACTTAAAAATACGTAGAAAGTTTGGATTAAAAATAAATCGCTAGGCATTTCAAGAGGCAGATGTCTTTTTAGTATTCAAAATCATAATGTGAAGGGCCACAAGAAGACAATTAAGAATTTATTTGCAGCCAGGGATGGGTTGGGGTGGTGGCACATGACTTTAATCCTAGCAATCTGAAGGCAGGCTGGTCTCTGTGAGTTTGAGATTCGTCTGGTCTACAAAGCAAGTTCCAGGACAGCCAGAGCTGTTACACAGAGAAACCCTGTCTCAAAAAACCAAAACCACAAACAACACCAAAAAAGAATTTGGGAATTAAATAGAAAATTTGAAGCTAAAAATGAATTTCTGATATAACAAGAAACAGAAAACCCCACCTTAGATGAAGGAGAAGGTAGGATTAGCAAACTGGAAGACACACTGTAGGACTTACAAGACTGAAAGAGGAGAAGATGTGGGTACAATGGAAAGGCAAACATTTTAAAGACTGGCTCCTCAGGAAGAAAGTGAGCACGGGACAGCAGAATATTTAAAGACATAATTGCTGAGAATTTTCCCATCTGTTAAATGCTCAGTCCACAAACTCAAGAGCCTCTGGAGACCTCTAATCAGAATAAATACAAAGATCTCCATATGAGAAACATTGCAGTTAGAGTTCTAACCAGAGAGGAACTCAGAGAAGGAGAGATGGAAAATACAGTTGGTTCAGCAACAGGGGAAGATATGGATGGCATCTTAAAATGCTGAAGGAAAGTAACTGTCAGCTAGAATTATTCAGAAATAAAGAGAAAATATCTTTACGTCAAACAAAACTGAGATCTGTTGCCAGCAGAAGAACTAATAAAAATGGCCTCATTCCAGCACTTTGGAGGCTGAGGCAGGAGGATTGTGAGTGTAAGGCTAGCCTGGGCTATGGAGTGACACATTGTCAGAACAACTACCACCTACCTCAGTAATAAAGTGGACTAGAAAGTAAATATTTGGGTAAATATCAGTGATTGCCTGGATATATGTATGTATATATATTTATACATAATAACAATATATAATAATACAAAAGGCAGGCAGAAGGTTAAAGGAGTTAGTATTTTACCATTGTTGAGGAAATGAAGTATGATGGTTAGTGTTAAACTTTATTGCTGTAGGAGTATTGCTGTGATTGGTGTAATAAAAAACTGAACAACTTATATAGCTAGGCAGGAAAGATAGGTGGGACTTCTTGGCAGAGAGACAAAGAGGGTGATTGAGACCCACAGGAGATGCTATGGAGATGTAGAACAAGTCAGACACACAGAATGGGAGAGAGGTAAAAGCCATGTTGTAGAACACAGACTTAAAAATATGGGTTAAAGTATAAGACCTAGTGGGACAAATCTAAGCTAAGGTCAAGCTTTAATAATTAATAAGTCTTTGTATCATTATTTGGGAGCTGGTGACCCAAAGGAAAGTCCTTCTACACTTTATATTTGATGTAAGTTAGAATCGTCTGGGAGAGGGGCCGCTGGGCATGCCTATGTCACATTATCTTGATTATGATATGGGAAGCGGGATGTCCCTCCCACTGTGGGTAGCACCATTCTCTAGGCAAGGGATTCTGGATTAAGAGTGGATAAAGTGAGCTAAGCACAAGCATGCCTTTACTAATTCACTGTTTTCTGCTCTTTTAAAACTTTTTTTTAAAAAATTATCTTTATTTTATGTGCATAGGTGTTTTGCCTGCATGTGCCTCTCTGTGAAGGTGTCAGAACTCCTAGAGCTTGCTTGAATCATAGACTGTGGTGAGCTTCCATGTCAGTACTAGGAATTGAACCCAGGTTCTCTGGAAGCGCAGCCAGTGCTCTTAATTGCTGAGCCATCTCTCCAGCCCTGTTCTCTGCTCTTAACCATCAATGTAACATGACTGGGGACATCAGCTTCCTACCTGATTCCTTGCAATAATGGATTGTAATCAGAACTATACTCTTTCTCCCTTACATGTTTTTGTCAGGATATGTTAGCACAGACGCAAGAAAGGAAGCCAAGACACGAAGTAACAATTTGCATGTGATAGTATCAGTGTAAGGATGTGTGTTGTAGTCTCCGTGATACTAATGTGTACCTCTTCAATAAATAGAGGGGGAAAAAGAGCAGGATAAAACTCTTTGGCAAAGCCAAAATCAAGCAACATAAACAGTTCAAATAAGGTAAGAAACATTATAGGAACACTCAACTATACAAATTATATTAAATATAAATGGGTCAACTATTTTAAGTAAAAGACTAAGATTGTTATGCTAGATAAAAACTTAGATGCTATGAAAGAAGATCTTAAATATAAGGCATAGAGAGGTTGGAAAGTAAAAGGATGGAAAATTGTAGCATGAGAATGGTAATTAAAATATGATTTAGCAGCCTTGCAGTGGTGGTGCACACCTTTAATCCCAACACTTGGGAGGCAGAGGCAGGGTGATCTCAGTGAGTTCGAGGTCAGCCTGGTATGCAAAGCAAGTTATAGGAAGCCAGGTCTGTTATACAGAGAAACCCTGTTTTGAAAAACCAATATATATATGATTTAGCCATCCTAACATTTTTTAAAAAATAAAACAGATTCACAGCATTACCAGAGACAAAGTAAGAATGGATAGAACTCTTAGAAGCAGATAACTCTACAGCCACAGTGGATTTTGAAAACACACCTCAGCAGCTGATAGACCAGACAGACAAAACGAATCACCTGAGAAAGGCAATCTGAACAGCACAATGAATCAACTTGACAAAACTGACACATATTAAATAGCTCATCGAATACCAGCATACATGTTCTTGTAAAGTAAACACAAAACATTTATCAAAGTTTAAATATCATGAGCTCTGTTTCAAAATAAGCTTTAGTATACTCGAAAAGATAAAAATTACTCAGTGTGTTTTCTGTTCATGGGAATCAAACTGAAAACCTGTTGCATATACCAGGACAAACCACAGCGCTGGCTATATCAAATGTTCTTAACACGTATTTCACAGGGCAGGGCAGAGACCACTCTGCCGGTTGATTTCCGGTTAAGTTTCTAGTCGCAGTCCTTCAGTGGGTGATCCCTATTGCCCAGCATTCCCTGCACCCGTGCCTGTCAATCCAACCTCACACTTAGCTTTCACCTTTCTCCTCAAACCTCCAGCCCTGGTGATAATCTTCCTTCTCTTTTACTGAAAAAAGTATTCAAAAGACAGTAATCTACCTACGGCCCCTGAATTGTACCTAGTGGAGGAATATTTTCTTGGTTAAGGCTGGTGTCCCCATCTGTGTGCACTGGAGTCCACTACAATCGTGTACTATGATATGTGTGGGAAGAGTGTGGAAACAGATATTCCAATAGCATACACACCCTGGGATAGCACTTCCTTGAAAACATTCTTTGGCACCCCTTCCTCATCTTTATACTTTTAGTTTTGTATTGAAATCCCTCTGTACAGCTGCCTCTGTTGAGCCCTTTCCTGTCGGGATACACTGGGTGATCTCAACCAGTTTTCTAGATTTAATCAGGCCACAGGGCAATGATGCTCAAATTGACAGCTCCAGCCTCTTTTGACCTTAGACCTGTTTACTTGACATAGCTGCTTAAACATCTGACACCATTTATCTCCCTCCCACCTGCTCCATGCTCTGCTCTCTACCTTGAAATGCATCTTGCTTCAATCCTTGCATCCATGACTTCAACTGTGGTCAAATTTTCCTCTGCCACCCTCTTACACAAATACCCGTGATTGCAGTCGGGGTCCACCTGAATCTTTCAGGATCTCCTGACTTGAAAAATCCTCAGCCATACCTATACTGTCCCCTTTGCTATATAAGGAAACATTCGGTTTTCTGGGATGGAATGTCCTGAGGGCATTATTTAACCTATCAAATGTTATAAATGATGTAACCATTCTATGCTCAAGCTAACGAAAGACCCACATAATGCTTTTTTTCTTTTGTCTTCGTCCCCTCTCAAGCTTTACAGTTAACCATCAGAAAGAATTTTAGGAGGGCTGGAGAGATGGCTCAGGAGCTAAGAGTGCTTGCTTCTTTTCCAGAAGAGTGAAGCTAGGTTCCCAGTACTGCAGTAGGCTCGTGACTGCCTGTAACTCCAGCGATAGAGCAGCTGGCGCTCACATGCATACACACAGATCTAAAAACAACAAAGTGTGTCTGGTATTCTCATCATGGCCTTCTGCTATTGCCACCATCTTATGTCTGGAACAAGTTCCACCCATCCCTGCTCTGTCTTCTTGCCATTCTTAAAGTAGCAGTTGTATTGATGCTCAGAAACCTTTTCATGGCTTTCTCTTCTGCCTTGATCTTATTCTACAGCCCAGCTGGCCCCCAGGACCCTTGAGGGACTAGCTTCTGTTTATCTCTAAGCTCACTGTCTCCACTCTGGCCCTCATCACTGCACAATGGTTCCATGGTCTGGGTCCTAGGTGGCGTTCAGATCTCGGCTTCTGTGCAGCGGTAAGACAATAGTCTCACAGTCCTGTTGTCACACTAACCCTGGCTTTCCACCGCTCTTATGGCGCCCTGAAACTTGGCTTTGCCTTCTGCCTCCCTGACTAAAATCGTGCACCAGGGACTCTAGTGCAATCATTCATGGCTATTTTTTTGCATTTACAATAGTGCTGGGCACATAGTAATCTATATTTGATAGACTGTTATACAGGAGTCTCTTTCCAGGCTAAGCCCTTTTCACAGGAGCTGGGGAGTGTGCACACAGCAGAGGTGGCCCCGGGATTCCAAGTCTTTCCCACTTCTTCCAAGAGCTATTACCTGTAAGACTTTCTGGGCTTGAACATCAACTACAAGGACTCTGTTCAGTGCTGGCTGGGCCACATAGATGTACCGGTTCCTGACGTTGACTGCAGATGCCCACTGGCAAGGCTGGGTGGCATCTCCTTCTCTGTGAGGACAGATTTCTTCCTGTAAGGAGACAGACAGCCATGTATCTGTTCTTCTGCCCCTCTCCATCTCTGGGGTCCCTCTCCCTTAACCCTCCTGGATCCCTTTTTCTCTCTTCCCAAACTCTTTGGGATTCATACACAAAAATGGCAGGCAAGCCCTGCCATTTCACTAATTATCACTTGACCCTCACCTTCCTCACCAAGGTCAACACTACGTCACTCAGTTTGCGGATCTTTCTGTGTGGAATGGCCCAGGGTCCATTCCTGGATTTCTCTGAAGCCCATTCCCTTGTTTATCTCATTGAGACCTACAGCTTTACGTACTGTCTGGACATTTACCACTCCCAGATTTGTGCGTGCATGTTTGTGTGTGTGTGTTCATATATGAACAAGTTTGCACAATGCCTCTGGAGGCCATGTCATCCTCCAAGGCTTTCCACCTTATTCTTCTATTACTATTTTTGAGAGAGGGTTTCTCAGTGTCTTAGAGTTTATCAAATAGGTTAGGCTAGCTAGCCCATGAATCCGACAATCTGCTTGCCTCTGTTTCCCCAGGCTGGGATTACAAACATTAAAAAAAAAAAAAAAACAAACGATTTGCTTGCATGATTACATGTATACCACATGTGTGCCTGATGCCTCTGGAGGCCAGTAGGGGGCATCGGATCTCCTGGAACTGGAGTTTCAGATGGTTGTGAACCACCATGTGAGTGCTGGGTCCCCTGCAAGAGCAACAAGTGCTCTTAACCACTGAGCCATTTTTCCAGCCATGTCTCCTTTTAATGCTGGTTCAAGGATCGCTAACTTGGGTCCTCATGCTTGCAGGCAAAGCGCTTAACCAAGTTTCTGTCTTCAAGCCTCTTGTGTAGGCTCCACTCTTACTTGTTGCTACCTCTTGTCTACAATGGTGACTAATATGGCATCTCAAACGTGCATGTCTAAAATCAACCTTTCATTCCTTTTCTCCAGGCTTGCTCATTCATTCTATGCAAAACTAGGAGCTTGTTGCTTTCCTTCCTTCCTTCTGGTCCTTTTGTTTTGTGTTTTAAAAGATGGGAACATTGTTTTTTTCCCTGCCTTCTGTGAAACCTGTTCTCTTGGATTTCTCTGTCACCCTGTGTTCCTGTTCTTTGGTTTCTCTTAGCTTGCCTGCCCGCCTCTGAGCTGTGGATGGGTCAGGGCTCCATTGGATGCCCCTCTCATGCCAACTGCACATGCCCTTGTCCACCCCTCAGCTTTTGACAACACTCACAAGCAGTTGGCACCCAGATCTGCATCTTCAGCTCAGACGTGTCCCATCCCTCTAGTCTCTTTGGTTTCTTCATAGGCCTCTAAACTCCAGGGTGTGCCGAGCACTCTGCCTCCCACACCTGGCCTCTCTCACTAGTGTCTCCCCTGCTTGGTATCACAGCATTCTACGAAGTCCTGGAGAACAGGACTGTGACCTGACACAGAGTCAGTGTGCTACAGCTCAGGGATAGGCAGGCCGAGGGAACCACAGAGCAGAGAAACCCAGGAGAATGGCAGTGGGGAGGGCTGCTCTGGATCTATCCCCAGGGGTTACCTCTACTGCTGCCCCATCCTTGCCCCTGTCACTTCATACTTGGCTTCATGTTTCATTTGTAGCACCTCTGGAACTCTGGGCATTCATTCAAGTGTGTCCATGCCAAAGTCTACCGCAAGAATACCTGTCTAGATGCTGTCTGTTCACCTTGCTGCCTCTATCTGACTATGAACTTCTAGGGGCCACAAACCCAGTGGAACCTGACCCTCACAGCTGCTGGATGGAGGAGGGAGAGTTAAAATTCCCTGCCTTAGGCGTCTCCCTTAGCCTGGAATCACACCCACATGTAATGACCAGAACTGAAGAAACCCAGTCTCTCATACATGCATGCACACGTGGAGCATGACCTCTGGATTTTGACTGTGCATGATGCGGAAGCTGCCTCAGCCGTAGAAACTCACATAACTCATGAAGATCTTCTCCGCAGGCTTCAGGCGTCTCTGGACTTCACAGTCCACAGGGTGGATGACAGCGATGCCGTCGTTGGAGAAGACATAGAACACGTTTCCCACGCTGAGGCCTGGGAAGGTTGAACACTTGTGGTCATGAACTTCTAGCCACTGGTAGGGTCACACGAGGCACAGCAGTGGGGCAAGAAGACATAACACACTATCCCGGTGGGGAAGGGGAGACAGTCCATCCACAATACTTCTTGATGGTAGTTGGGATGACGTAAAGAAGTGTCCCCAAGGCTGGGAACTATTGTAGCCCACTACAGATCTGCAGTACCCAGTACCCCTGTTGCTATGCATCTGGAACCCCATTCTTGAAAGATGTCCAGCCTGGGGAGCACCTGAAAGCAATCTCAGGCGTCAATCCTGGGTGTCCCTCCAGGATTCTAGGAGGCTATCTACGTGCATGTGCCTCATTGCTACCCCACAGCATCTCTGTCTGAGGCAGCTTGCCAAAACACCTCTGTCATGAATGGCCTACCTGGAAATCTTGGACTGAAACAGCAAGTCTGGGAACAGCCTCCAGGGGCTGCTTTGAAAGTCAATCACCAGAAGAGCCAACATAAGATTGACAGCTTAATGTAGCCCACATGGGGCTTGTAGACACAGCTACATTTCTGGCTGAGTGCAGTGCTCTCAGTGTGTGGGAATGTGAGAGTCAATACTCATTCAACACACAATCAACCTCACAGGAGACCCAGCCTCCTGATCTGCCCCCCCCCCCCAAGGTTCTGTTGAAATCTAGTTTCTGCTATGGGGCTCCAAAGGGCTCCCAGCTTCCTTTGCTGCTGCTGTTTGGTCTCATCTTTCTCTGATTATGATTTGAGAGTGCTCTGAAGCATGTGGGCCCTTCCTCTTGGCTTCTGTATCCCCCCCCCAGGATTTGAATATAAGCAGAGAAGGGCATAGCATGCAGCCACCAAGGTGAGATGGGGTTTGTGCAATGCTTCATTTAACCGGATGCAGCCCCCACCAGCCCTATACTCTGAGGTGGCTTTAATGTGACTTAGGTACCTAAAATGCATAGCCACCCCAGTAGACTTACAAGTCTCCACTGTGCAAACCCGAGTCCCTCTGCAGTAACCTCAGCCTAGCAGTAAACCATTCCTTAAAAGGCACAGGGCACAAGCTGAGTGCACATGGCAGCCAGACAGTGCACCAAGGGTCACAGCCAGCAATCCTGCTGTTGGCACCTGCCCCTCACATGTACTGTCAGACTCAGTGCCCAATGCTCAGGAAACTGGACTGCCCACGTGTGTGCCATGTGAGTTTGACTATGACCCCACTCCCCCACCGGTGCACAGGCTCTGCAAGGTTGATGGGGAAGGGAAAGGTAGCCCACTGTGGAACCAAGCACACACGACCCAAGACAACCGCACTCAGTACCTTCTTCCCGCCACAAGATGTTTGCTACTGTAGCAGCCGAGAATTTGGAGAGCAGCAGCATGACAGCCGGAAGAGAAAGAAAAAGGACAATGTCAGACCTTTGCTGCTGGGATTTCTTGGTTCAGTCCACTGAGGGGCATTCTTGTACCAACTCGTCACTGAAAGACTCTGCATCTCTCAACAGCCCAGCAACAGTATCAGTTCACGACCCTGGACCAACGATATCAGTCTACGAGGAAGACCCAGGTGGATACTTCTGGGCCTCAGGATGCTTTTGCTTTCTAAACAATCTTTAAAACTCGGTCCCAGAGTCCCAGCAGCTAATCCCCACTCCCCGGCTCTGTGGACAATAAGGAGTGCATAGCATAGCATCTCTCCCTGACTTCCTAGGTCACTTCCAGGAAAGTTGATTTTCTGTCAGGACACTTGAAGGAAGAATATTGTTTCGATGACAAAGGCTTAGTTTGGAGTCTGGCTGCAGGAAAGGGACTGAATGACACCCATGGCATGAATTCTGCCTGCAGAACCCCCCGGGGAGCAGTGGCTACGAGGAACACACTTGACCCATGAGGAGGGTATGATTCCTAGAGCAGGGGCCACTCCCAGCTGCGTACTCTCCAGTAGCCCCCGTACCAGACAGTGCTAAATCCCATTCATGCGTGTTTCCTCTGTGCACGTGTGCCTATGATAAAGCTCAATTTATAAACCAGGCAGCACAAGATTAGCTATTCATACAATAGGATAGGTACAACACTCTGATGAAAAGCTACTAAAGGGGCTGGAGAAATGGCCTAGTGGTTAAGAGCATATGCTGCTCCTCCAGAGGACCAGAGTCCAGTTCCCAGCATCCCACATCAGGGGGTTATAACCACCTGTAACTTCAGCTTCAAGGGATCTGGCCCTCTCTTCTGGCTTCTGGGAACCTGTGCACCAAAGCACACATAAAAAAACCTTAAGGGTTCATTTCTGGATCAAAGGAAGAAAAACCACAGATGAGAGGGGACCACTGGGATGGAGCACCTGGTGGCATAAAGGCTTTTGGGACCAAGTGTCCAGTCATTCATCACATAGGAGGCAGGGGGCACAGCTGGGCTATCTGGGCCTCCTTGTGGCCCTGGGCTCTGTATCCTGACCAGAGACTCCAATCATTTATATTTCCAGAGCTGTCTAGGTTGCCTGAGAAGGTCACCATCTGTAACTAGCTTTGTGCACAGAGGAAATAGATTTGTCCCAGCTTCAGAGGCTTCCAGTTGGTGACTGTGGCCTTGAGAATTAATGCACCCCCCTTGTCCCCCTAACATTCCCAAACAGCTCAGCAAGGGTCTCAGAGCCAAGAGTGGACTCACAGGTCTTCCTAGCTGAGTCCTCAATGAAGAGGGAGGAGATATCTTCGTCCACGCCCACTTCATTCTTGGCAATGCACGTATATGCCCCCGTGTCTTCATAGCGAACGCTGCCAATGTGGAGTTCAGTTCCATTGGCTGTAGAAGGGACAGTGGCTCAGGGTGGTGCTCTCAGGGGAACACCCTTTCATGTGCCCTCCCTACCACCTTCTCAGGATCTCTGAAGAATGTCAGGCTAAATACACAGTCTTTGGGTGTGGCCGGGGGCAGCCATCATTCTTGGGACTGGGCTCAGGACAGGCTGGCACTGCTAAAATACAGAGGGTGCCCTGGAATCTGGCCAACAGCCTCTCAGATGTCCACGAGACCTGTGTGCCAGTCATCAGGGGACCTCTGTTTCCTCTAGTGCGCCAGGCTCAGCCATGATCTTACCTCTCATTTCCTGTCCTGGGATTCATGTGCAGTTCTTACCCAAGAGGGAGAGCTGTTTGGACATCTGGGATGAGACATCCATGCCATTTTTCAGCCAAATGATTCTGGGCATGGGAATGCCCTCAGCATGGCATCGCAGGCTGGCCGCCACTCCAGGCTCTTGCGCCTGGGTCTCTGGATAGACGCGGATGACTGGTGGCACTGTGGGTGAGAATGGTGTTGGTGAGAGAGAATCCACCCCTGGCCAAACCCCGAGACCCCTGCTCCAGAGGGTGAACCTGAGAGGCACCTCTGGAGGTCTCTGAACCAGCTTACAGTGATGTCTTTAGCATCGCAAGCGTCAAGGGACAAGGCTGTAAAATGGATCACGGGCAATAAACACATCCGGTGTGGTACCCTGTAATTCATGGCTTCCGCTCTTGTTCTAAATATGATCAGGAAGACATCCAAATATTTAAAGCTGTTCAGCTGCTGCACATAAAGAGCAACAGCCACTGAAATTCATCTCTGAATGAATGGAATTCAGATGTATTATTCCTGTTATCGAAAAGCCACTGGACGGGGCCTTAATTTCTTGCAGGAAATGCTTCATGAAGCACTTCTAGGCACTGACTGGCAGGGCTGCTAATTACATCACGTCTGTGGGGAAGCCCATCGATTTTCCAGTGGGTCATTTTTATTTCTTCACTCTCTAAGCCCTGGAACCTTCGTGAAAGAAGGACGAGTACTCCTTGGTCGCAGAGCGACTCAGCTCTGGCCCTGGTAGTCCAGTTTCAGCTTGGGCACGCAACCCAACCCACTGGCTAGAGGAGCGTTCGCGGGTGGGTAAGACTCTGGCACACTCCACAGTGGATTGGCCCTTCTGACAAGGGCAGGCTGAGGGCAAAGGCCTGGTGAGGGAGAGTCCCGCTCCTGGACATAAAAGCACTATCATTTCCCACCTTTGTGAGGGCTTATGTTTATACATTTTACTCTACATACTTTAAAGCCAAGGTTTGAGAGCATATGTAAGCAGACTTGAGTATTAAATCACACACCTCTTAGAAAGTGGGGGATGTATTCCTCTTGAAGTGGATAACTGTTTTCTTACTACTATCTGGAATCTCCTTTGCCCATTATAAGTAGGACTCCTGGTATTTGAGATGAGAGAATTTTCTCTGGACTAGCAGATCAAGCCAGCAAGGATGGAAGAGGTTAGTGGGGCCAGTTGAGATGTGGGTGAGGATTAGTTTTAAGAGCATAGGCGTGAGCCTCTTTTATCTGACACACTTGGTTCATATAGGAAAGAACAAACCTTCCTCACACCTTCCAGTGGGCAGAGAGGGAGGGAAGGAGGGAAGGAGGAATGGGGTCTAAGTGGAGTGCACAGAACTTGAGTACGGAGCCTATAGCCTTAGAGCCCAGAGATGGAGCTCAGAGGCCCAGAGTACAGAGGCTGATGGGTGGTTTGAGAAGTCTCTAGAGAGAACCAGGGTTCTGGTTGAGGACTGTCCAGGGCATCATCAGTGAGCTCATCAGTGAGCACAGCAGCCTGCCCGGCAACCGCAGGCAAACCCAGAGAAAGTAGAAGTGAAATGGAGGACTCAACTCAAAAGCCAAGGGAAGACCAATGAGGAAGTCTTTGCTCTGCCTGGGTGTAAGAAGAGAAAGCTTGATCAATGAAGAACTAGAGAGAATACCAAGGGGTTTAAGAATGTGAAGATGGAGTATTATAGGCAATAAAGACAAAAACCTCAAGGAAATGGATCATTTAAAAGGAACATTTAGGGGCTGTAGAAATGGCTCATATATGTGTGTGTATGTATATGTATGTGTGTGTATGTATGTGTATGTATGAATAAGCTGTGAGGTTATCTCACCTGGTCCTTATTTTAATTACTTTTCTATTGCTGTGATGAGAACCATGACCAACGGTACTTATAGAACAAAGAGTTTATTTAAGGTTTACAGTGAGTCTATGACCATGGTGGGGAGCTTAGCAGCAGGCAGGTAGGCGTGGCCTTGGAGTTTATATCTTTCCCAAGAGTTGGAGGCAGAGGGAAAGAGTGCTGAGAATGGTGTGGGCTTTTTGAAATCTCAAAACTCATCCCCAAGTGACACACCCCTTCCCACAAGGCCATACTTCTGCGTCCTTCCCAAACAGTTCCACCAACTGGGACCCAGTAATCAAATATCTGAGCCTATGGGGGCTGTTCTCATTTAAACCATGACAGTCCTGTGTAAATCAGAATCATAAACACACTGTGAATTGCTGAAGTCTAGGCATTTCAGGGATGCCTAGAGAGATGTCTCAGTGGACAGAGTCTGTGCTGTGCAAGTGTGAGGACCTGGGTTCAGGTTCCAAAGATCCATGTAGGAAAGCTGGACTCGGTAGCATGCATCTGGAATCCTGCTTTTCCTAAGGCAAGGTGGGAGGCAGAGACAGGAGAATCCCCAGATGTTCATGGGGCAGCATCAGTGAACACGAGGCCAGCAAGATGGACTGTAAGGAATAGAACCCGAGGTTGTCCTCTGACCTCTACACATGTGCTGACACATGTGCACACCCATGCTCACATATGAACATGCAGACACACATACATAAAAATTAGCAGAGCTTACTCTGAGTACAGTTTGTCTCAGTGTCTGTGAAGGTGACCAAAAAGAAAATCATTTGATTTTCTTACTAGGCACCAAAAGAGCCTTTGAAAGAGACCCAAACTCCATTTCTTAGTATGTGAATCTCAGTAAAATAGGAACAAAATGATATTTTCTTCCTACAATGAGTATGTCCATAAAAAGAAGGAACAGAGCACCATTCCTTTCAGGAAAAAAAAAAGGAGAAAGTAGAGGAAGCAACATTAACTTTGAAGCTTGCTGGTGTGGTCAAGGAAGCAACACACAGAGACGGCCATATTAAAGGATGAGGCTGTTTCCAGCCCCTGTGACCAAACACCCAGCAGAGATAACTTAAGGAATCTCTGCTCACCTTAGTGGGGAGGCACGGCGGTGGGAGGGCTCTCTCTGGTGCAACTGAGGCTCTTCGTTTGTGACCATCCAGGAAGCAGAGGTGAGGATCAATGTCAAAGCCTTGAACAGTGGGACCTATTTCCACTAGCTGAGACCCATCTCCTAAGGACTCTCCAGCCTTCAAAATAACATCACAAACCAAGGATCAAATGCTTAAAATACCCATGGGGGCATTTTAAAATGAAAAAGATTTAAATTATTTAAATGTATGTGTCTGCTTGTCTGTGCGTGTGCTACGTGCATGTAGTACCCTCAAATACCAGAAGAGGGCGTCAGGTCACTGGGAACTGGAATTACAGGATATGAGCCACATGCTGTGGGTCCTGGAACCTTGGTCCTTAGATAAATACTCTTAGCTACCTGCTAAGCCATCTCTTCCCTCTCTTAGAGGACATTTAAGAGTGTCACCATATAATAGAGAACAATGATGTTTTAGGTAGCTGTACTCTGGGACACAAACCAAAAAAAAAAGATAACGATTACACGAATACAATAAAGAGCTAGTACCCAAGCAGACAAAGTGAATGGTTTGCTCAGAGATCAGTGCAGACCAGGCAGACAACAGACTGGACCCACATGATAAACCACCGACAGTATAAGAAAGTAACAGTTTGAGGGAGGTCATTGATTAGGGAGATTTCCCATTGTCACAAACAAGATCTGACAAATTAACCCAGGGACTGAATCTAATTTCAATTAAAACCAGCCCACTGGGGCTTGACAAAATAATTCTGAGTTTATCTAGGAAGGAAAAAAAATTCAATGCATGGCTGAGGAATCTGAGAAATGACATTGTTCCTTGTCATTTTGCTAAACCAAGATATCACAGAGCGTTAGACCATTGATTGGGGGTGGGCTGAGGGGCTCCTCCTCTTTGAAGCTAGCACCTGACTAAGGACCTGGATTGATTTTACAAGCCTCTGTCAATCCCTTATGGGGCAGCTGACAGCTCTGGAACACCAGCCAGGTGTCGGGCTTGATGCCCACAGTGCTAAGAACTCTGGTCCCTTGCTGAGTAGTGGAGCTCTCTGTGTGGAAAGGATGGCTGAACAACTTTGCAAATGTGAGGGGTCACTCCTTGAGGAGCCTTGGGGAATAGATCCTAGCAGGCTTCACTCTCCTCTTCCTCCGTGGGAGACTTGCCCTCCAGATGTCTGCGGTACCTGCTGTTTATTGGCGCAGAATTTGTCCAGGGAACTGGAGACGCTAGAAACCGGGGACTGGTTCCTGCGGTGGTCGGTACCAGCCCTGGAGACTGCCCTTGGCCTCTGCTCTGCTCTCTGACAGGAGTGCGTGGGCAGACTGAGACGTTTTCACACTTGAGCAGCTATCATCTGTCCGACCACATGTGTGTCCGACTCCCCTCCCCCCGCGCCTGCGCACCGTGCTCCGAGATGAGAGCTTTTCCAGACCAATTTGGGACTCAATTTAAACTAAAATATGTGACAGTGTTCTAGAACAAAAGGACGCCTGACTCAAAGTCAAGGGCGTAGGATGAGTCACTCAACAGAAATACGTGCCTAAATTCAAGGCACTGTAGGCGGGCGTGGGGGTGGGGGAGGAGGAGGTGGACCGACAGGACACACACACACATGCCCTCTGATGGTCTGGAGGTTTCCCTGAGGAGAGCCTGAGAAGGACTGAAGAGGGGACTTGCTGCCCCCACATCTAATGCTCCTTTCTCCCCAGCTTGCTTCAAACCTGAGTGGGGTTCACCAGGCTCTTTTCGTGTCCTTTGTCCCCTGTAATGACATCATGTCATGCTGTCCTACCCGGCCACTCTCTTAGGTCTTCCCTCTGCCACCAGGAATTTGTATTCTCACCTACGAAGTCTGCAGTGAGGTTCCTTTATCTGTTTGTCCCTCTCCCCTGGAGACCTGGCTTTCTCCTGAGGACACTGCTTCTCTTGCAGCTTCCTAGGGGCAACCTGTACTTAGCCCCCTACTTAATTGGTTGGAATTAATTCTGTGCATGTGTGATGCACACATGCCAAGCAAGTGCTGTGCCGCTGACCTATGGCCTCAGCTGTCTTCTTTTGGGGAGGGTGGATAGGGTCTCACCACTACCCAGCTTGCCCTTGACTGTACTCCATAGCCCAGGCAGGTCTTTAACTTGTGATACTCCTGCCTCAGTTCCTGAATAGCTGGGACTATGGGCCTGTGTTAAAGCCTTTCCTTCCTTTCCCCAGGCTAGAAGGATCTGTTCCCCCAAGGCTCCCGAAGCAAAGACCCTCTCACTTCCTGGTCGTTCTTGTTCCCTTCCACACGACAGTAACAGTGCGGGGGGTTTTGAGACTGCTGTCCTGTTTTGCTCTGCTTAGCTCAAGCCCTAGATCTCGCCCCCCCTTCCAGAATGCGCCTCTAAAGCCCCTCACTCAGGACCTTCCCCCTTCAGCTCCTACAATCTGTTCATTCTCTTCTCGATTAAAGAAAGCCAAGTAATTCTAAAGCACCCCAGAACAGAGGCTCTTTTCCCCTCTGACCCTTTTTTCTACTTCACCTGCTTTTTTCCTCCTTCATCCCTCAGTCTTCCCTCAGCCAGTTCCAGCCACACGAAACTGTCACCCTGTGGGAACTGCTCTTCTCTGGGTCACAGTGGCTTCCACATGCATTCCTGTCCAGCCACCCTTGTCCTCATCGTTGCCCCGGCCAGTCTGTACTGCATCAGGCAGTTGAGTCATTTCTGTAGGGCGCTGTCTCCACTTGGCCTCAGGCATCTCTCCCAGTTCCCACAGGCTTCTCCCTTTCAGCTGCTCAGCTGGCTTTTCCTCACAGCCCCAGGGTTTGGATGCTGGAGTTGGAGCAGGTCTCCTTGGCTAGCCTAACCCATTCAAGGACTTGACACCTCTGAAATGCACCCCGATAGCTCAGACCTTGCCCTTAAAGCAACCTCTATCGTTTCAGGAAAGGGCAGACTCCCCTTGTCAGAGCACTGGGGCTTGCTTACCTTTGACCTTCCCACCACCTTTCATCAACACTACCTTCTCCATTTCTTTGTCCTGCCATCCTATGTAAACCATGTGTGTTTCTTCTGATTCTCCTTATTCCTTTTTGTTTGTTTGTTTTTTAGAAATTTCTTCCTAGCACTTTTGCCCATTGCTGCCCATGAGGATGTGGCAGGCCAAAGTATGCTGATTGGTTGAACACATTGATGGGGGGTGTATACTAAGTAAGGGGGTGAGGAGATTGTCGAATGCATTGATGAGGGTGTATGGTAAGGGGGTGGGGAGAAGACCGTGGAATAAGAAATGGAACAAATCCATGGCAGGAAGGAAAGCGGGTAACTCTGGGAGGGAAACTGAGGCACTGATGGAATCAGCATGAGGGGGTATAGCAGAGATGAAGCTCGGAGAAGGGCTGGCTGGACCACAGGGCTCTGGTGTATGTATATACATTATGTATGTCCATGCAAGCAGGGCATGTGGCTATGTGTTGCATTCAGGGATTTGGGGTCATCGGAACAGTTAGCTGCCTTGGTTCTCCATGAGCTAAGTGGGCCAGGTCCCCTCAGCATTTTCCTGGAGCTGCTGGTGTGGAGCTGGATGACTGTGCCCAGTTAGGTCATCAGTTCTGGCGGACGGGGAAAATGGACCCTGTGGGCCATCTTGGGTACCTGGGTAGTGGCAGGATCAGCAGTCTCTTGGTCTCCTTAGTGCCTGTTCTATCCTGGGTTGCAATACTGGCACCGAGCAGCTTTTCCAAGGAAGCTATCTTGCTTAAATTTGCTGGGGATGCAACTGGCATGAGAAACTAAAACAATCATAGGTCAGTTGGGTGGGCACTCAATGGCTGTCTATAAAGACCTAACAGGTTCTCGAATGGGTGAGGCCCAGGCTCTGAATGAGCACCTGGCCTACACCCACCCAGCCCTGATCCCCACAGTCACACACTTTGGCCACACCCAGTGCCAGCTCTGTAGAGTCTGTCTGGACAGAGAGGTCCTGAGGACAACCCTGGGCTGTGAGGCATCTATGTGGGTCCCTGTCAGAGCCAGACAAAGATGCCAGCTCTCAGTAGCATGGGAAGGAAACAACTGTTTCTCCTGTGTCCCCAGGCCATGCATCTTCCAAGACCGAACCCCTCCCCTGCATCTTTTGTATATTAAAAAGAATGTGAAACTAATGGATCCTACATAAATACATTTCCTTTTAGATTTGCAAAGCCTTCATACGATTTCACGAGGGGGTGGGAAGACAGCTCAGTTGGGAGAGTACTTGCCTTGCCAGCATGAAGATCTGAGTTCCATCCATAAAACCCAATAAGAAAGGCTGGGTGTGGTGCTATGTGCTTAGAATCCCAGTAAGCCGGGGGGGGGGGGAAGGTAGGCCGTTCCTGGGGGTTCTCTGGCCAGCCAGCCTAGCCTAGCCTACTTGGTGAGTTCCAGGCCAGTGAGAGACTCTGTCTCAAAAATAACAAGGTGGGTGGCTCTGCAAGAATGATCCTGAAGTTGACTTCTGACCTACATGTGCAGGTGTACACACCCACTCCCATATACCGGCCCACGCCCCATTTGGATCTGTAACACAAAGGTCCATTTTCTTTGGGAATCATCTCCATTGCCAAGGTTTAGGCGGCATAAATATGTTCTTAAGTAAGAAGTCACAAAAGCACCAAGCTGGAGTAATAAGCAGATTTGAAGATGATTATTGTGTTTTGGGGATGAATCACTACTTGTCTGAACTGTGGGGAGGTCGAAGGTATTTTTAATTTAATGGATTAATCATGGATGTCTGAAGTTCTCGCTCCTTCCCATGAAAGCAATGTAGGGGCTTTGCAGCAAGCTATAAATCATGTCAGGATTTGGGCCTCATCTCTGGCAGCCTGGGCTATGGGCAAGTTATACTAATTTGTGTGAGGTAGTGTAGCTTCCTGGAAGGGTTCCTTTAAGCAGCTGGGTTAAGGCAGTCATGGAAGCGGGGAGTCTCAGAAGATGGTGGTTGTCCAGTCCGTGTATGGGATCCCAACTCTGCTACCAGACAGCTTGGGAGTAGCGTGGCCCTAGAGAGAAGAAACCTATATTTTGGATGATCATCTTTTCCGCATATCTGTATGATGGGCTGGAGGCCCAGCAAATGGCCAGTAGCTTTGATTATCAGTGTCTACCAGCAGCTATGACTAACTATGGCTTAAGATCAATCCAAAGCCTCCCCTAAGGCTGCCTCTCCTTTATCCCATGTATTTCTCAAACATCTTCCTGCCAGACCAGGAAGGGACCAAAGCAGACCTCCAGCAGCACAGTAGGCGACTGGCCAAACTCCACCCAAGCTGCTCAGGGCCATCTTTCATATCCTCAGGTG
Source organism: Alexandromys fortis (assembly GCF_014885135.2). NCBI lineage: Eukaryota > Metazoa > Chordata > Mammalia > Rodentia > Cricetidae > Alexandromys > Alexandromys fortis. The sequence continues at coordinate 1,797,104 of NW_026067978.1, read as the reverse complement.
TAGGGTGGATGGTAAAAAGAATAGGTTCATGTCACTACCCATGTCCCCTCCTTCCTCAGGAGACCCTGTAGCAACTCAGCCCACTGAGAACCTCCAGGGCCTTCCTAGCCTTCTAGTCTTCTGCAGAGAGGCTCCCTCCTTCAGTACCAAGCCATAGCCCTCAAAGATCTGCAAGATTCCTACAGTGACCCAGTTCTTCCTGGAAACCATGCACCATCAGGAGTCACTGAGCCCTCTGGGGAACCAGGCGACACCCAGCTGTGTGTTCCACCCACTTCAGACCTGCTGAAGCCAAAGGCTGGATCTGAGACTGCCACTTAGTGCTCTGTCCTCAGAGTCTGTTTCAATGGCTGCTTCCAACGTGGTCTGAGCTGTGCACCAGACTTGGAGACATGGGATGCAGGGCTCCTATCCTCTGTTTCTCCAGAGTGTGCAGTCCAGATAACCGCAACAAAGACCTGACAACTGCCTACCCTGTACCTCAGATCCAGGATCTCTAAGGGCAGTTTCATGGCATCATAGCTGGGTAGGCACTGGCCCAGGTGTTGTCAAGGTTTTTCTGTAGCTATTAGCTATGTGTGTGTCTGATGTAAGGGTATGTCACCCCAGTTCTCAGAGTCCCAGTGACCTTGCCTGTAAGATAGGGAAGACACATGGTAGGTATCCAGTAAACGTTACTACTGTAATTATGGTTTCAGGATATCCTAATTTCCCTGTCTTTCCACACAGATGCACACTGATTCATTCTAAGGCTGACAGAAGTTTAAGTCCTGTAGCACTTTGAAAACTTCCTGCCTTTTTCTGGGGTCAGCAGATCATTATGTTGTATCCTTGGGAGATAATCATAGTGCCTACTGTCGAGGTGATCCCATGAGGGTGTTGCATGCCACATCAATTGCCTTTGTGAGTGCCAGGAGCTATATATAGCACCCGATAGGACCAGCCCAGCTGTCCAGCAGGTCACACAATGAAGGAGGAAACTGATCACACGATATCCAGCTCCCAGCGTACTCTCCCCACACCATCAATGACTCTTCCTTTGGCTAGTAGTGAAGTCTTGAATCTCTCAACAGTTAGGGCGTGGGTCTATGAATCTCTTCTTCAGAAGGCTCTCCAGCCCCTCTGAATAGTGTAATAGTTCATCTTCATTGTCAGCTTGATGATGAGACATGTCTTGGCACACTCATAAGGATGCTATCAGAGAAAACCTGAGGCGGGAAGACCCATCCTAATTGTGCCTAGAATTATCCTGTGGCCGGGGTCCTAGCCTGAGTACAAAGGAGAAGGTAAGCTGAGCTCCACCATTCATCTCTCTTACTGTTTTCTGTCTGGGAGCGGCTGCCTCACACCCCACAACCATGCCTTTCCCTCTGTAATGGAGAATGCATCCTCAAACTCTGAGCCCAGATATAACCTTCATCCCCCGAGCTACCTTCTCAGCAGGCAGTTTGTCACAGCAGTGAGGGAAGAAGCCAAGATAGTAGGCAAGCAGTCCATTTCCCCTTCGGAGACAGTCTAAGCCCAGGAATGCTGTGGTGCTGAGATCTCGCTATTGAATCCATCCATACCATGAGCCCATGCTTAGTCTTCCAGGTCCCCAGGGACCTCAACACAGGGTCTGCTACATCATTTATGAAGGAGCTGGAGACTTTAGAGCCTCCTCCAATAGAGGAGACATCTAGGAGGTTCTCACGTTGCTGTGTATGAGTTCCCTCCTCTTCACGTTTGTCTTAGAGGAGAGAAAGCCCCAGCTCTCTCCTTTTGCTTTAGACTATTTAAATTTTAAGATTTATTTTTGTGTCTGTGTGTTCATCTGTGTGAGGGTATGTGAATGTGAGTATAGATAGCTGTGGAGGTCAGAAGAGGGCGCTAGATCCTCTGGAGCTATAGGTAGTTGTGAACCACTGGATATGGTTGCTGAAAACTGAGCTTATATCCTCTGGAAGAGCAGGGAGCATTCTTAACCACTGAGCCAGCTCTCCAGCCCTGTGCCTGGGCCTCTTACGAGTAGGACTGGATGGAAGGTCTGTGTGATACCAGATGAGTGTACTTATGCAGCCTGCCTGAAGATCTGAGGGAATGGAACAGAAAGTAGAGCTGATTTGAAACTGAATAGTCACTTTCAGCCTCTGGTCATCACTTGTCAGAGTCAAATGGTGACATTCTCTGCACAGCATATGTTCTACTTGGACCAGTCTCTGCTAGAAGTGTCCCCTACTACCTGTGCTGCATAGAAGTCTAGTTCCTGAATGATCCCCAAGTCTCTGGGTTCGTTCCTGTTGGGGTATAATAAGTAGGAACACTTAAGTGTGGTGAAATCCAGATACATTTTTTTTAATAGAGTATCATGTAGTCCAGGCTGGCCCCAAGCTCATTATTGTATAGTTAAGGATGCCCTTGAACATCTGATCCTTCTAACTCTACCTTCTCAGTTTGTGGGATGCTGGGGACCAAACCCAGGACTTTGCACTTGCTAGGCAAACACTCTACCAACTGAGTTAAATTGCCAACTAGAATCCCTGATACTTAATCTGAACACACAGATATGAAATTCCAAAGGTACAACTCAGCTTGAGGGAAATTCTAATAAGATAATACTTAGACATGCACAAATATAAAAATCCCATAGACACTCTGTCAAGATAAACACAGGGCAAGCTGAAGATGCCCAGTCAGCCCTTAAACGGCTTGCCCCTCACTCTGGATCCTTGAGGACAGTCAAGGTGAATCTCATGACGTCATCATTCCTGACACCTCACTCAGTTTCTCCTAGGAGAAGTGTCCCAATCACCAGTTGTCACAGAGGATCTGAGAGCTGAGTTGCCTCACAGTTCCCTGATACCCTAGTGCCTGCTCCAAGTCTGATCAATGACAGTTGGGCTTAGTGGGATGAGGCTAATTCCCTGGACATGATGGTTCAGGATGGGACTTCAGAGAGACTGGGGCTCGTTTTGGTGATGGGTGGAACTAGACGGAGATGGCAAGCAGGGTGATATGGAGGTAGGCTCTACTTCCACAATGGCCCCAGACAGTAAATGATTTCCTTTAAAGCCACCCATAGAGTGGGTGACAGCATGAACCCTTGGGAGTCTCTGCACAGTGCTTAATCAGGACGGGCTACAAATGGGATCATGGACTCTGGCTTGGAAAGCTGCTAGGTGGGAGAGGGAAGCGTAGCCAGGAGGGGGGTCAGTTCCTCCTTGCCTTCAAGATCGCTGGTAATGTCTGGTCCTGAACCAGTGAAAACAATCCCTCCAATCATACCCATCCATCCTCACTGGCTGAGAGGAGGCTCATGGAGCCCTGTGGGGAAAGGCTGCTGAAGGATACCGCGCCTTCTAGATGGCACAACAATATGGTGTCATGTCCCCTGTAAGAGCAATGGTGGCTTGGACACAGGTTCTGTAAATGCTAGATCCAGAGATCAAAGTATCATGTTGCCCGTGGGCCACACCTGTCCCCTACTTCACGGGGGCCACTGGAGCCTCCGCAGCCCAGGGTGACTTGCCTGCATGGCTCATCCCCAAGCCCCCTCCCTCCGCATTTGGATTCATTTCATCTGTGGAAGCCGTGGGTAAAACGAATCCGGCACTTCCTAAGCCATTCTCTTTATTGCAACAGATGGGCTGCTTATGTCTTTAACAAGACAAAATGCAAGAGAGAGTAAGGTTTTCTCGGAGCAGCGTGGAGGGGACAGCATGCACGGAGCCATTTACTAACCATTCACCTGCAGGACGTGGGTCTGGAACAGCTGCTCGTGGCCCAAGGCGTGGCAGGTGTAGTTGCCCATGTGGATTGTGGTCACCTTGGTGATGTAAAGGGAGTCATCCTCTCCGAAGTCCTGTGGGCAAAGAATGATGATGAGCAGACTGGACAGCTGGTGAGCGAGTTTCCCAGGAAAAACATCACCCTCCCTGGTGCCTCCTCCTTCCTGACCTCCCCTACTCTGCAATCAAATTCCCTCCAGCTCCCGGGGATGCTGGCTTCTTTCACAGGACGCGTGTTCACCTGGCAGAAGGCTCGATTCCGGAGGGATGATCTTATTGAGAGCAAAGGGTGAAAACTCTCTTAAAGGGCTAGATGGTGAATATTTCAGCCTCCAGAGTCTTCTGGTTTTTGTTAGCTCCTTGGCTCTGCCAGAATAGCCTGACAATAGCCAGTTTGATATGCATTTGAATGAGTGTGGTTGTGTTTGGTGGAATCAGATCTCCAAGTGAGTATGGGCAAAATGCTGCGGGGGCCTGACCCACTAGCTTATGGAGGACCAAGGCAGCTTATAGGATCGCGGAGTAGCCTACCTAGACTGGCCACCCCTCCTCAGTCCAACCTGGCTGTCTGCTTCTTGTCAATCTTCAGGAGGGTGGGGTGAGGACCTAGGGAATGGTGCTGGGGTTTCCAAGGAAGAGTCCCTCTTGGTATAGGATCGTAGTCATCCAAGGAAAGAGAGACAGAATGAATGGGAATATGCGACAAACCAAAACAAGGCAGGGACATCAGAGAGACAGAAGAGCCTTTCCCAGGATTTCTACAGGAAGTAACCCAGTCGGTCTCGGCTCAGTGGTCCTTGCAGCCTCCTGGGATGGCTCCTCCTGGGTCAGAGTATATGGAGGGGTCCAATGAACACAGGGCACTAGCATCTCTCTGGTCAGCTGTATTCTTTCTTGCAGAGTTGTTCATGAAGCTGGGTCCTTCCAGGCACCAGCCGCTGACAAGTTAGGGCTCATGATTTCTTTGTTATGGAAATCCCTCAGTAGGTTTGGCTTTAGCTACCAGGCATCTCCAGGGATGTGGGACTTGGCACTGTTGAGACCTTGAAGGCCTCAGCTTAAGGGTAAGAAAAAGGGGCTGCCCAGGGGTTATACATTGGAGACATGAAGAGCTTCCTTTGTCTGCAGTGGTACTGTGGTGGCCACCAGCTACCATGCACAAGATGTCTGAGCTGCTCTGGGGGTGGGGTGGGGGGGTCACTCCTTAACGCACTGCTTCTGTCCAGGCAGCAATGACTCTCTCCCCTGCTCATACCCCCAGGACCTGATCACAACCACAGGAGTCCCTTTAAAGATGTTTGGTGGGGGTCTGGGTAGAGTGTTTGCCTAGCATGTGCAGAGCCTGAGGTTGGTGCCTAGAGCACACACAGGTGTGATGGTACACACCTGTAATCCCAACAGGCCAGAGGTGGAGGCGGGAGGATCAGGCTCAAGGCCATCGTCATCTATATGGTGCATTCGAGGCCAGTCTGGGGTACATGAGCTCATATTTCAGAGGGGAACAACAACAACAAAAAGATGCTTTTGGGTTAACTTAGCGCAAATGAAGGATGAGAGAAAGGTACAAGGCAGTGTCAGGAAGGTTGATAGTGAACATGGCGCCTGCTTTCAATATTAGTAAAAAAAAACAAACAACAACCACAAGACAGACAGACAAATAAAAAATGGCCCACCATGCTCTCCTCTTGAAGAAGGTTCTGTAACCCTGCACGCTGACTGTAAAACATCTCGTTGCTTAAAAGAGTACATCCCTACCATTCCGTGGAAGTCTCAGTAATAAATGAACACAGCAGATAGCCGACTTACCCTGTGTTCTAATAGAGCCATCAGGGCTCACACCTGAGTTGCTGATGAAAAATTAATGGCTGGTCAATGCTGGGATGACATGTTCTGTCTCAGCTGTGTCCTGAGTCAGAAAATGTGTTGAGAAAAATATGTTTCTCTTGGAGTCCAGTGGTGGGATGGCAGGCCTCTGAAATATGTCCGGGAGGCAGGAGTAAGTCCCTCCCCCCGTGTGTGTGTGTTGGGGGACTTGTAGCTCATGCTTATGGGGATGCTAATAGGGAGGGAAACCCAGTGCTCCACATGGTCAGATCCAGGCGGACTGCATCCCAAAGTGCAGAACCAGCGCTGCTTATTGGGAGGCTGGTGTGAGGTCTTTTGAATTTTTCTTCACTCTTCACACCATAGCCCTGTTAGAGTCCTTGAAGGTAACCTCAGACTCCTGTGGCCCCTCCCTCTTGTCCCCACCATCTCAGCATCGCTAATCACCTGGGTCACAGCACAGATGAGGTGGCTGTGCAAAGTCAAACTCCCAGGGGAGTCACCTGAGAGTGGTACCCCATTAGCATCAGCACACAGAGTTCAAGAGGTTACGTGTGTCGGAACCTAACTTGTGCTAGTCCTTCCTGAAGGCCACTGTTCTATATCTAGAGATTCTCAACACACCAGGGGAGAAAATTGTCAAAAAAAAAAAAATGGTGTCTCTGCAGACTTTGTTCTTGTCAACTCCTTGAAGCGGGCAGCATAGTAACGGTCTGTGTAGCATCTATATCATGTGACATATGCACATTATGTAGAGATGGTTTAGGGGAGGGGATGCATGAGCATGCAAATGCTATGCCATTTTATACAAAGGGCTTGAACAGCTCCTGGGTTTACATCACTTTGTTTTATTCTCTGGGGGGAAAAAAACAAACATAAGACAGACACTCAGTCCCACGGGGTGAGTCGGTAGGTTCTATTTGAAAATATTTGATTTATTTTACCCTCTTTATCAGGACACCCTGAATCTAGCCACCATGGTCTTATCTGGGGAGTAGCGACCTTTGTACCCCTGCAGCCTGCTCACCCACATAGCTTCCCACAGAACAGGCTTTTTCAAGCAAACGCCAGGTGGCGCCCATCCTCACCTGGACCTGGCCGAGAGTGGCCGCACTGCCCCAGCCCCTGTTAGCTCTTTCCACTCTTTCCCCTCCCTGTGCCCAGCCCTGATTCCCGCTGCTTCCCAGAACTTTTTACTCGCGGTTCCTCCTCCTTGGCGGCTGCTATCTATCTATCAGATTATCTATCTATCTATCTATCTATCTATCTATCTATCTATCTATCTATCTATCTATCTCCTTCAAGGGTGCTCACGTCTCATCTGACCTCCACCCCAAGGCTTCATCCTCCCTCTCTTTGTGTTACTGAGTTCCTCATCTGTGAAACACTCTAGACTTGAGCTCCATGGGGGGCGGATGCTTGAACTCTGGTCAAGCTGTGTCCCTGGAGCTGAGCGCAGCACTTCACATTGGTGGTACTTGAGGGAGCAGTAAGCCACTGAGTGAGGTTTTCTTCAGGGATACAGTTCTGGTCTGGTTCTTTGGTATGAAAATCGGGGTGTCCCTCCTGCCTTCATAATTGATGAAGTATTGATTAGCCATGAAAGACCCAAACATGGGAGTGGATATAACAAAGTGGCTGGCAGAATGGCAAAGGGTTGGTCCCAAGTACTCATGTGTATGTGTGTTTGTGTGTGTGCAGGTGCATGTGCATTTATGTATGTATGTATGTATGTATGTATGTATGTATGTGCATGTCGGAGCAAGAGGTTAACACTGGTGCTACCCACTTTGATTTTTTTTTGAGATCTCTTCCTGTCTGCCTCTCCAGTGGTGGGGTTACAAAGCACACCACCACGCTTGCCTTTTTTCCCATGGGTTCCGGGGTTTGAACTTAGGTCCTCATCAACCTTAGGCACTCTGCTGACTGAGCCACCTACCCAGGTCTGGTCTCATTATTTCCACTTCCTGTCTATTTATTCCCTACCCTTTACTTTAGCTCTCTGAGAGATTCTATTCTTTTGCATCCTTCAGGATGAACGTAACGTTAGCTCGGGGCAGTAGCAGATAGAAATGTCCTTGTACAGAGTCCCCAAACTGTTGACTATACACCCCTGAAAGAGTCTTTTAACCTCTGCCTGCTTCTCTTGTCAAGAATAAGTCCTTGCTCCCTGTGGCAGAGCACACCCCTGGGGTAGTGAGCTCGTGGGAAGGGCTGCGCCAGCCTTGAGAGGACCTGAGAACCAGGCAGCTGCTTACAGCTTTCCTGGAGCACATCACCGCCTGTGGTGTCAGCGCAGGGAGAGCCCGCCTCTGTAATAAATAAAATAATCTCTCTAGGCTAAAACAATAGACATCATATAATTACAGCACGAAATGCATATTGTTTTCTGGATATGAATACTGGCTGCAGAAATCAAATTACCTCATTGGATGTGAGAGAATTACTTTAAACATTGATTTATAAGAAGCTGCATAAAACTAAGCCTGCAATCTTTTCTCCTCCGAATACTTCCTGAGATGTGTCTGAATACTGCTATCAATGCTTGATTGCATCTCTGTAATTGTTTTTTTATGGATAGCTTTTTCCCTCTGATACATAGAAATGTATTAGCAAAATCAAGGTTCCTTCCAGAAATAAACAGATGCCACATTAGACCATTCTTTGTATGGGTGCACATCCATTTTTTTGGGAAGGAGACAATTTTACTTAAAGACACGATGTTTGTCTATTAAAAAGCGATTTTCTAAGTATTTGCCCTTATTAAAGAAAGTGATTAGACGAGACTTCAGTACTAAACAGTAGCTAAGCAGGGAGGGAGGAGGGGGGTGCCTCCGCGGTGACACACGAGAGTCAGGAATGAGTAATGTCACAATGAGCCACCACGGCTGACTATTTGGTGACTCAGCATTAAACAGAAGGACTCCAGGTGACATTAAAGTTCAGCTTAACCATAGTGTCAAAGTTACAAGCTGAAGCTCAGCTTGGAGGCATTTATTCAGAACTTTCCAACTCTGCTCTTTCAGGAAGCATCTCTGAGGGGCTGGAGAGATGGCTCAGTGGTTAGGAGCACTGGCTGCTCTTCCAGGGAACCCGGGTGGTTCAAGTCCCAGCACCCACACGGCAGCTCCCCGACATCTCTAACTCCAGTTTCAGGTGATCTGACAATCTTTCGGTCTCCTGCATACACATGGTGCACGCATATCCATGCAGACAAAGTACGGACACACAAAACCAACAAAACAACCGAAGGAACACTCCTGGCTCTCTTTGGGTAAGAGGGTGTCAGCAGGAGTCCATGGCCTGATTCTAGCCCCTAAACTGTCACTCATCCTGATATCTTGCCTATACAGTCAGACAGTGTGGTCCTATACTGAGTGACAACTCACAGCCTGATGGTAGCCAATACTCAGAGACATTTGAATCACGTTTAGCATCCAGACCAAATGGGGTCCCCACACATGCGTTGGTAAACATACAGCATCCATACAAACACATGTATTGAGTATGAGTATTCACACACCCACCCACCCAAGCTGCCAGGTTTCTATAGCTGATCACTTATGTTGGGGGTTCTGTGCTGTCTTATTCTGCCAAGCTCCTCCTAGAACAGATGTGGCATTCTGCAGGGACCTGCCAACCCTGTCCTCTTGCTCCGGATCTTTTTATTAAGGATATTGCAGCACCATCCTGGGTGGCCACTGAAGCCCAAAAAGAGCAGCCATGCAGGTCTAGGCATCCTGGGCTGGGACTGTCTTGCCCACGTCAGGTTAAAGCTCAGTGGGGCTTGCTGATAATCCCAGCAATCAGAAGGTGGAAGGAGGCAGGAGGGCAACCTTAGCTACACTGGGGGACCAAGCCTAGCCTGAGCTACAGGACAGCCTGTTTCACAACAAACCAATCAACCCCCTCTAAACTGCACTCTGTCCCCTTCCACTATGGACTTGATCTGATATAAGAACTGTGTGTCTGTCTGGATGAGGGCTGCATCACGGTGGACAGTGGACAAGGCTGACACAAAGTGACAGACGACAGGTGGAGGCACACTGGGTGGGGCAGCTGCTCTGGTGGGGGGCTGGGACTGCAGGCTCTGGGGAGCATCCTTTGGAGGGCTGGGCTCCAACCTGCAGTGGCCAAGAGGGACCCTCCTGCACTGACTGAGTAGTAAGTCTGTGAGGGGTCCATAGGCTCTGCGCTCAGGATCTAGTTAGGCACTGAAGGCAGCACTAAGAGGGGAAAGAGGTTAGTTAGAGAAAGCTACCTAGAAAGCCAGCGCCAGAAGAGGCACTGGAGACAGTTGACCAACAAGTTGGCACACCACAGACCTGGGACCCATCCCCAGAGTGCCTTTTTTTCCCTTTTCTTTCCAATACAGGGTCTCACGTGGCACAGGTAGGCTTATGACTTGCTTGGGAGGCAAGAGAAGACTTTGAATTTCGGATCTTCCTGCCTCTACCACCTACATGCTAGGGTTACGGGCGTGTGTCACCACGCCCTGTTAGGCAGTGCTGGGGATGGAACCCAAGGATTGTGCATACAAGACAAGCACTCCATCCACTGACCAACGTTCCCAGCCCCTGGACCACTCTGGATAATACATCCATCGGTTTGAATGCAGCCAGGGATTAAAAAGGCAGGAGAGGTTTAGATATCACCAGGGTCTTCCACCCAAGCTGGAAAGAACTGGCCCCAGCTTCAAGTGCTGTGTTTTCCAAGAGTTTAAAACAAAATGTACCCAGGCATTTAATGAGATGATCTTAATGCAGAATGACAGCTACTGTCTGCGGTGCGGCAAACAGCTCTCCATGCTAATCAAACGCCTCTCATCACTCCACAATGGATTCATGACCAGTTCATACAAAGACAATAAAAATTAAATGAGTCATGAGCTCCTAAATCATTTTCTTTTTGGTCTCTTTAAAAAAAAAAAAAGAACTCACTTCCAAAGAAACATTTAGAGAGAGATGTGCATGCTTCATTAGAAATATTTGTTCTCCATTTCCCCCCATTTAGCCACGGGGGAAAGGGAGCCTTTTAACAGGCCCTTCAAACAATGGCACAGATACTTTCTTCTAGTGGGCTTTGTGCTGCTGCTTTTATCACTGTACTCTGCCTGCCAACATTTGAAAGCCCCAAATAGTGAGCTTCAGTTAAAAAAAAAAAAAAAGAAAGAAAAAGAAAAAAGAAAACCCACAGAAACCTCAAACCTACAACCAAATAAAGAGTGGCTTTTTCAAGTTATTTGGGATATGCCGAGTGTGTGGTAGGTCTTTAAAATCTTTTAAAAACACTTATTTTCTGTGCGCATGTGTGTATGCAGGCATGCGTTTATAGCAGAGACGTGGAGTATGCCAGGGTTCGTGGCAAGTGCTTCTAGTCACTGAGCCATTGCTGCCTCTTTCTCCTTCCCCTTCTTAAATTTTTTATTACATTTATTTGTATGTATGTATGTATGTATGTATGTATGTGTGTGCGCATACATGTATGTATGCACGTATGTGTGTGGTGGAGGTCAGAGGATAACTTGAGGGATTTGGTTCTCTCCTCTCCTATCAGTTGGGACTAGTGACCCACCATGCTTGGCAGCAAGCACTTTTCTTTCCCACGGAGTCATCTTACTGTCCTGCCCGCCCCCGTCTCCCCACCTCCATTTTAAACAGAAGAATATAAGAGAGAATGGGGATAGGGCTTAGTGGTACAGTGTTTGCTTGGCATGCACAAGGTGCTGGGTTTGTTCTTTGCTCACACACACACACACTCTCTCTCTCTCTCTCTCTCTCTCTCTCTCTCTCTCTCTCTCTCTCCCCCCCCCCCCCCCCCCCCCCCCCCCCCCCCCCCCCCCCCCCCCCCCCCCCTCCCCCCCCCCCCCCCCCCCCCCCCCCCCCCCCCCCCCCCCCCCCCCCCCCCGAAGGTCCTCAGTGGGGCCAGAAGGAAGTGGCTAATGTGCCAGCACCTTATACCTGACCTCATATCCAAGTGGGCACAGCTGTGGGACTTCAGGTGGCAGGCAGAGGCAGCCGCAGGGCACGGTAATGCCAGGCACTAAGTATTACTATGTCCTCTTATCAAGAAACCCCAGGAGTGCCACTGGGTGGCAGGCTGGCTGCGGGCCCCCAGAAAGTTCTTCCACACCTCTGACCCCACCCATTTTATGCAGTTGTGGGAAGGGATGTGGTTGCTTCCCAGCAGGGAAGAGACCAGCCCGGTACCTGCTACCCCAGGCAGGAGTAGCTGTAAATCTATAGGAAAAGAACCCAGCACCAACATTCAGTGATTCGGCTGATCTGCCATCATTTGTGGCTTCTGGGATGCTCTGACCCTGTTTCTGTCCCCTCCTTGGGCAGGTGCCATGACCCTTGGATGACAGGGAGAGCGAAGGAGTTGTGGTAGAGGACAAGTGATACTGTCAAGGCAATGGCACACAGTCTGGGTTTGGAGGTGTCCCTCACTCTGCTTTGATGGCTGCTGCAGAACCTGGAGTGGTTACAGAACCAGACGACGGTGGTTCAGAGTGGGTCTGCATGTTTGTACAGAAAGTGAGGCAGCATTCAACCTCCACCCCAGAATGCCCAGTGTGGGGCTGGGAGTAGCTTATATGTCTGTCTTTGACACAGGCCCTAGCTTAGACCCCAAAGCCTAGCGCTGGGCCTCTAGATGTGTGTGTGTGTGTGTGTGTGTGTGTGTGTGTGTGTGTGCGCGCGCGCTTGTGTGCATGCAGGAAGAGCTATCCAGGGAAAGGTGAGATATGGTTCTTCTTTGTGATGTGGTCCAGGCAAGGAAGCAAGATGCTTTCCTGGCTTCTGTACAGGACTCAAAAATCCCAGAGTCCATAGCGGCTTCTTCACCACTGAGCTGTGTGGCCTCAGGGTTGGGAGAGCCTTCAGAGCTTAGTCTGTCCCCTTTCTGATGGGACGCCTATAGTGGTAGACATCTTTCTGCTTCCTAAGAAAGAGTGGTGTCTGGGCAGAGCAGCCCCCTCCAGGATGAGCATGGGCTCTGGCTGCTCGGAGACACCTGGTACTGGCATTTCGTGAGTGACAGCACTTGCCTCTTACCCACATAGCCTTTGCCTCCTGGACAAAGCAGAGCCAGGGAGAGCTGACTGCTGACTTTTGGTGCCCACAGTGGGATGGCCTGTGGGGGCATCATGGCATAGGATGGAGACAACACCAGTGTGAACATACTCCTAAGGGCAGCCTGACTGAAGAAGGCAGCTTCTGGGTCAGTGACCCTGGCCATAGTTCTCCGAGGGCTGAGGTGAGTGGAGCCTAGGGTTGGATCCAAGACACACTGAGCACAATGGCTGCCTCAGTAAAGAAACCAATAGGTGGCCAGGAAGTAACTCAATTACAGGCTGCATGTTATTGGCTTCAGGGACCCTGGGTTGGAGTGGATTTCTCTTCAGCCATCGATTTCTCTTCAAGCTGACATAAGGAGGCACATTATAACTCAGGAGCCTCTGCAAGGGGCCCTGTGGCTAGCACCCTGCCCAGCTGTCTCTTCTGGGAGTGGGGACCTTCCTTGGGGTGGGGTGTTCTGCTGTTACAAGCTGGTGGGGGTGGAGCTGAAGCCCCTAGGAGGCTCAAGCAGTGTGAGCGGTGCCACAGCTATGTGGAGGGAGCTTTGGTCAGGAGCTGCTGTGGCCACTCTGAGTGTGCTCCAGGTCATCTTAGAGAGGGGGAAGGCTCAAGGGTAGCCGCGGACCTCCCCTTTGTTCTGGGGCCCATGTAACTCGGGACTCTTCTTGGAGACACGTTCAACTTTAGGTTGGGAGGGTCTCTGGCTCTGTTAACTGCCACATTTGACCACATTGCTTCCTGATCGAAACCCAGTAGTTCCCCCGAGTCCATGGGGAACAGCAAAGGCTGTTAACATTAATATCCAGAGAGCTTTGGGGTCTGTCCCCAACTGGGGCCCTTCCACTGCTCTCTCCTGCTTGTCCTCCTGCTTGTCCTGGTCACAGGCAGCCCCCACCAGGGCAGTTCCCTTCTGTAGCTCTTCCTGAAGGCGTTTGTGGACGTTTTGCCCCTCCCTGTGTTCTGGGGGCAGCATCTTTGCTCTGGGCCCCAGCATGGAGCGTTTGTGGCACTTAGTAAGCAAATCAATGCAGAAACGATGACTGGCAAGCCTTGGTGCCTCTGACGGAAGCCGTTGCTTTCTGTAGACCGCAGGCGGCTCCTCGCTTGCCTCAGGGCTAGAGGGGAACATTGGCTTTCTGATCAAATATTATTCTGATGCGCAAGGCATCTTTGATGTTTGCAAGTCAGAAAAGTTTAATTACATGTGTCATTAGGATGGCATTCTCTAATAGCTCTGTGACTGAATTCATTAACAGAATTCTTAACAGATAAGACAAGACAAATTAATATTTTGTTGCCCATGAAAGCGGCTCATTAAGAGGGTAGAGAAAATGTGATTAATATTTTCTTGCCAATCAAGATGTCTCTTACAAATGACAAAGAAAGGAGACCCACACCTTTTGGTGTTTTCTGATCTCCCTGCCCCGGGTTTGGAAGGCTGGTCTGATTCCCCGGTTGGAAGCCATGTTTGGGTACCAGGCATTAATTATAGCTCCGTTGATTATATTTCAGCACTCATGGTGGTGGGGTGAGGGGTGCTGAGATGGCTAAGAGGCTCTGGAAACTCTAAGAATCTCAGATCTTTACCCCTCCTGGCTGTTTTCTCCTGACCAATTCTTGCTTATAAATGCCCGGGGCCTTCTGAGGACCCAGCTATTGCCCTCTTTGGCCTGACTAACTCCTGGAAGTGACCTCCTCAATGTCCTGGAGGGTGGAAATGCTGGGCAAACCCTCTGGATGTCCCACACTGAGCTGGGTGTCTCCCACACGTGGTCAGCTTAATATTAATGATTTTAGATATTAGTCTCAAATCCCAGCACAAATGGTTGAAGTGCCTATTCCACATATCAAACTGACCACTGGCCACTAGGTTCTCCCAGCTTCCCTCAGTCCCTACCTGTTACAGGGTTCTCTTGGCTGGTGTGCCCCACCCCCTACCCTAAACTTCTCCAGCCCAGGGACAAGGCATATCTTCCCCCAGCTGCCTTTCCCAATATAATCAACCATTTGGCTACCCGTCCTCTTTGGGCTTCCTGGCTGCTCTCTCCCCTCTTCTCCTAGCCCCTCCTCACATGGCTCAGGGTCATATTCACTCTGGACTCTCCCAGATGTCTCTGCCTCTGACTATCTTTTCCCTTTTATCTACAATAAACTTTCTCCTTCACCATACCTAGGAGCAGCCATGTCCTTTCCTTTTTTCATTCAGTAATAATAATGAATAATAATAATGAAGATGATAATGGCATTCATAGACTAGTCTATGCCAAGAATGTTGCACACATCTCTTCACTGTAAGTCTATAAGGCAAGTGTTCTCTCTCTCATTTAGCCCATCCCATAGATGAAGAAAATTTAGACTTTCAACAGTCAAGGGTCCTTTCTAAGGTTTCTCAACTAAGTGGTAGAGCTGAGACTTGAACCTAGGACCCTCTGAACCTACAGCCTATGTTCTTCATCAGCAGGTGTTGCTCCCTCTCCCTGACGTGGAGGAGGCAGGCATGGGCATTGCATGTGTGTGTTTGCATGCAGTGAGGACCCCTGTGGAGGAGGTGCTGCCCTGCACCTGTATCTGGGGCTTCTGAGCAGCACAGACCTGACCCCGCCTGTTTGCCGGCTACTGGCTCATCCATGAGCAAGTGTTTCCGGGGAGGTAACGAGGGGCCATTAATCTCTGGTTGCACCCACAATTATCCAAATTGCTAACCTGATTTGAAAAGGAGAAATGCAATCGAGTTGGTGCTGGGAGGCATGTTTGAGTAATTTAATTAACGGATGGCAAGTGCATGAAGGAGAGTGTGCTTCTGCTTTTATTTCGGATGTGTTTAAATGGAACACCAAGTAATGCTGGGGAGGTTAGTCAGTCACAGTGGCCCTGGCCTAGCGAGGAGCCAGTCACAGCAGCCAAAGGCATGTGCACATGGATGCCAATTACAAGAGGCTCTGCATCCACAACCCCACATACACACGCTCACACTCCACACACACATGTACACACATAAATACATATACACACTCAACCTTAACACACACACTAGACACTGAACTTTCTTGCTATGGTCTTGGCAAGGCCTGGCCATCTCAGGTCTAGAGGGTGAAGGAATCTGCTCAAGAGGTGTCTGTCAGGCACCCACCAGGGCAGTGCCTCACTGACATTCAGAGATGGATTGGGAGGATGCTGGCTGTCCATACCACAAGGGGGAAATCTCTGGGAAACAACCCTGCCTTGTGTGACAAGAGGACATTCCTCAGCAGATCTCCCAGGTTAGACGTTGCAGAGTGGTCACTTTTCCTAGCTGTTTCTCCTGTGACCTGTAGGCTTCACTCCAAGGGGCCTAGAGTCTTGAACCTCCACTGTAATGGTGCCTGTAGTTTGGGCTGGACTACTTATACCACAATAGTCTCAGCCCTGGCAGCAGCTTCAGATCATGGGTTTAGCTGCTGTCTTGAGGCTGCAGCATGGCTGCCCATGGTCCCTGCTTCTGCTTGCATGCTCCTAGGGATGATGGGACTCAATCTACTATGAGGCAGGCTCAGTGCCACAGCCGTGTCCTATCTAAGGAGCTCAGATCGGTCTCCTGTGTGGTCACATGGATCATCACCCTCCACCTCACCTGGTCTCTACCTCCTTACAGATGGTCAGGATTTGACCATTCATCCCAAGAATCTTCTCTGATGCAGGCATCTCATTGCGGGCCTAACTGTTCTGTCTGGAGCCAAGGACACCAGGACAGTCTCCTCTGCTTGAAAACTCTGTTCCTGTTATTTTAACCCCAGGACCCACAGTGCTCCAGTATCTCACCAACATGGGTGGCATTGCTGACTTCTCCCAGAGGTGTCTGGGCAATCATGTCTACCCTATGCCAAAGCTAGACCAATTGGTATACTTGAAATAGTCCATGTCTTATTGCAGTTCGGTGGAAGGGAGGGGGCAGCCCAGGTTGCTTTCTTAGAGATGAATTTACCAGGGATCAGCAGGCCAAGGGATTAACCAAAATCCCAAAGCTGTCAGGTTCCTCGGGGTACAGAAGTATCCCCTGTTGGTCACGTGAGGCTGTGTGAAGTCACCCACCTACTCTCTTCTGAGTAGATGAGGCATGTGTGTGTGGTGTTGGGTGTGTGGGCTTGTGTGTACAGAAGCTCTCATGGTTGGCATCAGTTTGTAAACGCCCTTTGGACACTGTGATTGGTTTCATGCTAAGCCAGGACCACTTGTGACTGAATAACCTCTGTGTCTATCTTTGGAGGGAGGTGGCTTGAAATTCTTTGAATCTTCATCTCTTTACCCAAGAAAGAAGATCCTTAAAGCAAGCCTCCTCTGCCTTCCTCGGCCCCCTTCTACCTCCTTACCTGTCACTTATCCTCCACCCGGCCAGTCATTTTGCTCATTTTGCCTTCTGCAGGGACAACCCATCTGCCCATACTCTCCCTAGCTACAGAGCTCCTGGCCAGCTTTTCTCTCAGCCTGGCTGTGCTCTCTGACAGCTTGTGGCCCATCCCTGCATCATCCCTGTGAGGGATGAGACTGGGCACACACAGCCTGGTCCTTTCCAGATCCCAGGCTTAGCTTTGCTAAAACAGGGTCCTGGCCAGGTGCCACCTGGCCTGGTCATGTGCCTTCTGGTCGGTAACCCCTCTCCTTTGACCGGACATAACTATCAGGCTGATGACTATCACCCATCTTGCCCTCTGTACAGGCATGGACTTGGATCCTCTAAAGCTGTCAGGATGAGTGTGGACCTGTTAAAGGGAAGCCCTCTGCCACGCTGCCACACGGTGTCCTGCATGCTGGCATTCCCAGGATACCTTGCATTCAGAATGAGTACCGGGTGACTTACATTGATGTCTTCCAGGCCCAGGAAGCTCAGAGTGAGCCCATTGCGCTTCCAGATGATTGGTGGCCTCAGGTCTCCACGAATAGCGCAGGTCAGCACTGTGCTCAGCCCCACGGTCACTGTGGTCACACTGACCTCATCTTCAGGGGCGAGGCTCAGCTGAATCACCTCTGCAGAGGGAGAGGAGAGAGCCGTCAGAAGCGGACTCAGGGGCCAGATCTCAGCTCTCGGTGAACAGACATGGGTTCACTCGAGGGCAGGGCCAAGGGGGGGGGGCTTTGGGCCCCCAGAAATGCTTTATAACACCAACTAAATGCACAGGTAGACACCTTTGCTGGGTAATGGGTTACCGTGGTGTCGAGTGTCTGAAAGGCTCTCTGGGTCAAAACCAGTCAGGAGGAGCCACGGCTAAGGTGAGGGAAAACATTGGACCATGGCTTTGGGAGTGGAGTTGAGAGCCCCAGTAGTCAGGGCCCATGAGCCCCACCCAGCAGAGCGACCATGGAGCCAGCTGTGGGGTATGCTGCTTGGAGCGCTCTGGTTAATAAAGCTGGAACTTGCTGAGAGCGGTCAAGGTCCGCTGGTGAGCCGACAGGTATGCCGTCCATCTGGGGGTAGCTTAAAGGTTGAGCTGTCTGTGGTCTGGAGCGGGAACTGGCTGACCTTTGAAGGTCTGTCTCTGTCTGAAGATGCACTGAGCTTGGATTTGGATTTCCGCTCTGTGACCATGCACTGTGGCCTTTCATTAGTAGTAGAATTTTTTTTTTTGAAGTATACTTCAGGCTGGCCAAGTTATGAATCCTTGCCATTTTCACTTGCTAACCGGCACGGAGACTGGTCATTCTTTAGGCAAACATACCAGGATCTAAAATATTTTTGCACCACCCTTCCAGGCTCCCTGAAATCCTCATGATTTATGAAAAATTAATCAAACCCAGGCTGTTCAGTGCAAACATGGGAATGGGCTGGAGTGGAGGGGAGTGGGATGGGTGGCCCCCTGCTCTTCCTCTATATCCACTCAGGGGCTGGGGAGGCGGGTTGGCTTCAGGTGCGGGTGTGTCTGTGTGTAGTCTAAGGTGCTGTGGAAACTGCACGGTGCTATGCTATCTTACTATGCCATTGTATTGGGCATAGGTGGTCCTGATGGGTGTGTCTTCCAAAGAGTCTGAAACAAAGCATCCAGCTGGGAGCTGAGCTCCATGGGATGCTGGGATTCTGGGATGCTGGGAGCTGGGAGCTAAGCTCCACAGGATGCTGGGAGCTGAGCTCCTTGGGATGCTGCAATGCTGGAAGCTGGAGTGGCCACCGCCAGGGTGTGGGGGAGGGGAAACAGGAGCCTAGAGAGGTGCAGGTGCATCGCTGCAGGGTGTGAGTTGGAAACATGTGCCTTAGGTCAGATCTGCAGCAGCCGAGACCCTTTCTTGCCATGTAGTGGCCCTGCCCCGGGCTTGTGACGATGAACAAGCTGTACGTGAGGCATTTCCTCAGTGCTCGTTGGATGGATAGATGAACAATAGAGAAAATGAAAATAAAGGAGCCCACGAGCCAAGAGGCCGGTGGGGAGGGGCAGTCACACAGAGGAAAAATGTGACTCGCGCGAAGGAGCCAGCGTGAGGAAAGATAAGCACCGGGTGATGGATGTGGACACGGCTGGTGCAATATTTCATAAACATTATAGCGGTGCATTTCAAGTTCCCTCTTAAATCACGGTCGGCCTGCTGCCCTCCCACCTCTGGGCCAGGACTGTTATTGCTCAGGGCGGGAAGAAGAGGTGCGGACTGTGGAGCAAGACCAAGAACCAGGTTTTGGAGACTCAGAGGAAGGGGAGGAGGGTATGTTGTGTCGCGGCCACCCTCGTCCAGCAAGGAAAAACGCAACACCCGGAGCTCTTCTTGCAGCAGTTTTCAGGACTTTATTTACAGTAATTTATCTCCTCCTTCTCTTTCTCTCTCTTTTCTTCCTCTCTCCTCTCTCCTCGGGCAAACCTCTCCAAGCCCTTAAGTAGGCATGGGCTGCCAACCCCGAACTGCCAGGTGGGCACTGTCCATAGGTTCACCCATATGCAGGCAGCTGATAATCATTGCGTCATCATAGCATAGGTCAGGCCTTAGCCATCTCAGGAGTTGATTATACATCTCCATCAGGTGTGACACCATGCAGCTCGCTACAATGTTGGGAGGGTGTGTGTGAGGGAGAGGGTGAGGGAGAGAGGGACAGAGAGAATTTGCTGAAATTGTTTAGTTCTCACTGAACTTCGGGGCTCTCTATTGGATAAAGGGGCTCCTCCTCATTGAATGACCACTGTGCTCTGGAAGCAACACCCCTCTTGCCCCAGGGACGGTGGGAATAAGAAGGGAGCCTCTCAGGTGTGTAGAGGGAAGGATCCCAAGGGGCTCTGAAAGATGTTGTACCCTGCCCACATCCTGTGAGTCAGATCAGAGCCTGAAGAGGTGCTAGTGGTGGGGACAGGCTGGGCGAGGCTTGGGTGGGTGACAGGGCTGACCAGAGTAGCCTGGAGGTCCTGCTGGGTGGAACTAGGCAGCGGAGAGAGGCAGCCAGTCTGGAGGGCAGCTGGGATGCAGATACACAGGGCATCTCTGTTCATACCCAGAACATTCATGCCTATGGACTGTGGAATCACCAGTGTGGACCAGGCTTCCCAATGGAGGGGATGCCCGGTTGCCACTTTCTCAGTGTCCCGGGAGAAGTGAGGCTAGGCACAAAAGGGATCATCACTTTCTCTGCATCTGACTTCCATCAAGACCAGAAAGACAGGGCAAAGCAATCAGCTTGGAGTGGTCCTTGCAGAAGACAGGGCTTCCCCTGGGCTCGAGAGCTCTGGTTCTCTGCTGTGATTTCCCTAGCTACCCGAATCACAACCCTAGGTGATTAGCACACAGTGCCTTTTCTCTGCTTGGGCTGCTGCAGACTCCTGTGAGCACAGAAGCATCCTAGAAGCTTCTGTGGGGCTTGGGGACCCCTGCCTTCCAAGATAGGAGGGGCCTGGGAATCTGACAGCGCAAAGTAGAGGATGAGAGACAGGCGATTTGATGGATTAGAGTTCTGGGCTGCAAGTACTAGCTTTCATGTAGGCTAGGGTACCAACATGAGCTGCAGGAGCCCCTCCTCCATGGGACCCCCAAGGTCACAATTTTCACAGAAGGTCTTCTGGAGGCTGGAACATGGGGCCAATACAAACAAGGCAAACATCCTAGGGTGAAGGCCGCAGGAGCCTTCTGCTGCCCTCCTGGCCTGGATGGCTTCTTCGGTTGAGTATGAAGACATATACTTGGTGCAGGAAAAACCCATGCAAAATTAGAATGCGTGAGTACCCACAGAACCATCGTAATTCCGCTCCAGTCAGCTACACAAATATTAAGCAAACAGCAAATATTTGGATCATTTAAAGTTTAATTAAATGAATGTTTTATTGGATTTAATTCGTGTCAATATTCCCCAGCTCCTTTTAAAATTCTAAAGAGATTTATGGTTACTGAGCCTTCTTCTCCCACCCTTGTTTCTTTATTTACTGTTCAGCAAGCTTTCCCTGGCAATCCCTGCTTCCAGGCTAAGTGGGAGGACCAGGCAAGCTAGGTTTCTGGGGTGAATTCTTGGGGGAGGGGTGGTCAACTGGACAAGATAGGACCCTTACCTCTGAACCTGGCTCAACTTCTGAACAGCGGACTGGCCTTGGGGAGGTCCCTTCCTTTCCTTAGACTTCAGTGTAGATGTCAATAAGGTGAAAGATGTGGCTAGGAGCCCAAGGGACCCGCTCTATTCAGTTAAATACTTGACAAGAAGCTGCCTGCGGTGGGAGGGTTTATTCTGGCTTGGGGCTTACTAAGGGGTATAGACTGTCATGCTGGGGAGAGCATGGTAGCAGGGGAGTGAGGCTGCTGAACACATGGCATCTGGAAGCAGGACAGACAGACAAATGCTGGTGCTCGGCTTCTTCCTTCCTTTCACTCATGCTGGGACCCCAACCTATGGGAAGGTGGTTCCCACAGACAGAGTGGCTCTTCCCGTGTGCAGGGTTGAATGAGAAATGTCTCCTCTGGGCCAGGGTATTCGAATACTTGGCTCTCAGTTGGTGGTACTGCTTGGGGAATTTTAGATGGTGCAGCTTTGCTGGGGGCCCGTTGCTGGGATGGGATTTAAGATCATACAGCCTGTTCTCGCTTTCAGTTTTCTCTCTCTCTACTCTATGCTTGTGTTGGAAGAGGAGAGCTCTCAGCTCACTATCGTGCCTCTCCACCATGATGGACTCGTATCCCCCTGGAACCCCATAGACCAAAATAACCAAAATAAACCCTTTCTTCTATAAGCTGCTTTGGGTTTTGGTCATGGTGCTTTATCATAGCAACACAGACATAACTAATACATCCCTCCTCAGCTAACTAATACAGACAGAACTAATCATCCCTCCTTAGCTAACTAATACAGACAGAACTAATACATCCCTCCTCAGCTAACCCTCCCTGGAACCATTCCCACAGGTGTGTTTCAAACCAGTCAAGTGGACAATGGAGGTTAACCATCACCCATAGACTGTTAGATTCTACATCTCTGAGCAGATAATTTTGGGTGGATGCCCCTGCAGAACCCCTCCATCTTTCAGGTGGTGCTTGCTGCACTTGCCTTGCCCCCATTGCTATCTGTCTCCAAGCAGAAGCATCAGGGATTGCCGTGCCTTACAAGCACGTCCCTCAAGGCGCCTCTCCTCTTGTTCACTGGCTCCTACACAGTCCTATCTTACCGTGGTTTCAGTGTGAAATGTTTCCCCATTGCTTCCCATAGGCTTTTGGAGGTGGAGCATTGCTGGAGAAAGTGGGTTCCTAGGGAGGGCCTTCAGGCTTCATCGCCCAGCCCCACTTCCTGTTAACTCTGCTATCTTCAGCTGACTTTGGGCTCCTGCCACCATAGCTTCCCTGCCTGAAGCCACACCTTCCCCGTTGTGATGGAATGATCCCTGTGGCTTGTGAGTCATAATAAACACTTCCTCTCCTAAGTTTCCTGTCAGGCATTTCATCACGGTATTGAGAAGAGCAGCTAATACATCTCTAATGTAACCAATGCCCCTTCCTCCCGTAAATCCTTCCCTTCCAGAACAAAGCTGCCAACTGCTGTCACCCGCAGATCCAACATGCAGAATTGAGAGGAGTCCCTGATTCTGTACCCACGCTGCCCTGGACATTATGCTCAACCTGATTCTTGCTCTGTGGATTTAAACTTGTGTGCGCATGCACACAATAGTGCTGGTGTTTACACTCATGTGCCTGTGTATGGAGGCCAGAGCAGCGCTCTGTGCCCACAGGGCCATGGATGCCGCTGCTATGAGAACTGTATTGGCAAGTTGCTGGGTGATGAAGGATTTTAAGGAGGGCAAGGAAGTCAGGTGGTCTACATGATGGGCATCTATCTTGCTGTGGGTCTGGCTTTCTGGCATACATGGGCATCCTCTTGCTTCCCTCTGGCGTGAGGAGATAGGACATACGCTGTGATGGCTGTCATGTCTGCACGAGAGAGCTCTTGTCAACTAGGGTGCTCAGCTCCAGTAGACCTTTGAGGGGCACTGGCTGGGTGGTTTGTCCTATAGCTGTGGTGCTGTGTGCCTGGCACACAGTAGGTGGGCTGAGGCCTAGGCCCCTCTCTACTCCTCTGCCCCAGAGTGGTAGTGTGACCTTGGTTTTGCAGACAGTGTTGTAGGCACTGACCTCCACCTTCCTGCCTTCACGATGTTGGAGAGAAGGGTGCCCTTCTCTCAACAATGAGCAACCCAGAGGTCTTCCTTAAGTAGGTTAGAAACCAAGTAAATGAGGTCAAATTGCCCCCTGTGGTTAAATATCATTGAAACTGTAGCTACCCTGCCCCCACTGTGCCACAAGCATCTTCTTACACACACACTAACACAAGGTCTCCATACTCAACAGATCTACAGCATTATACACATGCATGATAATTTACATCCCGCCTGTATTACTGACTTTCCTATTGTGATGAAACACCGTGACTACAGCATTTATAGAAGGAAGAGTTTATTTGGACTTAGAGTTCCAAAGGGACTCTCATGTCTGTCATGGCAGGGGACATGGCAGCAAATGGCAGGCATGATAGCAGGAGCAGGGAGCTGAGGGCTCACATACTGAATGGCTAACACAAGGCAGAGAGGGAACTGGGAAAGGTGAGAGGTGATACTTCCTCCAACAAGGCCACACCTCCTAAACTGCACAAACAGCATCATCAATTGGGCACCAAATGTTCCCATGTCTGAGACTACGGGGGACACCTCATTCAAGCCACCACGTTCCCTTTTGCTGGCTTTTCTAGAGGATCCATAGGAGGAAAGATCCTAAAAGGGAAATCCAGGCTACCATGATTTAAAAGGGAATTGATTTGAAAGGTCAGTTTACCCCATGAATATGCCACCTACTCCATAAACATTCCTTAAAGTATCTTTAAATTTCACAGTACAGGATGAGAGAGATGCCCCTATGGTTAAGAATATTTATTGCTTCCGAAGAGGGCCTGAGTTCCGTTAAGTGCACCTATATCAGGTGACTTGCAACTGCCTGAAACTACAGCCCCAGGGGATCTGATACTTCAGGACTCTGGGTGCATGTGCATGTATGTACGTGTATACACACAAGCATACACATATACATGCACACATGTACACACATAATTAAAAATTAAAAAAAATTTAAAAACTCACAATACAGACCCACTAAGCAGCTGCCCTATCTTGAGACAATCTCTCTTACTGCAATCTCTCTTACTGCAATCTCTCTTTGGAGAGTTTTAGCTAAATAAACTTCTGCTGAAGCTGTTTCTGTCTCTTGATTGACTTACCTCCTTCACGAAGGTAAGAACCTAGAGACCCTCATGTCAGGCTAATACCTCTCTTCCTGGAAAGCAGGGAGCCATACGATTTTAGCTGCTGATGAACTGAATCTGTCTCCACCTCAGTTGACTTCCTTTCCTTGTGAGTTTGAACTCAGTGAGATACTCACAAACACATGAGTACCCACTCAAATGGGACTTTGGCACTCCCTAGCCAGAGAAATTAAATTTCTCCAATTCTCACCAAGTTGGTGTTAGTTTTCTTATATCAGAAATGCATTTAGTGGCTGGCACATGGCACGGCCTGGACATAATGCCATGTTCCAAAGGGTGCTTTAAGTGAAAAGCTGTTGTCAGAAGTTCAGCCTGCCTATACACCAATGCATTTCCTTTTCATCCTGGTGTGTGTGTGTGTGTGTGTGTGTGTGTGTGTATGTATGTATGTATGCTGGTATGTGTGAGTGTGGGCATGCACTCATCCTGTGGACTGTGTGTGAACCTCAGGTGTTGGTCCTCGCCTTCTACCTTCTTTGAGACAGGGTTTCTTTCGCTGTTCACCGCTGCAGACACCGGAGTGGCGGGCCCACAAGCATCTGGGGATTCTCTGGTCTCTGCCTCCCACCTTGTCATTGGAGAATTGGGATTGCTGATGTACACCATCATATCTGGTTTTATGTGGGTTTTGGGGATCTGAACTCAGGCTCTCATACTTGAGTGACAAGTGCTTGACTCACTGATCCATCTCCTCAACTCCCACCTCAATATTTGGGAGCCTTTAAGGGTGTACCGAGGCTTACTATTATCCTGTTGAAGGATTACAGCTCCCTGTAGGAGAGCTAAAGCCAGGTGCTAAGACTTAGGTCTGTAAAGGCAACCTCTGTTCATGTGTACTTTCCTAGGGATGAATGCTCTCTTCACTCTTTAGAGACACCTGTGTGTCACTAAAGGAGGTGTGGCCATTGTGTGACAAACTCTGGTGTCACCCTCGTGATGGGCACAGTGTGAGGATGTTAAGAGTTGAGTATGTGTCCAAGGTCTCCATAGCAAATGGGGCGGTTGACATCCTAGACTTTGTGAGGCATTTATAGAATGGTGCTGCTTGGGCTCGGAATGGTGTTTGTCTGTCTGTCTCTCTCTGTGTGCATACCTGCATGTGTGCGTTCACTGTACTGGAGATAGGACCCAGCTTGTATATCCTTTTCTCCCTCTGTTCTCTCCATCACAGAACTGTCAGGCTGGGCTGTTTCCAAGCACCTGTGGGAACCTCGCAGCCATGTAGTCATGTGGTTGGAGATGGATTGTTCTAGAGCATGCCATCTTGACACAGGTTTTGAGTAGCAAGGTGCAGTAAGCCTATGTAGGTGGTTTGCTCCAAAGCTAAACAAGAGGGCACTTCGAGCCATCCTGTTTCTTTATGCATAACCAGTTTCAATTGTTCTGTTGTCCCTGTCCCTCTTGCTTGCCTCATTCTGGAGCTGGCAATAAACTTATTAGTTAATTACCCGCGGAGTCATGGGTAATTTACATTTTCAGTTGACTTACATGGGTTGGCGTTGCTTCACTCTTTATTACAGTTTAGTTATCAAGGTGTGGTCTCCAGTGTAAACAAACCTCTTTATGAGATGCATGCAGACAGAGACCAGACTTGTTTTTATTTCCCATGTATCCTCAACACTTAATACAAGGCTGGGCACACAGAAGTGACTGAATAAGTGATTTTATACAGGCGAAGGATTCCTGCTCATTCAGCTATTATTTCCTGGACACCTACTACCTGCCAAGATGCAGTGGGAACGTACTAGCAAGCAAAACAGGTCCAGCGCCTGCCAGCCTGGAGCTCAGCTCAGCAGATAAGATGGGTCTTGAATGTGGGGGGGGGGCAGACTGGGCCATCTGTAGATACAGGGCGAGATTCTTGACTCCTGCCATGCCCACTGCCCTCCCCATGTGCTCAGTGCAGAAGGTAGATCCTTGCCCTGCTTTCTATTTGCCCACATTCCCTCCCTCCCTCCCTCCCTCCCTCCCTCCCTCCCTCCCTCCCTCCCTCCCTCCTTCTCTGTTTGTCTCTGTGCTTGGGGATGCCTCAATGAGGTAGTTTAGTCTACATGTCTCCCATGCCTTGGCTTGTCTACCCCCAAGGAGGATGGAAATAGCTCTGCTCAAGATAATGTGCAACAGGCCAAGCTAGGCATGTAACTGGGTGGTCAGGTTAACAGGATACCCGCTTCATACTGGCAGCAAAGCCCCATGTTCAGTCCTCAGCTCTGCCAAAAAGATGACTTTGGCAAAAGGAAGAACATTACTTTCCTATTGCTTGATGACACTGTGAAAGGGGACATTAAAATGTATCTTCTATAATTATAAGTCACTTACTCTGCATTTCAGAAATCTCTCTGGATGCAGAACTCTGGAGAGATTACCCAGAGGGAGGAGCATGAAGTTTCTATGCCCCAAGAAAGGCTGTTGTGTGTCTTTCCCCAATTCCTGAGTATTCACCCCATCATTTTGGGGGTCAGGAGGGTATATGATTGGATCTGATTCATGGGTGGGGTTTGTGTGTGTGTGTGTGTGTGTGTGTGTGTGTGCCCATGCCTGGTCACACCCTCAGCATCACTATGGGGGCTGATTTGGTGTGTTCACTTGGTCAGGTCATGGCATGACCAGATATTTGTTCCATCAATCATGACTCTGTCTGTGTGAGGAAACTTTTGGAGGAGAGAAAGATCTGAATCTGCAGACAGAGCAAAGCAGGTTGCTCTTTATCCAGTGCGTCAAGGGCCTCAATAGAACAAACAGGCTGAGTAAGGGAAGCTTCTTCCTGCCTGACCATGGAGGTAGCGGTTTGGTTGTGATGATTATATATTGATTGGCCAAGTAAACAGGGCCTAGACTCACCCAAGAGACCAGTCTCTGGGCGTGTCTTTGAGGGATTGTCTAGATTAGTTTAACTGAGGTGGGAATGTAAGAGTGTGGGAGGCACTACTCCTCGGGCTGGGGGCTTGGGTTGCCTAGAAAGGAGAGAGCAAGCCAAATGCGCCTTCATCCTTCCTCACTGCAGACGCAACGTGACAAGCTGACTCTGGCTCCCATGCCACCAAAGTAACCCTTCCTTCCCTCAACTTTGTCCAGGGTGTGTTGTCATAGAAACAAGACAATTCATGAACTGACCCTTCCTGGATTGTGAAACTTCTGACTTTCACAAGATACTTACCGCCTGTCCTAGATCTTCTGGATCCCTAGCTTGTTACTAGTAGAGTGGGTTTGTCAGCTTCTTTCCAAAACTGTGTGGACCAATTCCGCGTACTGAGTCTATGTCTGTTTTTATTGCTATCTCTGTCTGCACCGATACCTCCATGTCCTGTTAGTTTAGTTTCTCTGGAGAACCCTGATTAATGAAGTCATCATCCTGCCCCTCTCCTCTTTTCTGCGGGAACGCTAT
This sequence comes from Alexandromys fortis, assembly GCF_014885135.2. Classification (NCBI taxonomy): domain Eukaryota; kingdom Metazoa; phylum Chordata; class Mammalia; order Rodentia; family Cricetidae; genus Alexandromys; species Alexandromys fortis. The sequence continues at coordinate 1,769,324 of NW_026067978.1, read as the reverse complement.
GGTCAAGCGTTTGTGGGAGTGAGGACCATGACCTCCTCATCCCTGTTTGAGGCAAGCCGCCTAACCCCATCAGCCTTGATGAGGGTGGTGAACTCAGCCTCACTGTGGCGTACTACTGAGATTTTGAGGTTTCTCTAGCAGATGGTGTTGTAGTTACCTATCACACCCCCTCAGAAAGGAAGGAAACCTCCGAACATCTTCCTGCTCAGATTATCCACTTCCTGTTCTTAGCCTTTGAACATCTCTCCTGGGAGCTGGTTCCCTCACCCTACACGGGGGTCCCTGCTGATGGAGGACATCTCGGAGGGGTAGGGGAAAACACACATGCAGATGGCAATGGGGTGACAGGCATGATGGATACAAAGAACAAGATGAGGAGGGACAACAGAGGAGGGGGTCTCTTGCCCTTCCTGGCTTGGTGAAGGAGTCTGGATCAACTATTGCTACATGGAGACCTGAGACCTGAAGGGCGAGGAGATGGGGGGAAGAGCATATTTTTTGTCTTGAGCATCTTAGGCATCCCAAGCTGGCTCAGAGCTGGCTATGAAGTTGAGAATGAGCCCTGAATTTTTTTTTGGTGATTTTTTTTCACATTTAGTGTGTGTGTGTGTGTGTGTGTGTGTGTGTAGACAGAGGGTAACTTGCAGGAGTTGGTTCTCTCCTTTCACCCCATGGGTCCCAGAGATCCAACTCAGGTCATCAGCTTAGCATCGAGTGCCTTTAACCACTGATGCATCTTACCAGCCCTTGAATTTGAACTTCTGCTCCTCCTGTCTATAACTCCAGTGCAATGCTGGGATTACAGGCATGCAGGACGATGCCCTGTTTATGCGGTACTAGGGATCGAACTTGGGACTTTGTACACGTTAGGCTTATACTCTGTGAGCTGAGCTATCTTTATGCTTTAGAAGGACACTTTAGAAGAAAGAGTTCAGGCAAACTTCCCAAGGCAGGGTGGGGGCTAAATCCCTATGGGAACTTTGGAAGACCAGTGTGGCTGACAGGGAACAAGGCAGGGACATGCGACATCATTGTAAGTGGACAGGAAGTGCCTGGGTGGAGCAGAGTCGAGGTAAGGACTAAATAGCTTTTAAAGTGATGGAAAGTATCAGGGAATTAACTTTTTCCCTTTTCCCATTTTCACGTGTGTGGTGTGTAGGTGTGTGCATACATGTATCACATGCACGTGGAGTCCTGAGGTTGATGCTGGAAACCTTCAATCGCTCTTCCATCTAAATCACTGAGGCAGGGTCTTTCAGTTTACCCCAGAGCTCACTGATTTGGCTGGTCTTGCTAAAGAGCGTGTTCTGGGGAGTCCCCTCTCTGCTCTCTGAGTCTGGAAGCACAGGCAGGCCTCCACTCCCACGTGGCATTTCACCTGGATTCTGGGGTTCTGACTTCACACTTGCGCAGCAAACATTTTAACCACTGAGTCATCTCCCCAGCCCTAGAGGGAGGTTTTATAAATCAGGGAACGACCTTGCCTGACCTTGCATGTGCTAAAACATTACTCTGGTAGTTGTGTGGCTAAGGCATTTTTGTAGGGAGAGGAGAGAATTTGGGAAAACACAGAGATCAAGGCAGGAAGGAAGAACCTTAGTGGTTCAGGGGACAGAACTGGGCTCAGTATCGGTTTGGATGAGGGGCCAAGAGGGGGTGCCTGTGTCCCCACCTGATCCTTGAGGCAGGCAGATGAGGAGGGGAACTCCAGGATGGAGAACGGCCCCCCTCCCTTAGCCCACAGGCCCTGGTGGCTTGGTTTTAGTCCTCAGTTCCCTTCCAAGCGTCAGAGCGAATGAAGATCAGAGCCAGTCTCTTGCTTCCTGAGTAAACAAGCACTGAAAGGACTTTCTCAGCGGCAGCCTTCTGCGAGCCACCATCTAGGAGAAGAGAAGTCTCTGGGCCCAAGTCCCCCTCTCTATGTGTCCTGGGACCAGGTTACCCAGCAGGAGGCCCCTCTCCCCTCACCTTCCCTGGCCCCAACTCCTCTTACGTGACCTCTGCCCCAAGGCCCAGGCATGCTTCATGCATGAGATGGGAGAAGCCATGGTGGACAAAGTCATAAATAATCATAACATGCTTTCTGGCTAATTACCCTCCAGAGGATGCCCAGTCACGGCTGCATTTTGTAAATGGGCATCAGCAGTCTGTTTTGGAGCGTGGTTTGCGCTTGTATCTGATGCCAGCTCCCCACCAGCTGAGAGGCTCCAGGACTTTGGAGTTTCGGCCAACTCTCTCTTTTATTTATTTAGTTTTTAAATTTTGTTTTATTTAGAGAGAGGGAGAAAGAGAGGGAGTGTGTGTATTCTTTAGAAGCCGGTCATCCACCTTGTTTATAGAGACAGAGTATCTCATTGGCCTGGGACTAGCCAAATAGTCTGGTATGGGATTATAGGGCCACACCGTCACATCTGACTTCTTTTTTTTAACCTGGGTTCATACACCATGCCTGTTTCTTTATGTGTGTTCTGGGCATTGAACTTGTTCAGCAAGCCTGTTACTGACTGAGCTATCTTTCCAGCCCCCATTTGTCTTTAGATCATTGGGGCTGTCAGAGACAGGCTTTGAACCCTAGCAACCCCAGCAACAGGAGAGGCCTGGAGCAGGGCTGGCCCTGTAGTGGCGGGAAGGAGCTTGGCTTTTATTTTAGGGGGACTTCAGGCAGGAGGCAGAGACACTCTGACAGGGAAGACAAAATGTGCATGGCAGGAGAAACCCCAGCTGTGGTAACAAAACACCCTGGCAGCAGTTTCCGGGGCAGGTTAATCCCTTGGCATTAGGGAATCATTGGTCCCTCCAGCGCCCTCAGCACGCCACCGCAGCACCCCGCCGCCTCCCTGCTTTCACAGGCACGGATCTGGGCCCCACAGTGTCAGCTGGTAGAAAGGATGTACAAGTCGAAAGAAGAAAGAACCCTTTTTCCAAAGCCCCCACTGATGTCTCCTCAAAGTTCACCACGGTCACATGTGTGTATGCTGCCATTCCTAAAGCCACTAAGGCAAGAAGGCTTGCTTGGGGAGCCTGTCGAGGGGAGGCTCTTTCCCAATGGAAGAACAAGGGACAGAGAGCTGATGGGAGGCTGGTGTTGGGTGCCCAGGGCTTTGCCTAGACCCCGAGCTATTGAATGGCGGATGATTTGGGTCACCTGCCGGAGGCAGAGTGACTGATAGATGAGATGGGGAGACTGATAGGAAGGAAAGATTTGAGCCGATTGCTGATCTTGAGCCTGAAATCCTAGGCAGGTGCTGACTGTATTTGCTGGATGACTGAGAGAGAAGAAACTGAAGGTGAAATAGAGGACTCTGCTTTTAACTCCACAAAGTGGACCAAGGAGTGAGCAGTGAGATCTCGGTCTAGGGCTCAGGGGAGAGGTGGTCCAGGTTAGAATGAGACTGTGAGAGACATTCATTCTCAAGTGATATTTAGAATGGGACCCAATGAGATCCCTGGGAGAATGTGAAGAAGAGCCAGGGGCTTGGAGGCTTGAGGACTGGTACTCACCAATGTGCCTCAGGCTGGCCTTGAACTCTTAATTCTCCTGCCTGAAGAGACCTGTTTCACTATGCCCAATCCCTGGAGCTTTATAGCAGAGCAGAAGGTGGGTGGGACATGACAGGGAGGTGGAATGGAGGGTGGGGGAGATGAGGCTGGATCCTCGAGGCTAAATCTGTGGCTCTCAGCTCACCTTTGGTGCTGCCTGGAAATGGTGTTGATCATTTTAATCGGGGTGGCAAGGAGAGAAGGCAGTCTCCTGTTGGTGTCTACTGAGTGAAGGCCAGGGATGCTGCTGAGCATTTTAGAAGGTACATGAGAGTCCCCACGACAAAGAGACCTGGCTCTGGTATCAGGAGTGGCACTATTGAGAACTACAGCCTACATCAATATCATGACATGATGAACGTGCTGGAAGTGACTTTCCGTCCCTAGGCAGGAACAGTTGCACACTTGAAGCACCCACTCTGCTGGGCCCACCTGCTGTCCCTGGTGGGGGATGGATCCCCAGGCAGGCAGCTGACTGGGGGGAGGGGAGACCTCCTGAGAGCCAGTGTGACCGTTTTTGGAGATGCCGTAGAACCTTCACCCATACCTGCTGAACTGAGGCAACACACAACGTCAGCAAAGTTTTAAACAAGTGTTGGATGTGCAGAATTTCCTTTCCCAGTGTGGGGATCTCTTTCCACTCTCTGGGTCTTGGCCAGATTCTTTCATTTATCTTTTAGAAAGGAAACCCTATAATGTATGTTTTGTCCAAGGACAAGTCTCAGGAAGAAAAACGCCTCCAGCTCCTTCTCCCAAGACCCCTCCGCCATCTGTCAGTTTGGAAATCTCCACATCTTGACCCACGGCAAATTACTTCTTGGCGGCGGTGCCATGTGGTGTCTGCCTTAGGTTACAGACACACAGGGCTGCTGGCCGGCTGAGCGAACGGGTCATTTGAGAAATGGATAGGTGGACCCATATCCCACCTCCCTCATCTTTACAGTTACAGACAAACCATCCTATGTCCCTCCACATCTATGCTTTCCTCTCCACCCCTTCCACAGTGGCTCCCAGGCAGAACCTTGTTTATTCTGGAAGATGGCACTGTTTGGCCAGGAGTCTCTTCTAGGATGCCTGCCCTCCCTGCCTAGCATTTAAGGTCCACTAACACATCATCTCCTACTGTTCCCACTTAGATGGAGCCAAACTGAATTTTTGGCTGGTCTCCAAATGCATCCTGGGCTTTCCCATGCTCACTGACCATACTGGCACCAGCGAGCCCAGCCATATGCAAATGTGCCTGGGATATCTCTGCTCAAAGCAGGGAAGCTGGTAGAAGGCCAATGTGAACATTATAGAATTAGCCTCTTCTCTGCCCTGCCCTTACCCTGTCCTGCTCCCAAGGGTGAGTCCTACACTCCCACCCCGCCCAATCCCACAAAATCGAGAAACTCCAGACACCACATAAGAATAAAACTAAAGTTCAAAACATTTTGTGTCAACTTTAGAGGAGTGGCCTACTGTCTATCACATGCAAGGGATGCATGGTCTACATACCCAGGACTCACAGGTCCACAGGAGATACCTGACAGGTGGGCTGACCACAACCCTGCGTGGCTGGCCATCGTGGTCTGATGTCATTGGTGGGCTGTTCCCAGGGTGGGGGATGGGAACACAGAGGTCCAGAGAGTACCAGCGGTAGGCAAACTCCCCGCTGGAATCTGAGACTCATTAGCTTGGAACTGGGTGCGGCCACCAGTGTTCCCGCCACAGTTTGCCCTCCCTAGCAGTGGAGGGCGTAGGTTGCTTGCATTCTACGGGAAGCTGTGGTGTAAAGGGCCTTTGTTGTGGAACTCAAGCAGTTTCCACAGCCCAGGAATGCTGCAGGGGTTCCTGGGGTAGCCAGAGCAGAAGTCAGCATGCTGGCAAAGGGCTCCCATGGCGGGAAGGCTGCCTGTCCTGGGCAATGTGGGTTGGAACCTATAGAGGCTTCTGTGATGAATCCGGGCTTGGCTTCTTCTCCTCCCCCCACATTATGTAAACAGGTTCAAACAGACATAATATTTGGGTAAAGTTACCATCTGGGTTCCAAGGAGTGACTCTGGCTGTTCATAAATCCCATCTCATGCACAAGCCATGCAGACATGCCTCCAATGACCTTCCTCCATCACTCCACCTGCAGCGACTGAGCATTCTCCTGCCCTTCTCCTAGAGACTCCACCCACCCTCTGCCTGCAAGTGCCAGGCTCCACCTGGCTGCCTGGAGAGTCAGGGTACTCTGCAGTCCTTCCTGTCCACCGGAAGCCCATCTGTGCCAAGAGGCCCCATGTCTGCCTTCACTGTCTTCCCACCAGACCTGTCAGGAAGAGAAGGGTCACAAAGACCTGCCAAGGAAGCTCCGTTGATGGCAGGTGCTTCCTGGCCCCTTCCCCCTCCCCACTGAGTCCTACCATCTACAGGGGACTAGGGGAAATGACCCCATGAGGCTTCCATCTGTCTTCATCTTCATCTCTACAGATGTTGTATGTTATAAACCCAGCTCAGAGGTCCCTGAGAAGTACTGGAAGTCACTGTTGATGACTGGCTCCAATGGCTACTGAGTGCCACCAGCGGGGCAGTTACTATATCCACATTCCAAAGATAACTCCTGGTTCTTGGAAGCAATTATATCACTAAATAAGTGTCCGCTGGGGCCAGGCCCTGGGCATCCTGGGAGCCTTCAGCAGTGGGTTCCTGGTGTCCCTGCTGTGCCTTTTGGACTCTGTCTGGTCTCTCTGTGCTCAGAGCCTACATTCTAGATGGCTTATCTCGTCCCTCAGCTCATCTCCACCAGCCAGTTTTCCTTTCCCAGGCCCAGCCTCACTCTCCCTCCTGGTTCCTAGAGTCTCTTGTTCTGTGGTCCCCAGGTCTGCCTACCTCCCTCCTATCCTCTTCAGAGCATCCTCTTGCTCTGTGGTCCCCAGGTCTGCCCACCTCCTTCCTATCCTCTTTAGAGCATCCTCTTGCTCTGTGGTCCCCAGGTCTGCCCACCTCCTTCCTATCCTCTTTAGAGCATCCTCTTGCTCTGTGGTCCCCAGGTCTGCCCACCTCCTTCCTATCCTCTTCAGAGCATCCTCTTGCTCTGTGGTCCCCAGGTCTGCCCACCTCCCTCCTATCCACTTCAGAGCATCCTTTCTTGTACTTGTGCAGTTATAGGCCACAGCCTCTCTGAAGGCCTCCTGCCTTCAGGACCAAGTTCTGGAAGGTCACCTTGACACCAGGGTGTGAACTGGCACCACTCCCACTTCCTATCGCAGTCCTGCCTTGTTCCTTTCCATGTGCCTTCTTGAACTGCCTGTCAATCAAACATGCTTCTTGGTTCAGGGCCATGGCCTCATTAAGTGCCCTGGGTCTGGCTTCTAGAAGATCAGATGGTTGAGATCTCACAGGAGGTGGGTGCACTGACCGAGAAGGGAGCCCTGGATGGGGTGTGAAGGGGTAGGGACAGGAGTAGGCAGGGCTCAGCATTACAAGAACCGCCCCTGCCTGGCTTCCTGCTGTCTTTCAGCACCTCGCATGGGGCTGAGCACTCTGCTTGACCCCAGTAGCATCCAAGGGAAAGAACTTGGTAAGGAACAAGTAGTAGTAGGAGGAGCAAAGACAGTTTTGTAGAGGCAGGAGGGCAGAAGCAGGTGGAAGAGCTTGGTATGCTGCACTAGCAGAGGTAGAAGAGAATGGGCATATGAGGCATGGCAATGAGGCCCCCAGGTCTCTGTGCACAGATCCCAACAGGAGCATCCCACTATTCCAGTCTGCGGGGTAACCCCAGAGGGTGCAAGACATGCTCCCAGCCACACAGCTGGGAAGTGGCAGGGCTCCAGCTGTGTGTGGGTGATCTGTCCAAGCCTACTGCCCCACTGCTCAGGCTGGGGCACCCTTCCTGTGATAGGGTTTTGCTGTGGTCGATGGTTCGGACATCACACATTTCCTTTGCAAGTAATGGGACTCTCCACAGGACATATATCCATGAATCCTGGCAGCAACCTGACCAAGCCTGGTCATGTTCTCCCTGCCCCAGGTGCACAATGGGGCATCTAAGCTCTCCTTAAAGAGGAGTATAGCATGGCCATCCCTGCATAATGACCCTAGGGCCACCAAGCTCAGGGGTCCCTCAATCTATTACCTTAGCACTCTTATTAGTCCCTCCCTGGATACTGTGAGCCATCCCAATACTGGCTGACTCTTACAGAAAGTCAGAGCCTAGGAGTGGGGACCTCTATGTCAACACAGGGTGCCCAGACCACAAAGTATACACTGTGTGACTTCTCCTTGCTCATGTGGTTCTATAGATGAGCCATGGAGACATGGGCAGAAAGGCTCTGTGTTATTCCAAACACCACCAACCTAATTGAGTTCCCAGAGGTGGGGCAGACAGCAGTGGTGTGAGCCCAATGGATGATGGGCTCGGAAGCTCCCTAGCCATCTCCTGGCTGAATCTCAGCCAATGGTAAACACTCGGAGAGCTAAGGCCCTGCCTAACCTTTCTCTGCTCTTGCTGACCAAGAGGCGAAGGAGTGTTGAGTGCCAGGCTTTCTGAGTCCCCGAAGATAGGACAAAAGGAACCTAGTTCTATATCCTTGCCTAGGGGCAGACTTGGCAAGGTTCGGTCTACGGCTGGGGCCAGAACCTTGAAGCGGGTAAGGTTTTGGTCCCTGGGAAGTTGTCATTCCCCCTGAAGAGACTGGAGTTATCTGTCCCAAGGCTATTGTGCGCTCAGTCTCTGCCATCCTTGAGCCATCCTGTGTTCCCTTGTGCAACACTGCTTGATTAACTTCCTGCTGACTTTGTCCTATTGTATGATAGTTTTTTGCTGATACTGTCCCATTTTTTTTCCTTTCAGGAAGACGGTATATAAGGTGGTGTGTTTCTTAATAAACTTGCCTACGTGAGCCTTCAGCTTTTTCAGGAGCTCCTGATGCCACACCTGGCTATCTTCTTCTCTTCTTGTCCCCTGGTCATCATGCCCCCTAGGGCCCTGTCAATTGAACAATGACCAGTTCCTGGTCAGGGGAGTCCCTAGCACAGAGACCAAAGGACACACTGTCCATTCCTTTTTTCTGCTTGTTGAGTAGGCAGATGCGGAGGTAATCCAGGAGCTGGCCACGGTCCCTGCAGGTCAGGAGAGCCACTCTGGGTCACACTATTATAGTCACTGCAGCAGAGTCCCTGCTGCTCTGCTCCAGGAAAGGTTGGCCTGGAATGGTGCCAGCTAGCTACTTGCCCATTGTCCCTGAATCCTCACTAGGCCTCAGTTCTTTAGGACCATGACTTTCTGACTCCTGCCATTGAAACCAGAGAGCAAACAGTCATGATATTGGAACGTTCAGCTTCCAGCCCAGCAGGTTAGGCTCCCGTTGTGTGCCTTGTCTCTTTGCCTGGCGTCTGTGAGGTACCAGTTCTCAGACTCACCTTTCCTAGCAGGGTAGAGAGGGGGTGGGGGTAGCAGGAGGAGCTGGGGGAAGGAAGAGGAGGAGCAAAGGCAGGGAAGAGTCAAGGAGGAGAGAGAGAGATGGTGGGGGTGGGGTGGGAGACAGGAGAGAGCAGTTATCAGGGTTGGGGAGGTTGAACAGGTCAGCTCAGGGCAGGCTCAACATCACACTTTGAAAACTGCAGGCTGTGTGTCCGCCTGTTGCCATGGCGCTTCTTCCAGACTGACTTAAGAGGACCCTAGGCTAGGTGAGGAGGCATGCTTGGGATGAGGACAGCCCCCTCTTTACCCAAAGCACTTTCGCATCTGAGGTCCCATCAACCTTACAGAGAACCTGGGTCGGGGATATCTGTCCATATCACAGATGATGAAACTGTGGCCAGATTGATGCGTTAGGTCTCTGAGTGGATCCTTTTCACTGATGACCAGGGGGAGCAAGGAAAGTTTGTGGCTTCGCGTGTTTTCAGAGAGCAGTTTCCCTACGCCCTGGAGCCAAGTGGTTGGGATTGAGTGACCGTGCTTTCTCAATTCCATACTGCTGCAAATCCTACCCCGTACAAGGCTTAGGCAAATCAGGTGTCTAGCATTCCACATTAGGTCATGGACCTCGAAGCTTTGCCTATATTTGTAAAAGTTACTCATACGTGTGTAAATTAATAATGTAAACACTGAAGCATTTAATCAGAAGGCATCTCCCCAACCCCTGGCCTGCACTGTGTTTATTTCTGTCAGGAGTAGGTGAGCTCATAACCACGCATAGGTCATATTGTCCTGGTCCTTATGTTCCTCCCTCTCCATAGCTGCCAGCTCCCATGCTTTTGGCAAGCTGGCCAGGACCAGGACTGGCATGACTGAGAAGTCAGATGCTTACCTGTCGTATAGGTGGGACGGCCCAGGCCTTTTTTCCTACTGACTAACCACAGAGACGGTGGATAATGGCTGTCAGGGTATGGTGCCCGCAGCTTCACAGAGCAGGGTGCAGGGAGAGCCCACCTTATATTAGAGGTTCTGATATATAGTTCCTGCTCACATGCCATCTGAGGGCTGGCGCTGTGATGCTCTGTGTGAGATGGCCACTCACTTAGGTGGTGTGTACGCAGGATGCCTGAGGTCACTAGAGTTTCCCAGGAGCCATCCCTGTGGACTGCACTCACCCCCTTTCTGATGTTGTACTCTTTGGATGATATCTCGGCAGCAGCGCCAAGTGAGGAGTTGGTGCCTTTATCCTATAGAAACCCATGTAATATTATTGGTTTATGGAATTTGAGGAACGCAGATGTTTGGGTGACCCTGGGCCACTTCCATGTACCTATTGTTAGGCAATGTTTTGTGCCTGGGGTGCAGGGAGGACAGGTAGTGGGTCAAGATAGTCTCTGCATCTGACCGGCTGTGTTGAGGTATCTGAACTACACCCAGGCTAGGCAGAAGAGCAGAATGCAGGAGGACAGGCTGTGTACATGGACAGCCTCTGAGGGAAGGATCCACGTTTCCTGGGGCCAGCCCTCTAACTGAAAGTGGGCACGTTTGCATTTAAAGAGCCCAAGCTAATGGATGAAAGCTAGACACTCTGTAACAATTCACAAGAAAACCAACTGGAGAGCAGTCCTAAAGTACCTGAGAAACAGGGGGAAAGTCACGTGGGCAGAACAGCGCTGATAAACCCAATGGCTAGGCTTCATAAGGAGCCTTGAGTACCACAGATGGAGTCTGGGGGCTTCCTCTGCTGTGGCCTCCACTCTAGGGTCACAAGGCTGTGTTTTTAACAGAAATGGACATGGTTGTGTTACTCCACACTACATGGTCGGCAGTTGGATGCCAACTCCCAAAGTGCCAATCATCTCCTTGTACTTTGGGTAAGGTATGGAGGTGTTGGAGAGATCTGAGCTCCTAGAGAGTTCTGAGGCCTTTGTGGTTCAGATGGGAGGTTCTGGAGACCTTACTTTTGTCTTGGCAACCCAGCTTCCTATGGGGGCAAATCCAAATATGAACCCGAGCTGTTTCCCTGTTCTTCTTTGGAACAGGAAGGAGGGGCTGGACTGTTGGGCAGTTTCCTAACTTTAGAAACTGCAAGACGAGGCAACAGCCTGTCCCTGGCTGGCCAGCCCATGGATTCTCCTGCCTGTCTTCCTAGCGCCAGCCTGCCCAGCTCTTTAAGTGTGGGTTCTGGGGATTGAACACAGGTTCTCACACTTGAGTGACAAGCAGTTCACTGACCGAGCCATCCTCCCAGCCATCCTCCCAGCCTATCTTTCCACTTGGATAAAACCGGAACATTTTACTATGAAATGACAGTTTTTATTCCAGAAAGAAAAGAAAGGAGAGGGGAGTCCTCAGGAGCGCCACTGTCTCGGGGTCTCATGGGGATCTCAGGGGGAGAGCAGATTAGCTCTTCAAGGTCATGCTAATCTGGGTCCTGCCTGAGGCTGGGCTTCAGCTCCTTCGCTCGGTTGGATCTGCTGAGCCCCTCTGCCTTTGAGGTCTAGAAAATTCTACAAGGCATGTCGTGTGTCCTCTTTCATCTTCCTATGCTGCTGGCTGCATGGCACCCGAAACTAACTACCAACGTCAGGGGGACGGAAATCTTTGTGCTCATACACCTGCTCGTCCGGCCCTCCTCTCCTCTGCAGCTCTTTTATTCAAGTACCTTCCCTGGTACTTCCTAACCTGGGAAAATCGCTGTGAGTCTACCCTGGCCCTTCCTGCGGGGTTCTGCCTCATTAGCTCCGTAATCCAACATGAAGATGGAGAAGAGCCGAGCCACTCTGCAAATGATTTAACAGAATGCTTTAATGACGTATTGAAAATGAACACTGACCCCAGGTAAGAGGCGCTAAACGGGGCCTTTAAAGACCCACCGTCCATTTCAATCGGATGGGCTCTTCTCCCTAAATCACCGCGTTGTCAGTTTTACGATGGTGTTGTAGCTATCGAGGCTGCGGAGCTGTGAAATGTCATCTATATATATAAAATAAAATTAAGTTGCAGGGAGCTCACATTAGCATTTCAAGAGTCTTCCATTGCATTATGCTCTGGTCCTCTCTGTCAAGGGCCACCAGGATCCCATCCTCCCCAGAAAGAGGTTCTGCACAGGATGTATTAGTGTTCACTCCCCAACTGGCCTGGAGATGAGGGGCGTAGTTATGATAACGGCCCAGCACATACTGGATTAACTCGATAGGACACTGGAATCATCTGCATCCTCCAGGAACAAAGCTGGGGGCGCCTCTTTCCTGGTTGGCTCAGGCCAGTGGTTTTTCAGAGTTTTGACAAACGAAGGTCCTGGAGACAAGCGAGCTGTGAAATCTGCTGAGGTGAGAGGCTGAGAGGCCGTGTCGGGTGACAAGGGAACGGGAATCCTTGAGGTGTGGCCATTCCCGCTCCAGCTCCTCCATCTGCTAGACTATAAGCACCTCCCTGCTCACTGCCAAGGCTCAGAATCCGTTAACTGCTAGATCTTGGATTGATTGTATTATGGCCTGATTTTGAAATGTTTTCCATGGGGTCATATGTTCTCCAGCGCGTGGCACTGTTGGGAAATGGTAGAACATACAGGACGCAGGGCCCAGAGGAAGAGTCAGATCATCGGGGGTATGCTCTTGAAGGGGATCCCAGACCCCAGCATCTTCCTTCCTTTTGTCATTCTGCAACCTCTGAAGTAAATGGGTTTCTTCTGCTACTTGTTTCCATGGAGATGTACTGTGCTTCCACTGGCCTAAAGTGATGGATCCAAGAGACCATGGGTTGAAACCTCTGATACTATGAGCCAAAATAAGCATTTTGGGTGTGATGAACTGTGTGACCTAGAGAGGGTGAGTTTCATGTATGAAATGGGTCTTCATTACAGGAAGCTCTGGAAGCCACAAAGCCCGTCCTCAGGACTCAAACCCTTGGCTGTCTTCGGGGAGCTTTCTTGATCACTTAGAATCCAGTTAGAGCTGCTTTAGGAGCATGGCCATAAAGTTAGAGGCACAACCGACAGCCTGCTGACATTCGCTGGCCTTCAAGAGCCCTCTTGGTCTCCAGGGTAACTGTGGGAATGCAATTCCTTCCTCGGGCTCTGAGCTTGCCAGGTTGGGGGAGAAGAATCCAGTAGCCCTAGCAGGTACCGACCACATGTCCTGCCCTACTCCAACCCCAATCTCAGACAGGGCAGTATCGTTTCTGTAACTTAACAGAGAGCTGGCCTACTCTTTGGGAGCTGCAAGCTTATATATTTTCATTTGAGGAAGGTTTTGCAGCCTGCTTTAGGAAGTTCCAGACCTGGAAATGTACTTTGGGCAGGGTGGGGCAGGAGACAGGTCACGGGGGCATCCCAGGGGCAGACAATAGCAGACCTGTCCTGAATCTCCTGCCAGGCATGCCTGGGGAAATACATTCAGTATCAAGTCCAGCCAATGGGAGTATGCGCTGAATTGAATTTTCACCTTAATGAGATACAAAGTCCCTTCTTCTCTCTGTACTGAAGACCTTGAGAGTGTATCAGAGAGTGAAACACAACTTCCAGTGTTTTCATGTTTCCCTAATAACAGCCTGAATCATAACCTGAATTTTTATGTGACTAATTATGGCTATGAACGGGGCATGAAAGATATATATGATCAGAAACGACCTGTGTTTTCTCTGGGCAGGTGGGGGATGAGTTGTGTGAGGAAGTTAATTAGTTTTTCTAGGTCACACAAAAGGTACCTGCATGGTGCTAGCTGACGTGGCCAGTGCCAGAGGCTGGGGACACAGAAGGCACCTTCCTGAGACCTTCTCCACAGCTGCTTTTCCCATATGACACCCCACCTCCACTTTCTAAGACCATCCTGGCAGATTCAACAGTCCAAGGATGTGAAAACGCTTGGGCTATGTGGCATGAGAGACAGCTTAAACAATCAAAAAGGAGGAAGGGGACTTATCAGAAATTATAATTCCAATGATCACACAAAAGCCAGAATGATCTCTTTCCTCCTCCTCTTCCGCCTCCTCCTCCTCCGTGTCTGTTTGTCTGTCTCTCTCTCTATACCCCCCCCCGTACCCCCCCCCCCACAGTCCATGTGTGCCTATGGCCTGTATATGGGTACTTGTGCAGGTCAGAAGAAGTTATCAGATCCCCTGGAACTGGAGTTACAGGCGGTTGTGAACCACCTGACTTGGATGCTGTGAATCAACCAAATGTGGGTTCTCTGGAAGAGCTCCAATCACTCTTCACCAGTGAGCCATCCCTCTGGCTCCTAAAATTCCTTGTGTGTGTGTGTGTCTGTGTTCAAGTGTATAAGTGTGCATGCAGGTGGGCGTGTGTGTGTGTGTCCAGAGGTTGGTAGTGTTGTCTTCCTTGATATATTGCTACCTTACTTCCTGTGACAGGGTCTGTCTCTCACTGAACCCAGAACTTATCCACTTAGCTATGCTGGCCAACCAGTGAGCTCCGGGACATGCCCATCTCTGCCTTCCCTAGTGCCAGGGCTACGGATTTGTACCTCTGCGCCAGGCTTTTACATGGGTGCTGGGGATCCAAATGCAGTTTGTCATAATTTAACAGTAGGGAATTACTGAGTCACCTCCCTAGTCCCCAGAATCCTAACATTCTTTTTTTTCCTTTTCTGAGCCAGAATCTTATTATACAGCCCAAGTTGTCCTGGAACTTGTTATCTTTCTGCTGTAGCCACCATCAGGGCTGAAATTACAGGGATGTTGTATGTCATTTGGCCAGAAGGTGAATTTCTGCTCCTTTAAGTTTCATTTAATCTAAAAAACAAGGATCGACAATAAACAACCTGGCTGAATTGTGCAGATAGAACCCTAGGAACCAGTGGTTGACCAGAAGCCACAACTCATGTGACCCTCCCTGGCTGAAGGACTTCAGTTCTGTTGCCTCTGGAGGATCCTCTCCGAGTGGCAGTCAAGAGGGAGCAATGGAGCCACACACAGGGAGAGGGAAGCCATGAGTGCAGGGCTGCAATGAACACTTAGCTACACAACTGTTTGCCGAGGCCACAACTGATTAACGTACACAGACTCATTCATTTACTCAGTGTTACGTTTAATCATTTAATTTCGTAAGAGTTTTCGAATCTTTTAATCATCCTAATATTCCTCTTATTGCAACATATTACTAAGCTGTTAGTTCAATTCAATTAAAAAGTGTTATCCGGAAGTAATTTATTCTACAGGCGCCGTTAAGTGGGTACCCCAGATATGCCTGCGGTGTAGAGAAATAATAATGCTTGTGCTTTTATGAGTCTGTAAACCAGCATGCTGCGTTGGCACTGAAGGAGCCACTCCGAGTGGCAAGTGTCTGCCCGTGTCTGTGTGACAGCAGGTCTGTGATGGTGTCTCTGGGTTCTGTAGTGAGATCCAGAAGAGACTATGAAGACTCAGGCCATCTGTTGGCACTTGTGAATCTCAGGTGCTCAGGAAAAGCCACTTTGTCTTTCTGGTTCTGAGAATATTTGTCATGGTACAGCCCTGAAGTCCCTCCTTTGAGGGCTTCTTTCCAGGGCTCTCAATCCTCACCTCCTTCCACTGTGGGGGTTTGCATGGGAGGCCACCTAGAGCTGCTGCTCAGGAGAAGGCCTGCTGTGGGGCCCACATCGCTTTAGGAGATGGTCCAGCCCTCTGCCTGGTGATGATTCTATTGGGTTGACTCTTGATACAGGGTCCCTCATAGCCACACTGGCCTTAAATGGAGGAAAATGACCTTGACCTTCTGATCCTCTTGCCTGTACCTACTGAGTCCTGGGATTACAGGAACCCACCACCCTGCCTGATTTACATGATGCTAGGGATTAAAGCTAGCCTTTGTGTATGCTAAGCAAATAATCTACTAATTTAGTTACATCCTCAACTTTAATCTAGTTGACCTGTGAGACATCTCCTCTGTCTTCTCCTGACACAGCACCGGCCTTAGAAATATAGGCGCATGCGGTATATTTACTTTACCATTCCCAGAAGCTACGCGAAACAGAAAAACTAACCCAGCGATGCTCATTTCAATAATCTACTGTAACTCAATCTGTCAGCATGTCGTCACTTTGACATGTTATCAACATAAAATCTAATGAGATAAGTTTGACATATTTTGCATACAAGGCTTGAAGATGCGCATTTTACACTTATTACTTGCCTCGATTCAGCCTGGCTGTACTGTACACATAGCTCGTGAGGCCATGCGGGGTTTAGGAGGAAATGATCTCTAGACTCTAACTGCCTTCCTGGAGGTATCCTCTGGAGTCATGTACAGCCTGGGCCCAGGGTCCCCCCCTCCTGATAGAGGAGGGGTCATCTTGGATTCAGAGCTACCTGGTACATTTGTCCTGTCCTTGGCGGTGATCTCACGGAGGTACAATAAGTGATGCTGGCCAGGCATGGCCTCTGAGGCTCATCTTACCCCAAGGCTGCAGGAAGTCAGAAGGCCCAGGAATATGGCTGCCAGGAGAATTAGCTCCAACACTCCTGGTCACAACATATCCTTGCCCACAGGCCTTGGTGTAGTAAAGGAAACTCAGGTTTGCGGGTAAGGGGAAGGAAGAATTCAGTCCAGGGACTGCTAGCTGAGCACAGCCCATATCTTCTTTTCATCCCTGAGCCATGAAGGTCCCCTCTGAGACTCTGCCAGGAGACTAGCCATGAGGCTGCTCACTGAGCCCAGGGAGGGCTCTAGCCTACTGTGCTCTAAGAGGGAAGATGGACTCTCCCAGGAGTTGAATCTCCAGGAGATCTTGCATAGTGAGGGGCTATTAATGGTTTGTTCTTAGAAGCCCAAGTGCCCACTTTTCTTTGGTAAGCCCCGTACCACGCCCAGGGCCTGATGGCGCTGACTACAGACATCTGCTCTGGGCAGGTGGGGCTGCTACTCGGCTCTGTTGACAGTGGTCAAGGAGAGTTTGCATTTTCTAGAATGAACAGTTAATCCTTTGGGTCTGTTTCCTCTCTGGGCCAGCATAGGAGCCTTGAGAAGTCAGGGACAAATAGAGAGACCTTGCAAAATCTTAATGCCCTCCCTGGCTCTCAGAGTATGCCTTGGTTATTAATATCTCGCTCTCAGAGAAAGGGCTATCTGTGCTGTTTTAGAAGAGAACAGCAATAAAAAGGGGGAATTAAATTAGCAACTCCGTATGAGCTTCTAATCCATTACGGTGTCTTCAGCTCCATAACCTGCTAACTTAAACTCCGGCCATCGACTTAAGCAGTTTGAAGAAAATAGCAAGCAGTATTTCGGCTGGCCCCATTTTTGAACCAGTTCCGATAAAAGTGATTGAGTATCAAGGCAGGAGATTGGGGCAGAAGCGTGGGAGCTGGAGCTGAGCCGATGGTGCGGGGTTCATGGGCTCACGATGCCCATGTGACCCTGTATGCTAGTTCCTTCCCTCATTACAGAGTCCCTGCTCCATAGCACATATGCAACCTCAGGAATTACTCAATGCAATTACACACATGAGCTGGCCTCTCTAACCCCTGCTATACAATAGGGAGATAAAATTGTCTCTGAGGAAAACATCATAAACAAACTACACTTGGTATCAGGAGTACTAAGTACTCTTAGAAACAGGACCGAGTACCCACTGTGTGCTTGGCTATTCTACACGTAGGACCTCTGACATAGGTACATGGCTCAGCACAGTATGAAGACGGAAGACCCTTTGTTAAAAATCACTGAGAAGGGCTGGACCAACGGCCCCGCAGTTAAGTGCCCTGGATGCTTTTGCAGAGGACCTGGGTTCGATTCCCCTGCATCTTCATGGCAGCTCATCTATAACTACTATTCAAGATATCAATGCAATGTCCTCTTCTGGTCTCTGTGAGCCCTGTACACACATGGTGCATATATGCAAAATACGCATACTCATGAAGATAAATATTCAAAAAATTAGTAAGAATTCTGAAATGTTGACAGTAGAAGGGAGTCATCATGACTTTCTGACTTTCAAAGGGTCAAGTCCAGGAAGCTGTATGTGTACCAAATGTTGAATTCTTCTGAGTCTCTGAAAAAGCACTCATTTTTATGTATATGAAGTTCTTAAGTGTATGAATGCATGCCTATATATTCAGGAACCCATAGAGGCCAGCAGAGGGTGTTGGATCTCTTGGCACCGGAGTACAGGGTGGTTTTAAGCCACCACACGGATGCTGGGAACTGAATTTGGATCCTCTGCAAGAGCAACACATGCTCTCAACTGCTGAGCCTTTTCCCCATCCTGCCCCAACTTTTGAGATATGGTCTCATGTATTTCAACATGGTTTCAGGCTTACTATGTAGCCAAAGATGAAACTGAACTGACATCAGTAAAGATGACCTTGAACTCATGACCCTCCTGCCTCTTCTTGGGCCTGCAGGTGTGCACCAGTACGTCCAGTCTTATGTGGTGCTGGGGATCGAACCCAGGGCTTTGTGTGTGCCACTCTACCTACTGAGCCACATCTCGGGGTCTTGCTTACTCCCTTTCACAAATGAGCAACTGAGGCGCTAGGAGGTTGGGACGCTCTACAGGACTGGAGGTTTGGAACGGAGAAGTGGTGGGAGACTGGCATCAGCCCCCAGCTCACAGGAGCTGCAGAGAAGCTGGAGACCCCAGCAGGCTGCCCAGAGCCACGCTGTGCGCCCTGATTTAGTCTCAGGAAAACAGCATCATTTGTCCCATTAAATTAATGTTGTTAATTTGAAGTTTATTGGTTTTGCAGTTTGTTATTTATTTCATTTATAAATTTGTTTGAGCTTTATGGTTCTAAGAGAGCTCTATGCATAAGGGACATGTACCCAGCTTTACGCTTGTACATACTTAACTAACAGTATACCAAACATAATTTAAATCGATGGAGAGAAACTACATTTTCCCTTTAAGTAGGGTAATCTTGTCCCAGGATGGGACTTATGGGGGGGGCTCATAGTTCTCTATCAGTTCCTGGCTGCCTGGGGGTCTTGGAGATGGAGGGAAGGTAGTTGAGGGGAGGAAGGAAGGAAAAGGAGGAGAGGAAGTGAGGGGGAAGGGAGGAGGTGAAGGGGAGGGGAAAAGCAGAGGTGGAGGGGAGGAAGGGAAGGAAGGGGGTAGAAGGAAACAGAAGTGGGGACAGGTGAGGAAGTAGGAGTGGGGTGCAGACAAGAGACTCCTCTGTGGAAAGGGTGGGAACTGAACAGACCTAGAAGCATCTGGGGCCTTGACTCCCCTCCTGGTTGCTGCTCTGTGTCCCTTGGCCTTAGCTCAGAAGCCCTCAGCTTTGGAACCCACATCCCCAGACAGTGGCACTTGCCCAAAGACAAGGATGAGCCTGCAGGACCATCCAGGGGTGTAAGGTTGTGGTAGAGGGGGTTGTGACATCCATCTAGGTCGTGTCCCTTTGTGGTAGAGGAGGTTGTGACATCTGTCCAGGCTATGTCCCTGTGTGGTAGATGGGGTTGTGAAGTCTATCCAGGCTGTGTCCTTGGCTGACTTTGAGAAGATGCTCTCTGTACCCTCACCCCCTCCAGTTAATTCCCCCTTCTCTGGATAGGACAAGGGGTATCTTTAAGCCATCACCCCCTCTGGTAATCTGATGCCGAGTCGTGTTTCTGGCAGAAATGCTCATCAAAGGCTTGTGTGAGAACTTGTTCATTCTCTGCTGGAACTTAAAAAAAAATGATTTCCCCAAACTGGAAACAAGTCAGGTATATCAATTCTGGCATGTTCTTACAATGGACTGTTATTGCCCAGGAGAAAGATGGGCTCCTGCTAAAGATGGAGTTACAATAGCTGAACCTGCAGACGGTTTTGGGCAAGCGGCCAGACACGGAAGGGTCACACTTTGTGATTTCATTGACACAAAGTTCTAAGGCACACAGGTTACTCTGCAGTGCTGGGCAGGAAATCATTCCGCTGGGGAGGAGGGAAAGGTGCTGTGACCAGGAAGGGGCAGATGGGATGGGATGAGTGAGGTTACTTCTCTGAGTGTACCAGGGACTAAATCCAGGGCCTTGTACATGCTAGGCAAGCCATCGGGGGGCACTTATGTCTCCTTGCGGGGTGGAATGCATTTCTGCATATGCTATATTTCAATTAGAGTTTGTAGGGTGTAGGCCCATGAACAAGGCTGATTCTAGAAGGACCTTAGGGACTCTGGGTTCCCTCATCACTTTCAGACTGAAGTCTTGCTCTAAACTAACATGGAGGATTCGTAAGGGCAGCCACTACTAACAGGACACGAAGGAGCAGCCTTTCCAAGGTACGCAGGGGTCCTTGTGATCATGTCTATGCAATAGGGGATTTGTCACCACAACAGGTGCCTGTGGTCAGAGCTGTGCCCTGGACCATGTGCTCTTACCACACATTGACATCACAGAGGAGAAGGTGGATCGTGGGGCTCTTAAGTTTTAAAGGGAACGTAAGGGACCTGGTTTTTCTGGCCTCAGCTCCCTTCTGACTGCTGTTCTTTGCTTCTTTAGTTCAACTGGGAAGCTCTCGGCTTTGTGGCCCACTTTCCCAGGCAGTGGTATTGGACAAGGATGAGCTGTAGGAATGTCCAGGCATGTAAGGCTGTGGTGGAGGGGACATGGCTCTCCCAGAGGCATGCTAGTATATTGGCTGGGACTGCCAGGTCTCAGACTGATGCAAATATGGTTCTGGGCATGCTAGGCAGGGACTCTCACCGAGCCGCATATCTGGCTCTTTTTAAGTTTTATTTTAAGACAGAGTCCTTCTAAGTCACCTGGTCTGGCCTTGAACTTACTATGTGGTTCAGGTTCGGAAGGCAGTTTTCCTATCTCAGCCTCCCTTGTAGCTGGGATGACTGATCTGTGTTTGCATCCAGTGAGTTGGGAGGTTTTAATGACGATGTCCTTCCCAGAACAGCCTATGGGAGCCACAGTGTGATTTCCTGCTTGCCCTAGAATGCTATCCCAGCTGAGGCCACATCTGGAATCCCTAGGGGGCATCCCAGGAAGGCCATGGTGGAACACTGGGTACCAGGTACTGGACTCTGAGGGGCATCCCAGGAGGGGGTAGTTCTCTTTTGGTGAACTCTGGCAGGTCTATAGGTCACTCCTATTTGAGAAACCCCAGATCTTTCTCAGTAGCTGGGCTTCAGACTTGTGGCACGAGGGTGGGAAGGGTCCTTACGGACCTCAGCTGACCTTGCTCTTTATACAAATGTGTAGACAGGAAGTCAGAGGGCGAGGGAGCTTGAGGTGTACAGGCTCCCAGCAACCTTGCTACCTCAAAACTTAAGCCCTAGGCTCAGCTCAGGATGGGTGCCAAATGGCATCCCCCAGGGATGCATGGGAACATGTTTCTTGGAGAGCCCAGCCCCTCACCAGCACTGCCAACAGCTGGTTCAATGGAGCCTGTATACGCAGTTCAAGAAGTTAGTTATTTCCTGTTTTTTCTTTAGTTGTCTTTTTTTTTTTTTTGACAGTGTCTCATGTAGCCCAGGAGTCTTACTTTGCTTTCTGTTGATGTGGAACAACCCTGGCCAAAAGCAGCTTGCGGGAGGAAAAAGAGTTCATTTCATCTCACACTTTATTGTCTGTCACTGAGGGAAGCTAGGGCAGGAACTCAAGTGGAAGCTGAGGAGGAGTGCTGCTTTAACTCTGGCTTGCTTAGCTTGTTGTTTTATATAATCCTGAACCATCTGTCCAGGGGTGGCTCACCCACAGTGGGTGGGGCCCCCCATGTTGTCATTAATCAAGAAAACGCCTCACGGACTTGCCTACATGCTGATCTGATGGGGGTGTTTTCTCAAACGAAGTTCCCTCTTCCCATATGACCCTTCTGTTGAGTTCACCACCACCACAACAACCCCTAACATGGTCTGGATTGCTGTATAGCCGAAGATGACGTTGAAGCCCCAATCCTCCTTCCTGCCTGTGTCATGCCTGGTTAGCAACGTGTTTTCTATAGACAAGTTCTCCACAGCTATAGTGTGTTCTCTAGATGGGGTGCCATAGGTTGTACCCAGAACTTGAGCCCCAAAACCTGGTGTTGAGGGATGGGCTGAACCCAGGCTGGCATCCTGCAATCCTAGGAAGGTCAGGGTGCCTCAGTGGACATGAGGGGAACCTGAGCATGGTGACACTGTGAGCCGTCGTGTGAGGAGTAGTTGCAGAAGGGTGTGGGAGATCCGGGACAGGACATCTTGCCAGAGTCAGCCTTCTTAGGGCCTATGGGGAACTGAATACATCGTCCCCATTCATGTTTTGGGGGGGTATGGTAATGCCATCTTACTTGAACAAACGGTCTTTGCAGATCTTGTCACTTAAGGGTTTGAAGACTGTTTATCTAGGACTTAGGGTCAGCCCTAGGGTCCAGTGCCTCACAGGAAGGGAAGAGCATGCAGGAGCAAAGTCTTGTGAAGATGGAGGCAGAGCCTGGCATTGTGTTACCACATGCCAGGAGCACCAGGAGCTGCCAGAAGCTGGCTGAGCACAGGGAGAGTCTCCAGGAGCTGCTGGCCTGGCGGCACCTTGATTTCTAACTTCTGTTCTCTGGAACTAGCAGAGAATAAATTTTCGGTGTCTCAAGCCACCTTGTGGTGATTTGTTATGACACGGCTAGGGAATGCATGCTGGGTCATTTGTGGAGTTTGGGGAAGCAAGTCGACCCACAGCCCCCTCTAGACCTGCAGGGTGCTACCTGCTCAGAGCCTTGCTAATCACTGCAGGGCCAGGGCTCTAGCCAGGCCGCATAAGCCAGTTTGGGTGGCAAGTGGCAGGTAAGCCTGAGGAGGAAGAGCAGGATGGCAGCCTGGCCATGGCTAGGCACGTGTGTGCATTCCAGGGGCACTGGGCCTGCTACCGGAGAGAGCCCAAGTTTGAGTAGTCACAGTTGAGCCCACTCCTAGCTCCAGTGGGATCTGGGACACTTGGGGGTGGGGCTGGGGCTGGGTCAGGTAGGTGTGAATAAAGCATGGAAGCCGCCCCTGAGTTGCCTGGAAGCTTCCTGCTGATGTAGCATCAAACGCCTGCCCCCCAAAGGGGGGCCAAATGAGTGCCCATGACTGAGAAGGATACCAAGGGCAAAGATCTCAGCAGCCTGGTCTCCCTTTTGGTGTTTTCCCCAAGCTAGAACCAAGCCTGGTAGCCTATCATCCCGCCCACAGCAAACAAGGGCTGCCCACCTACAGTTCCCAGCCATGCTGGCCTGCCCTCAGTCCTCAAACGTGGTAGCGTTTCTCAGCTTCAGGTCCCCTGGATACATGATTAGCTCCTTCACAATCCCAGTTCTCTTCTTTAGTTTGCTCCTTAGAGAGGGGCCTCCCTGGTCACCAGCCCACCTAGAACTTTTCTGTCTCTTTCCCGGGAAGAAGCAAGTCTGCAGGGCAGAGGTCACAGCTGCTATTGCTGAGTTCTAGCATCCACTCAGTGCCTGACACACAGAACAAGGGGTGTGAACCCTGAGCTGTGAGCCTGCATCACAATAGTTCCCTTGCTCTTTCCTTTGTCTGAGATCCTGGGCCTGGTGTGACAGATATTAACAGCTCTGAGGGGCACCTCAAGGTCTTGCATGGGTCCAGGGCCTCCTGAGATCGCTGGCCAGGCCCAGAATGCTCTAGATCTAGGAAAACATCTCTTAAGTAGGTTAAAGTGGGAGGTAAAAGCAGTCCATCAAAAGGAGATTCACTGAGCATTCTGCCTTGCTTTCCATCTGCTAAGCCAGTGGTTCTCAGCCTTCCTAATGCTGTGACCCTTTGATACAATTCTTCATGTTGTGAACATTATTTTCATTGCTACTTCATAACTGTAATGTTGCTACTGTTATGAATTGTAATATAAATATCTGACATGCAGGATATCTGATATGTGACCTCTGTAAAAGGGTCATTCGACCCCAACAGGGTTGTGACCCACAGGTTGAGAACCACTGCACTAAGCCTTCACACGCATTACCTAATAGAACTTTCTGAGCAACAGAGACTCCCATTGCATAGGTAGGAAGCCAAGGCACAGAAAGGTGCGGCCCTCCAGTTCGTCAGGACTCTAGAGCCAAGCCCCCTCCCAAGGCTCCTCTTGTCACAGTGTAGAGGTGTTCCTGATAGTCCCAAAAGCCAAAGGGAGAGAGTGAAAGGAGTTGTACACAGTAGGACTGGAGTCTGGAGGGAAGCAACCAGGGAGAGGCTTTCTTGTGAGCTGCCCACTGAAGGGCTTCACTGAGCAGGCTTCCCGTGCTGCTCTTTGCTGACTCTGGGGACCAGGGTGGTTCCCAAATGACCAGGTCAATGGCAGGCATGGCCAGAGGGTTTGGGTGAAGGTTTTTGGGTGAACAGTGGACAGATGGTGACTACATTACTTTGGGAGCTGGGTCTGGGACCCAGGCTCTTGCCTTTAAGTCTAGGGACCTGGCCAGGACTTGGCTTGGCGGGTGAGTAAGGCTGGCGAGAGCAGGCAAATCCACTCTTTCTCTTCAGCAGGAACACAGAGTCCTCTATGAGCATCAGAGAATGTTGAAAAGTCAGGCCAAGCGCTGAAGCTGGGATGTGAATGAAAAATGCCTGTGGGTTCTGCTCTGCCTCTTCCGAGGCCTCTGGGAGTGGAGGACTCTGAAATTGAGTCTTAAGGGACTTGCCGGTGGATGGGGAAGGTGGGTGCCAGGAGGGCTCCCAAGAAGAGGCAGCAGTGGATACAGGAAAGCCACATTTGGCCAGGCTGAGGGCTCCTGAAATCCTGGAGCCTTAGAGGAATTGCCTTGCATATGTGTCCTGGGGTAGGGATCTTGTAGCCATCTGGGAGAGAGGCCACTTGTTTTGGCTTGCTGCCAGCTCATAGTTGTATTGTCGAGTTCTGATTAGCATTTCTGAAATATGTAATGGGAAATTTGAGATGCATTGTAATCCCATTAACAGCGGTTGTTGCTGTGGGGGAGGCAGAGTAACTTATCTGGTGGATGGGAGTAGAGACTTGTTCATAGGCTAACAACATCCTGTCTTCATCCCTGGGGCTAGAGCTGCCTCCCTAACACTGCCC
Source organism: Alexandromys fortis (assembly GCF_014885135.2). NCBI lineage: Eukaryota > Metazoa > Chordata > Mammalia > Rodentia > Cricetidae > Alexandromys > Alexandromys fortis. The sequence goes on along the minus strand of NW_026067978.1, from coordinate 1,744,467 downwards.
TTCCCAGAGACTGGAGTCACTTTGCCCACGGGTCAGGATGCTGACTCTGCCTTGGCCAGTGGGACCCCCCTGAGTTCTCTTTGGGCTGGGTCCTACTGAACTAGCAGGTGGTCACCCTTGTTCTAGTTCTCAGGATTCTTGATCTGGAAGGGTCTGTCCTGTCCTGACTTTGTTATGCCAAGGAGCAGAGTCCTTTTCCCAGAGGCTGATATTCTCAAGATATGACAGTCTTGCAATGCTCAGGTGACATTTGTCTCTTCTCAAAGAGATTGTCGTCAATAACTGTCAAGTTCTGAGATGTGATTTAGGAGCAGCGGGCAGACACTGTGTGCTGGCACAGAGTGAGCCCCTGGCAGGGATGTGGTATGCCCTACTCGAGCAAAACATGCCATTATTTTCTCACCAGGCCACCAGAGCTTGCCTTCTGGGAGACACTTTCAAGAGTGATGGTGGGGGAATTGGTGTGCTTTAAAGGTATATTATAGGAGACTCTCCTGGGGCCCTTGGGGCTTCTGACCCCTGCTAGGAGTGGGGTTAAGAACCCCACAGGCTCTAGCAGGGTCCTGTTGTGCCTTGAAGAGCCTGTTCTGTGGGCCTAGACCCTGATGGTCCAAATGATCGGATGTGGGTCCCACCAGAAGAGTGGGTCTGCCAATGATGACAGACACATCCGACTCTCCTCATCTCCGTCCTGACAGGGGCTACAGGTTCATGGAGAGAGGCAGATTCCATGGATGGCTGGGGGTAGAGACTGAGAATGGGCTCTGAAGTCATTGCCTAAAGTGTGTCGTTGGAGCTGGGGGTGTTTGGGGGGCAGAGACCTTCCCTGAGGATTCTGTACTGTGGGGGAAGGGATTCCCAGTGCTGCGCTGGCCTGAGGCAAGGGTCAAGGAGCAGGGGAGGAGTGGTCAGCACAGATTCGAGTAGGGGCTGCCCAGTCCAGGCTCCCAGGTTGGACTGCTACTGATCAAAACACTACTTCCTTCATGGACAGACCTCCGCCGATGTCATTAAAAATGCCACCTGCCGACTGTTAGATTGTGATGTGCATTTTTGACTCTAAGACAGGTGTCCCTGGGGCAGAAATAGGACTGAGGGAAGGATGTGGACAGCTGGTGGCAGCAAGAGGCTCTGCAGCTGGGGTCTGTTGCTGTGGTGGCACCTGCTGCCTCGTCTCCTCCCAGCATGCCCTGGTCACTGTCTTTCTTCCATCTGTGCGGAGCAGCCTGGCCCAGGTCTCCCACTCGGTGCTGCTGTACTGCTCCAGCCAGGAGGGGCCTGGATTACTCGCTCTATTTTGTCAATTCTCACCCTGCCTTCATAGAGCAGACTCAGGTAGTCAAGACCCAGACGAACCCCCAACTCCGTCCCATTCCTGACCTGGATATGACTCACACTGAACTCTGTGTGTGTTGTGTGGTGCTGGTGTATGGATGTGTGTGCCCGTGAGTATTGAGGTCCGGGAGCTGCAGATGGTGGTGTGAATGAGATGTCCCCCATAGTTGATGGCATTTGAAGACTGGGTTCACAGCTTTGTGTTTGGGGAAGTTTAGGAGGTGTGGCCTGACTGGAAGAGATCTATCACTGGGGGTGGGCGTTGTGAGTTCAAAGACTCACAACCTTCCTAGTTTGCTCTTTGCTTCCCGCTTGAGGTTTTAGATGTGAGTTTTGAGCTTGCTGCTCCAGCCACCATGCCCGCCTGCTGCCATGTTTCCTCATTGTGATGCTGAGGGACTCGAACCCACCGGAACCATAAGCCCACATAAGGGTTTCCTTCTTCACAGGGATAGAAAAGTCGCTAAAACACTGTGTCATTTCTCAAGGGGCATGTCCACAGGGTCTTTCATAGGCCTGGAAGTTACCAAAGAGGCTGGGCTGGCTGGTAGCCGCAGGGAGCCTCCTGTCCCTCCCTGCAACTTTGGGATTGCAAGAGTGGGCCACCGCTTTCTTGTTTTATGTGGGGCCTGGATATTGAACTCCAGTTCTTATGCTTGCATGATGGGAGTTTCACCGACTGAGCTGCCCAGCCCCCACCCCTAGACGTTTTATAATCTGAAGGGGCTCATGGCGTCTGATGCTGGGAGAACCGATGAATTAGAGGGTTCCTATCATCCTGGATATCATCCTGGGGGGTTTTATGTGGAGAGGGGCCCCCAGGAGGATGTAAGCAGATCTATAGGAAGAGACCCTGGGTAGCAAAGGGTGGCCAGAGCAGAGCATGAGACAGGATGAAGAGGCACAAGATCTCAGATTAGGTGAGGTGAGACAGGGAGCTATCAGAGGTGCGAGAGCAGGTGGCACCGAGTGGTGCTTTGGGAGCTGTCTTGGGCAGTCCTGGGAGCTGTCTGAGCACAGCACTAGGTCAGCGTGGACACCCTGGAACTGCCCATACCTAATGTCCTGGTCAGAGAGAGCTGCACAGAATTCGTTCATCCTTTGATCATAATAAAGAGGTGAACGAGAAGAGAATTCAGAGGAGAGAAAAGCCACGAACAAGGCAAAGGCAGAGCGGGTCATGGAGTCGGAGTCGTTAAAACTCAGCAATGAAGACTTCAGTTTTGAAGTGTCTTGGCAGAATAGATGGGGCTAAATTAATCTAGAAAGTGGCTGAGCCAGGGGCTACCTGCTAGTACCCTAGTTCTCCCTGCAAAGGTTACTGCCAGCTCTCAAGGTTCTGCTTAATCTTCCTCTGAAACACAACCCTTACCCTTGCCAGGAAGACCTAAACCTCACACCTTCCTTTCCAAAGCTTTGGTGGTATCATTTCCCAGAATCCCCTGGGGCTTCACGCAGGTCCTGTCCCCTGGGGAGGCTCCTGCACCCAGTTCATGTACACATCTCTCCTCTGGACTTGGAGTTAGCCCCCTAAGCTCCTTGGCATGAGAGCTTGGCAACCGAAGCTCACCCAGACTGTGAGGTCTAACAGCCCTCTCGTAGTTCCAGCTGGGGCAGATGCCCCCATGTATCTAGCTTATATCTCCTGGCACAGCCTGTGGCTGCTGCGCCCCATGGCTGCAGAAGCAGAGGCTGGTTGGAGCCCTCCCCAGACTTTAGGATGGATCCTGGGTTTGGCATGTTTAGGAGCAAACTGTGTGGTGACCCTGCCAGCTGGACTCTTGCAGCTCTTGGGGTTGGCCATGAGCTGCAAGCATAGAGTTCTGGATGGGAACTGGGTCAGTTCATCACTTAGGGCACCAAGAGCTCTATTTGGTGTCTGGCCCTACTATGAGCACCTGAGGATGAGGATGATGGGATATGAATTTTCCTGTTTCAGTATGGGGCAGGACCACGGCATGTCAGCTGGGACGTTGTACAGTGGTTAGGAGCCTGTATTCTAATTCCACCCGTGCTATTTATTGACTGTGAACCTTGGGCAAATTCTTTAACCTCTCAGTACCTTAGTTTCCTCTTCTGGGAGTCATCATGAGCTCTGTCTCCGAGCTTTCCTGAGAAGGTTATGTGTAAAGTATTTGACTTTGTGCCAGAATGGGATAAATACATGCTAGTTTGTAAGACTGTCAGAGAGAGAGAATGGGTCCTGGAACTCGGGGAGACAACCCCCGGTGTCCAAGTTCAAGTAAATAAAATTACCTATCTTGAGATCTGGTTCTTGTTCTGAAGAAATCTTATTTCTATGGGGTGCATTTTGGACGCTGCCCACCCAATCAGATTTTGCTCCTCGGTCTTGGTAAAAATCTCTCCCCTTCAGGCTGTGGTTCAAAGGACTTTAAGAAAACCTCCACCCATGGACCATGTGGTTTCTGTGGAGCCTGTGGATGGATGGAGATCCACGCCCCCCCCCCCCAGCTATATCATCTTACAGGGACCCTCTGAACGAAGCAAACAAGGAGGGAGTGGCCCGTGGGGACACAGGCATGGCTGAGCTGGCTCACAGTGGAGTAGAAGGACCACGATATGCAAGCAGCCTTACTGCCTATTATTTGGAGACAATTTCTGCAATTTTTGTTTTTGTTCAAAGTGCCTTTGAGCGCCTGTAATTCACAAGACACACTGACGCCTTGGTGCAGCTCTGGACATTCTTTCATATTTGGGGCTTGAATGGAGCATGTTCAATTCCACAGAAGGAAAAGCTAATTTGAGAGTATTGATTTTAACTATCTTTCCATCTCTTTCGCTTAGAAGCAGTCCCCTGGCAGTGGACAGCCCTGCCTTGCTTAGGCTGCTTGCCCTGGCTCGCATCCCTTACTTCCCAGGGATAGGCACCAGGACGTTTGTAGGAAGAGAGAGCTTGCCTTCCAGCCAGAGCTTTATGAGGACTGTCTGACAGACACCAGCCCTGCTGTGTGTGTGTGTGTGTGTGTGTGGGGGGTCTGGGAGACCACCTGGGTGCTGAGCCAGGAGGGAGGTGGCAGACTGATTGGGTGCTCCCCCCCCCCCCAGCATTTGAGTCTTCTTGTTTTGGCTGACCTCACTATAGTCACCCATTTCTGCCTGTCTCCAGGCTCTAGCATCACCCTAACTGTTCCCTGAGTGTGTTCTGTACCCTGGTGTCTTTGTAGAACAGTTTCTCCCTGCAGCCGCTCCTTCTAGGAGCTGTTCCGATACCAAATAACACCTCCTCCAGGGAGCCTTGCAGGACTACTACTTCATACTCTCTGTCCGACAGTCTCTTATGGAAAACAGAGCAGTATAGGGGGTGGGATGCACGCTTTGGAGTTCTGGCTTTAATCACAGCACTGCTATTGTCTGGCCTCAGTCATTTGTAGAATGGACTAGTAACAGCATCCTGTTGGAGAACTCAACAACGTACAACATACTGTTCTTAGCACAGTACCCGAGTAATGGCGCAGTGAAGAAGTTATTCCCCTTTGAAGAGATGACTGACTTAGTTTTAGTAGCTCAGCCTTGGCTCTTGCTTTCTGGGTAGCTTCAGAGTCAGTGATGTGACTTCACTCAGCTGGAGCCTCATGAGTGTGAGAGCCCAAGGTGGGCATCTTGGGTCCAGGTTTTGGGGCCTCTGTGGTGGAGAAGCAGTCCCTCTGTTTCTGGGACTCCATAATTGCTCAAGAATCCTATGCAGCACAGACAGGGGGTTGGGGACACAGCAGCAACTGCTTGCTGGGCCTGCCTGGGTCTGCCTGCTCTGCCTAGACCTGGTTCCTGCCTGTGTCCCGTATTGAGCTGTCTGACAGAGGCAGTGGTTGGTCCTCTATAGAATGTCACATTTAGTGTCCATAAGAGCAAGCAGGGCCTGGCCAGACACGAATGGCTTGAGACCCGTCACACTCTCAGGAGCGTAGCCCCGCAGCAAGCCTCTCAGGAGATAAAACCTTCCTCGGGGACAGGTGTCGGTACCCAGGGCCTGGCGCTGTCCATCTGTCTGAGGTAACTGATATGCACCTTTGTTTCCTTCCTTGAGTGAGATTCCAAGAGCTTGGAAACACCTGTTCCAGACACCGACCCCTGGTGACACTCCTCTCCCCAAAACCTGGATTGAAGCAAACCTGTATTTGCGAGAGGCTCTGTAGGGACAGGGCACCATGTATCATATGCCCCTCTTTGGTGGAGTCCTTCTCAGAAGCAAGGTCGGCTTGTTGGCATTGACCTCTTAGCTACCTTTGGGACCTGGAAGGAGAGTCGGGGCCTTGGAGGCCCAAGGATTGGCAGCTCAGGGCACAGCAGGACCCTGGCCTTGGAGGCTCAGCTCCATGCCCCACACTGACCTGCAAGAGGAGTGTCCACTCTTGAATACTCATGCTTGATCTTTCTCTAGCTCCCTCTCACCTCATGTAAAGGCATTTCCTTTGTACAAACCCATCCCACCTTTGTCTTCAAGGCCCAGCCTAGACCACTTTCCTCTAGGAAGCCCTCTAGGCTCTCAGGCTCCTTCTGCAGCAAGCATCCTGGAAGACTCACTGGATGTTCTCCGTCCCTCTGCTTAGGGGCTGAGGAGAGAGACAGTGGGCGCTGAAGTAACCTCCTGCTGTGGGTGCCTGTCCTCCAGCTCCTCTGACCCCAGACTCCCCCAAGCCCCCACATTCTGTCTCCAGACCTTCCTGTTGTGATCTGAAGATGAAATAACACCCCGCCCCTGGGCTCCTGATTTGAGTGTTCCTACATCGGCTGATGGTGTGTTTTGGGAGGCTGTGGAACCTGCAGACAGTGGGGTCCTGATGGTTGGAAGTAGGTTCTTGGAGGTCGGCCTTTGAAAGTCATGTGGGTCCCATATGCTCTTTGTTCCTACCCAGTCCTACCTACAAGTTCTCATTCCCACCACGGCAGACTGAGAACCCCCAAAAGCATGAGCTGAAGTCAGTCCTCTGTCTTTTAGGTTGTTCTGTAAGGCATTTTGACCACAGAGATGCGTAAGTAACTAATATACCGCCTAGGGAGAAGCGCCACCCCGGACTGCTAACACAGCTTGATGCTACTGTGCCCACATCCAGTAATGAGGGAGGGGTTTTATTCCACCTGGCACAGCCAGACGCAGAGTTATTTATTTCGTCTCTCTTTGGCTGTCAATTCACTTGATGAGAAGCAGAACTGGAGCAATGGCTTCTGAAACAAAAAAAGAATTTTGCCTCAATTGCATTTGTATTCAAATGGACGAAATAAATTTCAGTGCTTTCCTGAGTATGCCAGGCGAGATGCCCAAGTGTGCAAGGCGTGCTGCTGCTGGCCTTCTGGCCCCGAGAGAGGCCGAGATGAAAAATGAGGCTTTGAACAAGCCTTGGGCAGTCAATCTGGTCAGCAGCCATGCAGGCATGCCACCTGGAGGGACCCTGCCATCCTCTTTCTCCTGGTGTGTGCTCTCTCTCCCTCTTCCTCTCCCTCGCTCTCCCTCCCCACCCCCTGTGTGTGTGTGTGTGTGTGCGCGCGTGTACATGCTTCCTCACAAAGGCAAGTTGATGATTAACTATCAAGGACCACAGCCTGGATCAGGAAGAAAAAAAAATAATATGCAATTTTGTTTCTGCTCGCATTGGTCTGGAAGCGGTGAGGGGGGGCTGTTTGCCACTTCTAGCAGCTAAGTGTTTAGAGTGTCATCCATCAGCATTGAGACCTCAGCTTAACCCCTTTCCATAGCATCCCAGAACCTAGCGACATGGAGCTGGAGGACTCAGCACCTCAAGGCCACAGAGGGCCTGGTTCCTGTGCATGGGAGCAGGGCCAACCTCCAGCTTGTCCTTTCTCTTGACCCAGAAACCCTATTTCCTGGCTCTGGGGTGGAGATGTATTTCACATGGGCAACTCTACATGCTACCTCCTCCAGGTGTGTGGAACCTGTGATGGATGTCTGAAGGCCATGAATCTTACCACCATGTCTAGGCCTCTGCTGTGAGTACCCTCTGGCATAAGACAAGGCAAATACCTCAAGAGCTGGAGGAAGGGCAGGCCTCAGATATGGCAGCCCTGGACTCTTCACAGATGGCTCTAAGAACTGATTTTTCTCTCAGCTCAGTGCTCATGGGAACACCCGGAGATGGGCAGGCCGGATGACAGGTGTGTCTAGCTGCAAGCTATCTGCCCTTCACCTGTGTTCTCCTGCTTGTGCTTGGGGATTCCATGTAGCCTCACTCATCTCTAGGACTAGTTTCCATGGGGCATGCCAAGTGCTAGGCTGGGTGCCAGCCAGCCATTGGCAGAAAGCTGAGTGGGCCCAACAGGCCTACCACAGTGAGTGTCCTGTCCAGTCGTACCTCCTCACCTGGTGGCCTAAGTCAGAACCCACAGTTCTCCCTCTCCACATGAATCCTATGACTCTGCGACCTCAACATTGCACTTGGATACAGTCTTGTTACAAATGAAGTCGGGAAGAACGATACATTAATGAGGCAGACTCAGGAAATGGGGACCGGGAGTTTAGTTATATGAATGTGTGCTGTCCCTAAGTAACAGCCAAGGGTATGCCAAGGGTTTGCTTTAGAAACTTGAGATCTGAGGCTTGACTTGGAAGACCCTGCTGAGGGAATGAGGCATGGCTAGAGGAAGGAGGTCCCTCATGATCCATAAGTCAGGTTCCATTGGATGTAGTCACACTTATTGGTTCCTGCCTCCTCTACAGTGTTCCTCATTATATATTTAACAGATGTGATGGAGACTGTATCCTGCAAGGTCTAAAGAATTTGTTTCCTTGTTACCTACAGAGAAAGAGCCAGGGACATATAGTGGGAAGATGCCACTTAGAAGCGAGAGGGCTGGAGAGATGGCTCAGCAGCTCAAGTGAGAGCAGTGGAGCTGGGTCCCCAGATCCCAGTTCAGGTCAGGTGTGCCTGGCAGTACACCTGTAATTCCAGCCCCTACGACAGAGACGGGATCCCTGAGCACGCTGGGTAGGGACACTAGCCAGATGGGTGAGCTCCGGGCTTGACTGACAGACTCTGCCTTAGTGAATAGGGTGGAAGAGCAATAATTCCTGAGGTCAACCTTAGGTTTCCACATGCATGCACACATTATGTACATGCACCTTCACACACATGCCCACATACATGCACAACACACAGAGACATGAAAATGGGAAAAGATTGAAGGAGGAGGAGGAGGAGATGATGATGATGATGAAGACAATGGCAGAAAAGAGATGGCCAGTGTGTGCATGTTTGTGTGGGGTGGGGAGGCGAGTTTGGAGGAGAGAAGTCAGTGGGGCCAGGTCTGCGGTGAGGTCACAGTGTATGAGGGTCTAGGGTATCCTGTGGGCCATGAGTGAACTTGCGGGACTATCTTTATCTGCAGATGTAGTGGAGGTGGCAAGGCAGGGAACAGGGCACAGACTGAAGGGTTAAGCTAAAGCCATGGGCTGAGAGAACCTTTTAAAGTGTTTGGTTATGCTGGAAGAGAAAAGGGTTATAGACAGTGGGGCGTGTGGTGTTTAACCAGAAAATCCTTTCATTTAAGGGCTAGAGCTGTCCCATAAAACCACCAAGACTTCCTACCCTGGTGGCTTCATTGTATACAGTCTACATTGCTGCTATAAGATCCCTGGCAAAGGAAACTTAAGGAAGGTCCGCTCCAGCTTGAGGGTATCATAGCTGGAAGGCATGGTGCCAGGACTGTGAGATGGCCGGTCACATTGCATGTGCGAAGGGGAGAGAAGTAAAAGCCAGTGTTCAGCTTGTGTTCCCCTTCTTATAAAAGCAGCTTGTGACCCCAGGGCATGCAATGGTGCTGCCCACAGTTACACTGGGTATTCCTGCCTCAGTCAACCCAGAGTAGAAACTCCCTCACAGATGTGCCCAGGGAACCGTCTCCCAGCGAGTCTAAATCCTACTGAGTTGGCCATCTAGGTCATCGTGGTGATGTAGTACAACTCCAACGTCGTAGCTTGACTGGCCTTGGCTCTCCATTCAGGCCTAAGGAGCTGGGCCTAGAGTATGGATGACTATAAAGCCGAAAGGAGTTGATCTAGGTAAGAGCCTTGGGGGCCACTCTGCCTCTGCCATTGCTTGGGCTAAACCTGAGTTTCTTTTCTTCTTACCCGCTTCCTACCCCAGAAACAGCAATGGCTCTGCATATCTTGGACTTGGCCATTCTGGAAGCTCTGACCTATGACTCCTGTCTCCCTCCTGTCCTAGGATGTACCCACTATGTACGTGGGATGTAGGCTCTGGATCCCACGTGGGGCTTTTGAATTTAGTTGTCTATTCTTGGCAGGCATGAGCAGTACCCAGGTACCAGGGCTTCATCCTGCTTCTGTGTCCTTTTCTGAGAGGTGGTTCCATGCATCCTGGGGCAAGGCCCCAGTCGTTCTATCTTTGCTTCTATGTAGCCTGAGTCCAGCAGTCCCCTATGGGAGAGCCAGCAGCCCCTGGCCTCCTATGGTGCCACCAGATCATTTGATTCATTGTGGTGAGGCCACAGCTAGCCCGAGACCAGCCTGAGAAGAAAATACACTTTAGAAGTGTGAAGTTAAATAGCGGACTCCACTCGAGACTCTCCCGTTCTCAGGGATGAGACACTTCCCATTAACAAAACACCTTCATTTTTAGAAAAATCCATGTTCACAGCTTGCTTACTAGAGCTTGCCCCCACAAGTTATGATTTATATCTTATTACAAGGTGAAAAGAGACAAAAAAAATCTAGGGGGGAGAAGGGAAAGCCCAGTGACTCTTTCCACCGAGTCCCAGGGAGTTTGATTTAAAGGGACATTGTCATCTTTAATGTTTTCATCCACAGGAATTAGAGAGTACCACTGTGGTAATTTAGAAGCTGCTGATTTAGGGGCCGCCTTCGTGGGCTGCCTCTGCTGTATTTCCCTTTTTATGGTTCCAGAGAGTATTTTCTGAGAGATAATAATGTTGGGTGATATTTCTCCTTTGTCATGTGGAGGCCCAAGAAGAAAATTAAAATAGGTCCTTTCTAGTCCTCTTCTCTGAGGCCAGACAGTGGCCTGGAGGACTGCCATGGGCTGGACTGGGCACCCTACCATCTTGAGGCCTGACTGCCCCCTGTGCCAACCCCACCTGATCAATTGTCAGAAACTCCCCTGTTTCACCCCAGCAAAGCCCTTGAAAGGCTCTCTGGCACTGATCCCTTCCAATTCTGCCCTAAACTCATTTGAGACTTTTGTCTCCCTCCTCCCGCCACTCCACAGAGGAAACTCCCTTTAAAGACGCTGAACCGCCTAAGGCCTGCTCTCTTTGTGCTCTGTCCAGACCTCCCGCCAGCCCAGCTGACTGCTTCCTTCTTCTCTGGCTCCCAGGACCCTGCGCTTAGCTTTCTCCTCCCTCAGTGCCAGCATCGCTCTGTATTGTCTTTTGCAGCTGGTGCACCCCATCTCCCTGACTTCTTTCCAGAGTCCAGTCTTGACTGTTCTCTATCTACCCTCACCAAATTGATGGCTTGAAAATCCTCCAACCGCATGGCTTTAAAAGTATCAAAATGCCAATGTCTTCCTTATCTGTGGTGAATAGACCTTTTGTCCGTGTCTCCCCAGGAGAAGTATCACACTATACCCTCCAAAGATCTTTTCATCTAGTGACAAAATGATCTTCAAACTGGCTTCTGAGAACCTCAGCCTTCTTTCCAGAGAGCAGATCTAGTCTTCACCAAATGGCTGGGTTTCATCTTTCCCAGTCTTAGCACAAGTCTTGGCTGTTCTTTTTCTGGAGAGCCGTCTCTGATCTTTGTAAATGCTGTAACTTTGCTGCCTACCACCCACCCTGTCCTGCCCGCCTCTGTGCTGCTTTCAAAGCACCCCCAGCATTGCTTGCTAGAACTTATGCAGGGGCCTCACTGCAGTGGAAGTTCCACCAATGTGAGCTTTGTTCCCTGGCCTGCAGAGCCTTCATGGCCTACAGATGCCCTGCAGGGAGCATTTGTGTGGGTGACCTGGTGCTGTATCCAGGGACTCAGGGGGTGATGGGGAAATCAGGAAAGCTAATACAGGGGACACGTTGGACACCTCTGACTGTACTATATGTATATATATTTTAAAGTGTGTGTGCTCACATGCTCACCTGCCTGCAGAGGCTAGAAGCAGAGGTTAGTTATCTTGGAGCTGGAGTTAAAAGTGGTTGTGAGTTGCCTGACACAGGTGCTGAACCGAACTCAGGTTCTCTGAACATGCAGGAAGCACTCTCAGCTGCTGCGCCATCTCTCTAGCCCAGCACCTATACCTTCTGATAAGCATAGTCCATCAAAGCCCTTTGAAATAAAGGCTCTCTATAGGCATCAATGGGATGATATTTCATGTCAAACAGTATCACCAAAAAAATTAATATGCTAATGTGTCATATCCTACACATGGTATCTCAGAGCATTTTGCTAAAGGGTATTAATTGAGTTTTACAACATCATTGACAGGGGAGTACTCAGTCCTTTGATTAATGAATGAAAAGATGGGCTAAGTCAGGCAAAAAAAAAAAAAAAAAAAAAAGGTCACATGCAAGTTCCAGGATGCTGGGAGCAGAAAGAGCACTCATATTGCTCCTTGAGCCAATTTGTGGACTTGTGGGGGGCAGGGGCATGAGGTCTCTTAAGAGATGTGGATGGGGGTTCTGGAGTTACCACGATCCCTGATAGGTCCTTGGTCTTTTGGGTTCCAGCTGGGTGACTACAGGCAAGTTCTTGAACATCTTGGTGCCTCTGTTTCCCCATCTCTAACATGGGCTACACACTGTTTTTTTTTTTTTTTTTCATAAGAATTGTCACAAAGTTAGGCAATCTATTTTGTTGGCTAATGCAATAAAAGTTTTAACTAGTAACAGAAGTCTTGGCTCAGTCACCAGCCGAAGACTCTTGCACTTTGCTTCCTGTGTGTGAATTCTGTGTGCCTGACTGGTCCCCAGTGTATTTATCTACTCACGGTCCACAAATGTCTGAGGATAGACACATGGAGATCCAGAGAGCTTGCCAAGTTGGTTCTGGCCCACTATAAATTCAGCCCCAAAGCCTGATCTAGTCTTTCACAGACTCTTGAAGCAGGAGCTGGGTTGGACTGGTCCCTGTGGGACAGGATGCTGGGAGTGGGGCAGGATAGAGTTGGGATCAACAGTCTAACAGTCTATCTTTCGGCTAGATAGACTCCCCCTGATGAGCCACAGGGGCTTGGAAAGACAAGAGCTGCCAAATCTGAGGTGCCCAAAGGGTACCCGTGAAACACATGCTGGTGACCAAAGCAGTTTGAGGTATTTGAGAGTCGGAGCAGCCACAGGCAAGAGCTTGGGCCTTGAAGCCAGTCTCTTGGATTCAAGTCCCATCCTATAGCTTTCTAGGTCTGGAAAATGGGCAAGTTATCAAATGCATGGGGCCTCTGGGATTCATCTGTGAAGAGGAATAGCTCCTCCCTCGTAGATTGCTGTAAGGATTAATGAATTCACCTAGACGGGCTTAGCATCAGCTATTAATACTGGGTTATTACCTGAAATTAATGATGTGGCTTCAGAAGCTAGCTCTGCTGCATGCCCAGGACCTGCAGTGCTCAGCTTTTGAGTCATGGTGTCTCTGCAGTGTGAGTTGGCACCATGCCCTGTCCACATGGCAGATGTCCATCCTGGGCGGGCTCCCCCACTGTGGGGCCCGAACCATTTTCCTCAGTAGGCAACCCATAGATATGGGGACAGCTCTGTCACTACCGTCTTCTCAGGGCCAAGCCCAGAGCTTGCCTGGAGCAGATCTAGGCATGCAGGGGTACATGACAGCGAATGTCACTAGTTGCTTTGATTTAGGGCATGCATTGGATACTTTTCTCATGGTTGTTTCTGTTGGCTGGCAGAAAACAATTTCAGGGAGCAGAGGTCTCTTCCGGCTCATAGTCTAAAGGGCTCTAGTTCACTGTGGTGGGGAAGGCAAGTCGGTGGGAGAAGCTGGAGACAGTCATAGTAGGAACATGTGGCTGCTTGTTCAAGTCTTAATGGGCCAAGGAACAAGAGAAGGGCTAGAAGCAGGGCTGGACCTGTCTTCAGAGCCTGTGGCTCAACCAGGCCTCCCTTCCTCAAAGTTCTACAACTTCCCTAAGCAGCACCACCAGCTGGTGAAGTGTTCAAACATAAGACATTCTACATGCAAATCTCATCATTTCCTTATGCCAGGATCACATGGGAAGAAGCCTTGCTGCTTCTATGACTTTAAGGGCCATGTGAAGATTTTTGTCATGAATGAAGCCATGATGCTGAACCATTTGACATCTGTGGATGTGTCTTAGTTCACGCTGGTCATTCACTGTCCTTCCAACAGTAAGTGACAGGTGCTTATCAAACCATTCAGCCCCCAAGCACTCTTGGCACCAGCATCCTATCTTGAGAATTAGGAGCAGGGATTAACATCCAGGAGGCCATTTTCCTGTATCAAGTGGGACTGCTGAAGGCTGGGCTGCAGCCATTGTAATGCCACACTGTCCCTTAATGGTGGAGACTATTTCCTACATCCTGGGCATCTGGAAGCCATTTTGCTCGCAAACCTTACAGTTGGTCAGGGCCCACAGCCTTCTGAGACGCTGTTCTTTAGTTCAGTTGGTTCAGCCCGACACAACCCATTTAGAGTGAAACTTCCCAGACTCTGAGGCTCTTTAATATTTCATCTGCCTGGTGGCCTGGCCAAGGCTGCTTACAGAGAGCCTGTGGTCTGGGAGCAAGGGATCATGGGCTTGGGCTGGGTCTCTGCCCTTCATTCCAGACGAGATCAATCAGCTTTTCTGACTTCAAAGGTGTGCAGACACAGCACAGAGGCTCACGGGGGACCCGCATGGCCACACGTCCTCATACCTCCTCCTAGTTCCATTTAAGCGAGAGGTCCTCATTCCCCCTCAAAGCTGCCATGGCCCAGAGCTGTTAATCAGCAGCGACACAGCTGCTCTGAACTCTCCCTCCGGCCACAGTGTCTCGGCTTCCCCTTCACCTGGGCTTCTTTCCAAATTCTTCCCAAGTCATGGCTGGAAAGTAGGGGAGGGAGGGGAGGCTGCAGAGTCCGGCCCCAAATATTCTGAAGTGGACATTCAGCCTCTGTTGGAGAGTCGACTAGGGGGACCCAGGGGTCCTGCGCATGATATTCTTTTATGGTTACTGCATTCGCAGTACGAACACACTGGCTTCCTTCTCCAGTCAGAAGCAGTTGCTAACTGCTCCCCCTGCCTGTAGGAGCCCCCTCCCTGAAAGGAGCTCTATGGGGCCTCCAAATAGCTCCCACTGCACCCTCATGTCTGGGAAGAGATGCTCCATCACACCCTCTGTTGAGAGCAGAGGGGAGGGGAAGGGAGGACCCAGGATGGGTGGACAGAAGTTGGCTTCTGCATGACACAATCCACCTGGGAGCCCCAATGACAGACATGTATTTAGGCTGGGGGTATGGGGCTTGTGATGGCTAATCTTGGTTGTCAAGTTGACTACGTCTGGAATCAATGAAAACCCTGAAGCTGAGCCCACCTGTGAGGGGTTCTCTTGATTAGATCCCTTGAGGTGAGAAGACCCACCCTGAATCTGGGTCACACCTTCCGATGGCAGTCCACACCAAAAGCTTGCCCTCACTCTCACTAGCAGCTTCCTCTCTCCTGGTGTTAGAATCTGTTTCTTCTGAACTCCAGCACAGACTGCAGAGCAGCAGTTCTCCAGGACCCTCTGGGAGGTTAGGTATCAGAACAGAACTGGGAAGACACCTGGTCTGTGGACTACCAGATTCTTGCCCTTCCCATTAACAGACCATCATGGCTGGACTGACTGATCACAGCCTATCAGCCACTCTAATAAGGCCTGTGTGTGTGTGTGTGTGTGTGCGCGCGCGCGCGTGCATGCACACATTCACGTGTGTGTGTGCATGTATAAACTTCTCTATCAGCTCTGTTCCTTTAGAGAGCCCCAACTAATACAGAACTGTTGCCTGAGGCCAAGACCCCCTCTGAACGTGATCACTATTGCTTTCTCAACTCCCCACCTCTCTGGAAGATATTCCACAACTTTTCTTCCCTTCCAAACCCAGAACCCTGAGCTTCATGAAGAAGTTCTGGTTACCTGTTGCCTGACACTCACATGCCCGTGTTCTCAGGTCTCATGGTTCCTTAAGGAAGGCACGACTGTGACGTGGCAGGGCTGTGATGTGGCGGGCCTGGCCGGTAGGATGATGTGGGTCTGCTTTACCTCGCATGTGTTCTGCGCCCTGTGCTGGGCCATGTGATACAAGGAGACATGGGAACCCTAGTCTCCCACAGGGACGGAACCTGCCTACTCCAGGCCCATTTGTTCACTCAGTGACACATACCAGAGGCTGGCAGGGCTCTTTGCCAACACCAGGAACTTTTTGATGCTGAGTTATAAGACCTGTAATTCTTTGGTGCCAATGTGATCCACTCTTACTCACCCTTAGGCCACCTCAGCCCTTAAATACATTGCCATGTCCTGAGTGCGAGCAATGTAGCCCTGAATACGGTTATGGCAGGCAAGGGCTCAGTGCAAGCTTCCTGGGAGCTCCTGGGCTGTCAGCTGCCACCAAGGCATCAGTGAGAGAGGCTGAGTGATGAGCGCTCTGAACACACAGAGAGGCAGAGATACAGCCTTTGTCCCCAAGTCCTTCCTTGTTCACATTTGAACCCATTGCCAGGTACCAGTGTGTTTTCAATGCCATACAAAGAGGTGGTGTTTGGATGGTTAGGGCAAATACTAGAGATGGAAAAGGATATCAGAGGGTCTCTGGAACTGCATTTATTTTTTGGGGGGGCTGAGAAATCATTGTTCTCTATAAGTTTGGGTTTCAGAGGAAGACATCATACATAGAGTCAGTAACTCCAGGGAGAGCAGGGTTGGGGTGGGGTGGGAGGGCTGAACAAGTACGCTCTTGTGATTCCAGTCTCCCTGTGGAGCCAAAGCCCCCTAGGTTCACCAGGAAGTTCTTGCTGTAATTGCCCATCCATCTGCCAGCCAGTATCTCTGTTATTTTTGTGGTGTTGTCTTGGAGGCAGGTGACAGGAGTCTGAAAGCACCTGTGATGTCATTGCTTCAGGGATCAGCAAGGTGGAGGCACAGGGTCCTACTCTCTGCAGCAGTGTATGTGTGAGCAGCCTGTGTGTGCCCGTACAAGGTGGAGGGACAGCCCGAGTGTGCCACGGCAAGGTGGAGGAAGATAACTGAGGACCCTAAAGGGTCCTAACAGGGTGTGAAGTCTTCAGTTGCATGCCATGTCATGGACAGATCCGGAACCAGTGACTTGGCTTTGAATGGAACTCTGTGGCCACCAGCCTCCTTGGGCTTTTGGGGTATGTGTGTCTGTGTGTGGCTTACGGCGGCTAGGGAGAGTCAGCAGTAGCTAGCTGGGGAAGATCAGCCTAGAAAGGCTCCCAAGTGTTCTAGAGGCACCATACGGACAGGGGTCTCAGAATATTTTACTTACTGTGGACTGGGAACGGAGCCCTGTGGATTTGGGTCCATCCCCAGATGCAGGCAATTTCCCAACAAACTATGTTGTTCTACCCCACACCCTTTCTGAAGACAAACACCTGCACTACCAGGACTGTTCTCCAAGGCTCAGGATACCAGCTGCTGCACAGCTTCCCTGGGGGCAGCTCCACACCAGGAGCAGGAGGCCAAGCCAGCAGGACTGTGGCTGAGGGGCTGGCGTCTATTTGTATCCCAGAACAAAAAACCATTACCGAGTATCCTGTGCTAAAGAGCAGCATTTAGTCCCTTGGTGGTGACAGTCAGAATGACTGGATGTCCTCTGATCATTGCCCAACTCTAGGTGGGACTCATGGGGGAGTCAGGGAAAGTTCTGGTCTCCCCTTCCCTGTTTGCATCTGTGTGAGTTGTTAATCAGAGTGTGTGATGCTTAGCATGTGCCTCCCTCCACATAGTCAGAACACCAGCTCCTCCCTAGAGAGCATCACTAGAGAGCATCTCCCATTGGCTTGGTCTTCTGAGCAGTCACTGTGGTCCCATATCCTCGAGAACACAAATAGCTAGAAAGACTAACTTCTAGAGTGACCACAACCCCTGACCTTGTAGGTTCTGCACACACAGAAATTGGATGTGATCTGGGTCCAGACATGTTACTTCAGAGTACACTGCCAGTCTCTCGGCCTTGGGCTTCCTCACAGTTTCCAGGGAGCCTCTGGGAGACTCTTGGCAGGACTGGTCTGACGCCCAGTCAGACAGACAGCGAAGGCCACCTTCTAAACAGAGTCCTATGTGGTCAGCATGGAGTGAGTGGGGACATGAGAGAAGGCAAGCTGGGCTGAGAGTAACTTGGATTATATACAGGGGGAAGGGACTTCTTTGACTGCCCAGCTCCTAGAAAACCCCAGGGACCATGGAGGACAGCTAACACGGCTAGCACCATGAGGGGAACAGGATAACATCTTGACTATTCTTTCAGAAGTCTGTCAGACCACTTTGACCCTTTTCTTATATATTTACATATATATTTATTTCTCAATATGGCCTCAATCTTTTAAAGAGTTCCCACTGCTACGAGGCTGAAAGTCCATGAGATGAAAAACTAGGCTTCTCCCCTCCAGTTCAGCTGCCTTTCCTTTCCAGGCAGGACAGGAACTCAGGACAATACCGATCTTGCTCTCCTTCCCCTCACCCCCTCTCCTCTGCCTCGTGCCCTCTGCTGCTATCTCTGTGGATAATCTTTAGTCCTGTGGCCTCTGCCAACATTCCAAGCACCTACCATCCTCCCTGTTTCAACCTTGGGCCCAGAGGGAGGCTCCAAGGAAAGGCCAAGTTCTCCGGTGGTCAGAAGACACTTTGACCTCCAGGGAGGGAGGGTGCCCTGTGAGAGCCATGTATGAGGAGCTGAAGATAAAGCGGCATCTGGCAGTCTAGGGCCCGCAATTCTTCTTTACCTGGTGTTTAAGTAGCAGCGTAGCCATCGATGCCTTTCTCTACCTACCCAGCACTTCTTGCTTCCCAGGGTGTGACTCTCCAGCCTGCTCTCACCAAGGGGTACCCTGCTCTTGGGGCTTGGTATTGAGTGTGACTGCTGTTCACCCAGTCACTGTGTCCTGTCACGGATTTCCTCTGACT
The DNA here is from genome assembly GCF_014885135.2 of Alexandromys fortis. Classification (NCBI taxonomy): domain Eukaryota; kingdom Metazoa; phylum Chordata; class Mammalia; order Rodentia; family Cricetidae; genus Alexandromys; species Alexandromys fortis. Next base: position 1,726,056 of record NW_026067978.1, on the reverse strand, counting down.
ACTGCCTCCCTACTCCACCCCAGGACACATGCCATGTACAGACCCCAGACTGGGCCTGAGTAACAGTGGCTGTAGGGTCTTGCAAGGGACTGTCACTGCATTTGAAAAGAGGTGGTAGGAGAAGACAGACAGACAGAGGGACAGAAGTGGTAGACTCAAGACTATGTTTCAAATGTTCAGCCTGGGGAGGTCCACCTTTGTGTCTATTTCTTTCTTAGCTCTATGGCTGAATACTACAAGAAGCAGCTTAAGGGAAGCACTGCCTTTGGCTCCTGCTTCGGGTAGTGGTCCACCCAGGCAGGGACACATGACAACAGGACTGTGAGAGACGGTGCTGGCTTATGTTATGTCTGATTGGCCAGGAAGACATGCCAGGAGTTAGAGATTGATCATAAACCTTAAGATTACCCCCACAGCAACCCACTTCCTCCATATAGGTCCCGCTTCTCCCATCTAGGTCTCACTGCCTCTATCTAGGTCTTACTTCCTCCCTGTAGGTCCGACTTCCTCAATCTAGGTCCAGCTTACCCCATCTAGGTCCCACTTCCTCCATCTAATTTCTGCTTCCTCCATATATGTCCCGCTTCTTCCATATAGGTCCCCCTTTTTCTATCATCTAGGTCATACTTTCTCCATCTAGGTCCCACTTACCCCACCTAGGTCCCAATTCCTGCATCTAGTTCCCGTTTCCTCCATATAGATCCCACTTTCTCAATGGTCTAGGTCCCACTTATCCCATATAGGTCCTACTTCATCCATCTGGGTCCAGCTTCCACCATCTAAGTTTCACTCTCTTTATCTAGGTCCCACTTTCTCCCATACAGGTCATGCCTCCTCCATCTAGGACCCACTTCCTCCATCTAGTTTCTGCTTCCTCCAAATAGGTCCCACTTCCTCCATCTAGGTCTCACTTCCTTCATCTAGGTTCCACTTCCTCCATCTGGGTTCAGCTTCCTCCATCTAAGTTTCATTCTCTTCATCTAGGTTCCAGTTCCTCCATCTAGGTCCCACTTGTCCATCTAGTTCCCGCTTCCTCCATATAGGTCCCATTTCCTCAATCACCTAGGTTCTGTATCCCCCATATAGATCCCACTTCCTCCATCTGGGTCCCACTACCTCCACCTGTGTTCTTCCTCCATCTAGGCCCCACTTCTGCCAGCATCTAGGTCCTACTTCCTCAATCAGGGTCCCAATTCCTCCATGTAGGTTCCACTTCCCCCATCTAGGTCCCACTTCTTCCATCTATGTCCCACTTCTGCAAGGTTCTATAAGCTCCCGAAACAGCACCACCAGCTGGGGTCAGAGCGTTGACACATGAGCCTGTGGGGACACTCCACATCATAGCACCTTTTGTGTGTGCCTTCTCACACTCCAGTGCACCTGACCAGGGGCCTCACGCTCCTGCCATCAGCCACACCCACAAGGAGAAAAGGGTGTTACTAGCAGGCCAAGGAGGCAGTATCTGGCTGGGTGTCTCACTCTGTGTGGTTGTTAAGTTTGCCTTCTGGGCTTTTGCCTGGAGCCTTGAACACAACCTTGACCACACAAGGATCCTCATTGAGATATAGGCTTCGGATAACTCAGGCTTGGACATCCCAAGCCTCCCCAACACTGTGATTCAGGGGAGCAAGCCTGGAAATCAGAAATATGACCTTCAGTGCTGAATCGTGCATTAAAGTTCCCACAAAAGCTTTGCAGAAAACAGCGAGATTCATGATGGCAATACGGTGCTATCCTGTAAAAGGCTGACATTTCAATTGTTCTCATTCATATCCCTGCAACCAAATCTTTTGCCTCCTCTGCAGTCATTTTAAAGTATTTACTAATATCCAGAGAGCTCCACGCAGAATTTTTAGTTTCTCCATGATGCATAAAGTCAGGCTGGGCTGTCTGACTCCACGAACGTGAGTTGGCTCTACAGCCCTTAGGCGATGATGGGCAAGGTGTTCAGACATCCTCCCCTGCCTCTCCCTTCAAGAGGAAGGGTTAAAAAAATCACCATAGTGTCATATTTTAATGAGGGCTTTTTTGCAATTTATATGTAATAGATTTTCAATAACAACCTGTAATTAGTTCATTTTCTACTATTCAGTTGCTCAGCACTGAGGCCATTGACAGCCTCCAGCTGGGATATTTTAAAAAGGAAGACTGAGCTCCAGACAAAGGGTAGAGATGCTGGACCTCACAATGCAGTTGCAGTTAGAAGCAAACTGTGGAGAGAGAAAGAGGCCGTGAGGTTTTGAGACTTCAAAATGGATAGAGAAGGAAGAGGAGGAGAAGAAGGAGGGAGAAGAGTAGAGATGAGCTCAGGACCGTCTCTGGGCTCCCAGAGGATGGGATGTAGGGCTTAGCTCTTGTGAGAGAGAAGGTGAGAAAGACATCTTGGTGGGAGGAGACTATTGGGATAATTTTGAAGTGTGGGACAACACACTTCTCCCTGGAGAATGCAGAGGGGAACGCCACATGAGTTTAAATACACGACAAAGTTCTGGAATCATGGGCAAGGCAATCCCAATTCTGCTACCTGCTGCAAACTTCCCTGAGTTTGTTTCTTTCTCTGGAAAAGTGCACAGAGGTGGCACACGCTAGGTGCCTCTATAACTGTAAGAGCCCGTTACCAACTACAGTGATACTGACATACACAGACCCTGAGGGGGTGTGCTGACTCTGAACCATGCTCCAGCCTGGTCTGACTGCTAGGAACTAAATGACAAGGATGAAGCAGGATCTGCCTTCGTCGGCAGTCAGAATCACCTTGTTTGGGCAAAGGGCCCCAAAGAGCTGGTTAGTGAGGGTGCTTGTTGTGGGATAAACTTTTTGTACACTGTGAAGATGTGTCTTTGCCAAGGCGCCTTCTGATTGGTTTAATAAATATGGCCAATAGCTAGGCAGGAAAGGATAGGCAGAATGTCTGGAGAGAGAGAGGAAGAGGAGCTGAATCTAGGCTCATGGAGAAGCCAGTGAGAGGTGGAGCAAGTAGGACATACAGAGGAGAGGTGACCAAGCCACGTGGCAAAATGTAGAGTAATAAAAGCAGGTTAATTAAGTTATAAAATCTAGTTGGGAAAAAGTCTGAGCTCAAGGCCACACTTTCATAGTGAATGTTAAGTCTTCATGTTGCTACTGGGGAGTCCCACGAAGGAAAGTCTGATTACATTTGAGAAAGCTTGCTTCAGCTTGTGGCTGTCTTTTATCTACCAGGTAGTCACCGGGTTTGAGGAGGTGGGTATGGAAGCCAGGGATGGTGGCAGCCTCTATTGGTTCCAGCGGGTAAGATGTGCACAGCCAGACTATGCCTCCCTTCCACTTTGCAGCAAAGATGGCGGAAAAACATGCGCAACTTCACCAGGTGATTGGGCCGTCTGATTTAGAGTTGCCTTGGCTACAAGAGTCAGAAGATCAACACAGCTTTTCCCTCTCTGTATGCCTGGAGCTCCCAAGTGCCAGTTGGAAGCCTGGGTCAGATTCGCACCCTGTCAGCACCCTGGGGTCCCTGGTGATCCAGAGTGTTACTGTGTGAAGCCCACGTGGCTGCTCAAAACCTGCCCCCATCCACACATCTGCTGGGCTTGTCCTCAGAGGATTAATTATGCGGACAAGTATCTTTCTCAAAAGGAGAAGGGACTGATAATGAATTTAAAGAGAAAAAAAAATTAGTCCTCATTCAAGCGACCTGTTTTTCCCCCACGATCCCAATGCGAACATTTGGAAAAGTGTAAAAACATGCGAAATTGAGAAGCTTTTTAAAGTGAGCGACTTTTGAGTTAATTGATTGTGATGAACAGACAGGACCAGCTTGCATTTGGCTTTCCAGTGGCCTTGGAGCCTGGGTCTCTGCCACAGCAGGGACAGGTGGCTGTCGGGGAGGAGGGGAGGAAGGGGGAGGACACATGCAGAGAGGACACTGTGCCTTTAGTTCCTAGGCCTGACTTTGATCTGGGATGTCAAAAGCAACTTGAAAACAATGTTTAGTTGATAGATGGAGCAAGACAGGGAGGCCACCTTCATCTTTCATGCCTGTCACTATGTGGGTGACTGGGATGGGAGTCCTAGTGTTGACTGATGGTCAGAAAGAGATGGATGCAGGGTGGAGCAGGTGGCTCAGTTGGTAAAGGGCTTGCTTTGCAAGCATGGGAACCTGAGTTTGATACTTGGACACCACTTTTCCCTTTTTTTAAAACTTAGTCTGGTGGCACATGACTATAATTCCAGTCTAGGACTGGGGAGGAAGAGATGGGCAGATCCTGGGGGCTCGCCTGCCAGGCAGCCCTGGCTACTTGATGAGTTTCAGGCCAGTGAGAAACCCTCTCAAAAATCAAGGTGGCAGTGACCAAGAAACTATATCCTAGGTTGTTCTTTGGCTTCCACACTCCTGTATTCACATATATACCTACCTACCTACACACACACATACACACACACACACACACACACACACAGAGACAGAGAGAGAGACAGAGAGACAGAGATAGATGAGAGACAGAGATAGATGAGAGACACAGAAACAGAGAAACAAGAGACAGACATACTCAGAGATCTGGTTCTTATGGCTAACACTCCTGTCCTGTTTCCTCTGCCCTGAGTGCGGCATTCCTAAAGCCAGGAGTGGCATTCCTAAAGCAACTTCACCATGAACCAACTTAGTTAGCAAGGCAGCTGGTAGCTATGGGCTAGGCTTTAATAGGCTGCATACTGCAGTCCTGCTCAGAGAACAACCAAAACAGCTGCACCATAAGGTGAGCTTATGAGGAAGTCTCCACCCCTGCCATAAACTCATCAATACATGTCATTTCTGCAGGGCAAACACTGAGACACATCATCTCTGTGTTTTGAGACAAGGTCTCACTATGTCACCCTGGATTGCCTGGAACTTACAGAGATCCATCCACTTTTGCTTCCCAAGTGCTGAGATTAAAGGTGTGTGCTAACACCTCCAGCCCAGACCTACCATCTCCAGGAGAGTGATGGGATTTGTTTCAGAAGGCTGTGGGGCTGGAGTCCCACTGCATCCTCTACCCTACCTGGTAGCCCAAACAAAACTCCAAACTCCCAGCTTCTGCCAGCCCTCAACTCCAGCTGTTAAAATTAAATCTAAAATATTGTTGCTGAGACATGTAAGATAGGACTTTTAGTGAGATCTCTCGAATGCCCACTGCTTTCTAGGGAACCAGTTATACCCGTGTGTCTCATTTCAATTACTCATTTAAAACTCACAGAGCCAAGCATCTATCACTACAGCTCTGGGAATTAGAATGCAGTTCCTGGAACTTTGAAAAGCCATTGATCCCTGGATGCTCAGAGCCTCAGCATGTCAGGTCTTTATAGCTGGGCTAACTCATTTTGTGGCTTCCTCAGTGGCTGCGAGTTTACATTTTATTGCATATCTATTATTTGAGTTGGGCTGTGATGAATGGTTTGGCTGCCTGGTTCGAAACAAGTCCAAGGCAACCGTGGAATCTAATTTGCTTCAAAGATGATGATTATAAAGCTTTTCAAGTAATAACCCAGGAATGGAAGGAGCAGACATCAGGGTGCCCTGCCTGAGATCTATGGCTGAAGCCGAAGGGACAATGTGCCCCCTCCCCTACAGTGGCTCTTGTTATATCGACATCTATCTGTCTATCCTCATGGGCAGGAGAGAGGCTTGCATTTCCTCAGGAGCAAATCCACAAGCTTGTTTGGCTCTATCCATTCCCAGGATGGAGGGTGTGCCACCACTGGCCACATGAGTGGTGGCACATAGCTAGCTGTATTAATTACTTATTGCTGTCACCAACTGCCTGACAAAAGCTACTTCAGGAAGGGAGGGTTTACTTTAACTCATGGTTTGAGGGGATACAGACCATCACGGCAGGGAAGGCACAGCAGGAGTAATGTGAGGCAGCTGGCTATATTGTGCCCACAGTCAGGAAGCAGAGAGAGAGATGCATTCTGATGCCCAGCTTGCCTTCTCCTTTTCAAGCAGTCTAGTACCCCAGCCCATGGGATGGCTCTGCCCACATCTAGGGGTGGGTCTTCCCATCCCAACTAACCCAATCTAGACATTCCCTCCCTGCACACACCAAAGTGCCTTCAAGGTGATCTTGCCCTCTCTGCAGCTTTTAGGCAGCATTCCTGAAATACATTAGATCTGTCCCCAGAAAACTCTCCACTTCCTGACTTGGAGAACAAGTCTAGGTGTCATCTCTTCTAATGTTGATTCTCTGGTTCATCTGTGGTGTGGGAGGTCCTTCTGTCTATGTGTTGCTTTTATTGGTTAATGAATAAAGAAACTGGCTTGACCTATAGCAAGGGAGGAGGAAGGTGGAGTTAGAGAGAAGCCATGGAGCTACCAGTGATAGACGCTGGGAACATTAGCTGGTAAGCAACAGCCACATGGCGATACACAGATTAATAGAAATGGGTTAAATTGATATGTAGGAATTAGCCAATAAGAAGCTAGAGCTAATGGGCCAAGCAGTGATTTAATTAATACAGTTTCTGTGTGATTATTTTGGGGCCAAGTGGTTGGGAACCAACAAGCAGCCTCCTTATTACACATCTGAGTTCTGTGGGACTAGAGTTGACAAGGGAAGTGGACGGAGACTAGTGATGAAGCAAGCACTGGGGTCAACAGGGACGGTCTCTTGTGATATCCTGGTCAACACTTAGCATGTGTTTCTCTAGATCACGATGATGATGATAATAATAATAACAATTCCTTTTGGGTAGCCTTTTTATGGCTGTGGATATCAGAGGTGTTAAGATCCCTACTACTGTAGATTTATTCAACTGTGTGTGGTCAAAGTGCCTGATCATTTAACAGTCAACTCCCTAAACAGTTTAAAATCTCAAGATTTATTTTTGCTAATAAGTTCTTGATGCTCCAACAGGAACTTGTAGAAACATGACAAGCTTACAAGTCATTCACACTTTGTCACGAACTAGTATCAGCAGATACAGGCTTTACGAGTTGGCAAGGATGAGGATGCTAGAGACCAAACACAATCATTGTACATCAAACAAAGTCTTGGAGCAGTGATTGGCTGGTAACCCTGGACACCAAAGAACTGGAAAGCTTTCTCTTTTTTCCCCCACAGAACCACACTAGGTACGGGAAGTTCCTGCAGAGAAAAATCACTTGCTTTTCTCCTTTATGTCTTTCAAGTGTATCTTCTATTTGCCACAAAACCCTGTTTTGCCAACAAGATGGAAGAACTGCCTCTGGGAATAACCAGAGCTCAAAGAAGTGTCACAATACGGCAGAGATACTTTCTGGGAAGATGAAATTCCTAATGAGCACTGGGAGGAAGGATTCTAAGTTCTGTGGTTTAGGATGTTCAGTGTCTTCAGGAGCTCACACTGCCTCCACAAGGCCAATACCTACCATCAGGTGCTGGGAGCTTGCAGGTCATGCCCACAAGCACATCACAGGGCTATCTGCTATAAGTAGACTAGCGTACCCTTGAATATAAAGGGTGTCCCCTCTTTAAGGCAAAGCATGATCCTCTGTTCTCTTGCGTGGGCCCAGCACACTAGCTGTCCTCCCCTCAGTGTGGGCCCTGGTGGACCTCTCTGAGGTCACTTCCATTGTCAGCAAGCCCTGCCCGGAGTTAGCTTGATGGAATCTCTAAGCAGGTCATCTCCAGGTATGGCACACACCAGGAAACCCAAGGAGGAGCCACTCAGGGCACAGGAGTGAAAAAGAAAAGGAAAATAGCAAGCGTTAACACTATGATTAGCAAGCTGACTTAGGAGACGGGAAGTTACACAGGGTAAGATGTGGTCTATCATCTGAGACTACAGACCCAACACTGTATGAACTACTGATGTCTGCTAAAACTGTCTTAACTGGAAACCTGTACATTTCAGTTTCTGTAAAACTTGCTTAGTTCTGGAGAAAAATCTGCTTTGGGGTGGGGTTAAAAAGATCACACTAAGATGGTCACAAGATTACGGCAATGCCTAACCCCATGAAATGTTTCTGACACAGCCTGGCCTCTCAGAGCAATAGCAGAGGCTACAACAGCATGTTAACTAAATAAGTTTTTTTTTTCCTGAGAATTGCTCACTGGGGGAGGTTGAAAGCCCCCACTCCTACTCCAACAGGAGTACTTACTGTCTTTGATGTCTCTAAATATCCTGCTACCTCTCTTGAACATAGAGACTTTCTCCATTGCCCTTGGGCAGTGACTGGGACCGGCTTCTGCCTGGCCATGCTTCCAGCCCATCCCTCAGAGTCTCCGTCCAGGCAGCCTGGTTGCCTCCATGTTCAGTGCTATAGTCCAGTTCCCCAAGATCAAAACATTCCCAGAGGCTTATGACTCAGGAAGCAAATGAAACAAGGCCAGGAAGCTCCGGAAACGCACAGAATTCACAGGACCCTTTCCATCAAGTTACCAAAGACATGGAAATTGCAGGCAGAGGAGATTCTCTGATCAGTTAAGTTGCCTTCAAGCCCTGCAGGAAAGTTAACCTGCAAGTTGTTGCCCATGCTTTAGTGGGCTTTTCAGGGCTGCTACCACCTTTGAGTCACCCAGGCCCCTGGTAAGTTACTCCACTAACTCCTCTGTTCACTAAGCTGGGCGTGAATGGAGCTGATTCTGTGGTCTGTCACTGATGTCACATCTGAGGTGAATAAACATTTCTTCATGTCTCCCCAGGAAATCACATGATATGCAGCCAAGAGGATTGTTGTTACAGATATGCTGTGGTTACAGCCCCAAATCCCTCTGTTGACTAATGTATTCATTCAAAAGGTAGAGAGCTGGCAAGCTCTCTCCTTCCCACCCATCTTATCTTGTCCCTTTCTTATAGATCAGGCTTGCACAGAGCAATCATCTCAACTTCTTTCACATCTAAGCCAAATCCACCTGAAGACTGCTGAAGCCAAGTTCACATGCCCTGTGTACCTGCCGTCCAGGCTTCTGATGCCACATCACAACCAAGGCAATTAGTTCCCATTCCCACAGCCCTGTGCAGAGGTCTCACTTACGGAAGGCTGTGTAGAACTCTCCAAGGGTCAAGAAGCCATCGGTATTATAGTCATCAAAACGCAGGAGATCGCTTGGTGAGCATCCCTTCAGGGAACCATCCAGATCCTGCTCCTTTAGCACATACTGTGAGGTGAGAAGAGACAGAGCCAGAGTTATCAGTGAGCTCAGCATCACAGATGCTGCTGGAAAATGCCCAGGTCCGGTGGGGACTCAGGGAAGCCCAATAGGCCTTGGGGTATGGGAATGGGTGAAGTCCCTAGTAAATGTGTGTTGTTGACATGGCCATGGCCACATCAAGGACCCTGATGCCTCAGAACCATGGAACGTTACAGCCTTTTCTAGGTCAGGCTCAGGGACATAGCAGAGCCTGCCCTGGATCCATGTGCAGATGCTGACAGTGTGTACAGACAGCATGGACCACAGCTTCCTGTTCCTCCTGGATGATGGCAGCCTGAACTGTTCCTCTGCAGAAACCCCCATCCAGATTAGTGAAAGCCACTTCCTAGTTCAGCTGTATGTAATGGACATCTCAATTCAGATGTATAAAACCAGCTGGGTTTCCTAGGCTGCTGGTGGTGTATCTCCACTCCCTATTCCAGTGTTCTGGGTGTCTGTATGTCTGTCCTTTCTCCATTCCCCGATATCCCCCCAACTCCAAAGTCATGTAGGTTGCAGCACTGGAGAGTATCCAGAGACCTCTGGTCTTGTCCAATCTGAATCCTTCATTTTACAGATAAGGAAACTGAGGCCTGGAGAAGGAAGGTCTATGGTCTCCATGACTGGCAGACAGAGCCAGGGGATCTAAGCAAGGAAGAATGTTTGTGGCGCTTGTCTGTCCCTTGTGCTGTTAATGGGGGAAACAGACTAGAGAAGGGCTTGATCACAGGAAGACAGTGAACAGCCGACCTCAGGGTGGGAGTCCAGGCCACTATGGGTGATGGTTAATTTTCACTGTCAGCCTGACTGGGATTGGAATGATCTGGAAGACACCAGAGAGGTTCCGGTGAGGAGGGAAGACCCGCCCTAAACATGAGATGGGTACCCAGACTGAATAAGGGGTGGGGGAAGGAGTTGTAAAACCCGATGAACACTGACACTCATCTTTCTGATTGATGACGCAGGGTGACAGCAGCCTCAGGCTCTTGTCACCGTATTTTCAGACCACCATAGACTGTATCCCCTCCAACTGTAAGCCAGAAGCCAACCCCTCCCCAAGCTGCTTCTTGATAGGTATTATATCACAGCGATGAGAAAAAGAACGTGCCGTATCTACATCACCATATCCACTCCCCTCAACCACACACCAGCCCTCACCACACAGCACATGCCCAGAAAGCAGTTGGTGAGCAGATCTGTCTCAGTTACACCAGGCAAAGGTGACTTTAAGGGAGATAGTGTTTTTATAGTTCTTGGGAACAGAATGCCACCAAGTCATGGAAGACATGGCAGTGGCAGGGATGGTATGGCGGTGGGTGGGATGCTGCCTGTCAGAGTACATCTCCACTCAGGAAACCCAGGGTGACTGTGAGGTGGGGACCAGGCTATTAAGCCTCAAGACTGGCCCCCAGTGAGGCTCTGTCTCCTAAAGGTTCCATAACCATCCCAAACGCCATCACCAGCTAGAGACCAAGTGTTCAGACACATGAGCTTGTTAGGGCATTTTATGTTTCTATATTCTTCTAGGGCCACAAATGTCACCCCTCAGTCAGGATCCTGATTTAGGATTGAGGTGGACTCATGTGGATTCCTCTGTGGTTATGGTTTAACCCACAAGACACAGAAGCCCTGACCCCAATCACAGCCAGCCACACACTAAAGTTAATGTGGGTAGAAATTCCACACACCCTCACTTGGCTGAACACTGAAAGCCACAGGCTGGGCAAGGGAGACCGTACAAAGGAAATCAAGGGAGAGGAAATGGTTTTGTTTTGAGGGGGTGGAGGTAGAGGCATTTTTTTCTCTTTGTTTAACATTCCCAGCTTGGCCTGCTACATTAAAGGCAATTTAATGTGATAATGTTTAAAAAAATGACCCTTCACCCAGCAAGTGAGCGTGTTCGATAAAAAGGAGATCAACCATGACGCCTCAGATCAATCTTCCGAAGATGGAAATTTCCCTTTGTCTATTTCTACATTGGAAATTGATTAACTTTTCATAGGACCAAGGAGTTCTTCCCTCCGGCGCCTCTGACTCAGTGTCAAGGCAAGGCCCACATTAGCTGGGCTCTGCTTGGTGGATTTATGAGATGGACTTTAGATATATTAAAATTTAAAGAGAAAATCATAGTCCAATTACCATGCTTGTTAATGGCTTCAGATGCCGCTGGCCACATCTCTGCCAGGTTACAGCAATGAACCCAAGAAGGTCTGTTGGGAGCCACGTGGGTGTGGGCACCAGGAGCTCTCAGCTGCCTCTGCCTAGGGCAGACTGATGTCACGTGCCCCATTCTTCCTGCCCAGCCTGTAGTATGAGAACTGACAGGTGGGGTGTGCTCCTGCAGACAGCCATAACCGACAAGACCTCTGGGCTTTCCTGGAGTCATTCTTGTCATATGAGAGTTCCTGGCCCTGTTCCTGGGGGTCTCAGCTAGAGTTGGGGGCTAGGATAGTGATGTGCTTGCATGATGCCACCACGGCCTCCATGGGCTTCCTAGGATGCTTGGGTTTGTGTGGTGAGCTGGAACGGAGTCGCTGGTTACTTGGTTCCCTAGAGCCTCAGATTCCTCCTCTAAAAGCGTCTGTGAAGCGGGACAGTAGCCATTCTGGCCCTACAGGAGAGGATGCTGAAGGGTGAAGGGGGAACAAGGATGACGACAATGCTGGGAACATCCCATGTGCCAAGTACAATGCTAAACACGTCTCACATCTCACTGGCTTAGCACCATTAACTCTCGTGATGACCTCGCCAGGTTCACAGCTGAGGCATGGAGGCCTGGGAAGGAGGGGCCTCTGGAGACTCACTAGCTCATGAATGCTGGCAGCAGACCTTGACTGTGGGCTGCTTGGCTTTGAAGCTTGCCTTCTTAGCTGCTGTGCCTCCATAGAGCAAGACGGCAGTGTTTATTCACCATGGGCAAAGGGCCTGCACAATGATCTGGCTACCAACTTGGTGGTTGTTGTTGAGCATGCGTGTGTCCGCATGTTTGCCTGTGAGCGCTACAATGCACGTGCTCATGGGAAGCCTTCTTTGACTGCTCTCAATGCTACTGAGGCAGGTCCTCTCACTGAAGCCAGTGCTTACTCTGGGCTTCCGTCTTTGTTTCCTTCACACAGGGTTTACAGGGTGACGCCATACCCGCCTGGCCTTTACATGACTTCTGGGGATCTCAACGCTGGTCGGACCCTCGCAGAGCAGATGTCTTACCTGCTGAGCCAACGCCTCCACCTCCAGACTCTCATTTTGCTGAGGTCCATCAGCAAAATGGACCTCAGCATCAAAAGTGAGAACTCAATCCTGTCACCTCTTCTCTGGGTGACCACTCTATAGTTTCCGGGGCAGAGTGGTCTCCATGGACCCCTCACCCGGGAAAGCTCCACCCATTTCCTTGCTTATATCTACTTTGGCTGGACTAAGACAACACAGCCCTTCTGTCCCATGCCAGCCTTCCTGCTGCCAGACTCTTCAGGTCTCTCGCTGGCAGTGACAGTGGCCCCAGGGAGTGATTTGCTCTTTCTTGCTTCTTTTGTGATATAGACACTAACCACCCAGGAACCCCCTTAAAGTTGCCTAGAGTGATAGCTTCTAACCCACAGCCTTTGGAGCAGAGGCAAACCTTGGGGCAGGATCCATGGGCATTCTCAGGCTAGTGCCTATGAGGGGTGGACACAGGACGTCCCATAAGCAAAACAGCTGTGCGCGGGGGGGGGGGGGGGGGGGGGGAGGTCATCAGTATTTGGACGCCAAAGTGCAGCGCTGTCACTGGGCAGAGGCCTCGGGGACCCCCAGGTTGAAGCATCAAAGATGCTCACCCTAACAAGTACTGCTCCCCTTTGACATTTCCCTGTAGAAAAGGACAGGCTCAAAGCATCAAGGACTAGCTTTCTGAGAAAAACACCAGCGGGCAGCCCCTCTGAAGGAGGCTCTGCCTGCAAGCTGAGGAAGTGTCGAAACTGGTTTGTAAACCTAGGCTGAGGTGGCAGGTGGTGGGATTTTGTGTGTAAGACATTCTCAGAGGTGCTGACAACAAGCTGTGGCTTCTAGGAAGGGTAGGAGGGGCCCCTGGCAATCTGTAACAGAGACAGTGAAGAACCATTGTCTCCGCCAAGGAGTGTCTCCTCACCACACGTGCCATACAGGCTCTCTCCACAGTCCCTGCTGCATGCCAAACCCACCTGAGCCAGCTCCAAGCTGCTGAGGTGGCCACTGCCATCCGTATCCAAGTCCTTAAATAGCGACTCTACCAAGAGGCGCTTCTGGGAGGCGAGGTTCTGCCTGTTGGTTCCTTGTTGGAGTGGCTGTCTGCGGCTCTGGAGCGCCAGGAGGACGTTTTTGAGACGAGCGTAGCCAGCCATGGTGCACATGTCTCCTGAAAGAGAAGAAGAGGTTGTTACATCAAATGTACCCTGCAGTCTTGAGACAGTGCTCCGCCCATCAATACATTCATCCATCTCATTCCTCAGCAGCTGCTGGGCATTTCCAGTGTGCAGTGAACAGTGCCACTGTCACGGGGGGGGGGGGGGCTTGCCTGTCCATCTGCCCCCTCCAGCCACTGTCACGGAGGGGGCTTGCCTGTCCATCCTCCCTCTCCAGCCACTGTCACAGGGGGGGCTTGCCTGTCCATCTGCCCCCTCCAGCCACTGTCACGGAGGGGGCTTGCCTGTCCATCCTCCCTCTCCAGCCACTGTCACAGAGGGGGCTTGCCTGTCCATCTGCCCCCTCCAGCCACTGTCACAGAGGGGGCTCATTTGTCCATCCTCCCCCTCCTCCAGCCACTGTCATGTCACAGAGGGGGCTTGCCTGTCCTTCTGCCCACCCATCCAGCCTACTGATATCTAGTGAGTGCCTCTATGAGTCAGGCAGAATGGGGGAAATTCTTCCAGTGGAATCTGCAACTGTTGCCCCACAGTGCGAGGAAAACCAGCCCCCCATTTCATTCTGTCACAGTTCGCCTTTTGTCTTAATCCTATCTTAAAGGCTGCTTTTGAATCCTTGGCCTCATAGATTAGGGCGTTTTAGTTAACAGGGCTAATAATCCCCGCTTAAGGTAATTAGGTACACTCCCAGAGCTGGGTTACTCGGAAACAAGCGTGCGTATACAAGTCCACGACCAAGAAACAAAAGGAAGCTTTAGGAGATTAAACCGGAGCGCACAGCCCATTACTCTTAGGCCTTTTATCACGGGCGTGCTTGCTGAACGCACAGCATCGCACGGTGCTTTGGCAAATGAGGTCTGTGATGCACTGTGACATGACATAGTTTATCTTGCTGGTGACAGGGCCACCATACAGGGCACAGTCAGTAAGTGGGGGCTGCAGGGAAGCCACAGAGCACTGATCCTCCCGCCCTGCTTCCTACTTCCCCTGGGGACAACACTTCCTGAACCTGGCCTTGTTGAGTCTGGGGGGTGCTGGTGTGGGCTCCCCACCATCTGTCTATTCTAAGATCAGTGGGTGCTGGGTATGGACCATCTGGGGTCCGGACCTCTTCCCATGAATTCTAACACCAGTTGAAGCTGCCAGGTTAACCTCTCAGGACCAGACAGTGAACATGCTTGAATTTGGGGACCACTGGGTTTGTGAGTCCCAGCTCTGCTACTTCCAGGTTGTGTAACCTGGAGTAAAGGGCCTCAGTGATTTCATCTGAGAAATGGGATAGTAATGCACCCCACGTGGGGACATTAAGAGGGTTAATTAACATAGTCACATGTATCTTTTCATTGAGCCAATGCTCAGTGATTGGCAGCTGCCCTCCCACTTTTAGTTGTGGGAACCATGATGGGGAGAGCACCTGCGCACAGAAGCTACTCAGTGGGAAAAGGGGGAGCAGCCGTTGCTCTCTCCTGCCCTCCTTCTCTTATTGGAGAAGCCCCGGTGGCTGAAACACTTTTTCTTGCACTTGTTTGTGTTTCTAGATTTTTCTTCCAATTTGGGGTCAATTGATTCTCATCAGAAACAAATGCCTGTTACTATTTCCCTTGTGTGTTTATTTAGGAGAAAAAAAATCAATTGCTGTGTTCAATATAATCAAATCTATTTGCTCCTGGGAGTCGCCATGCTCTGACACAAGGGCTGTCTCCCATCCCCAGACCTGCTCACATCCTTTCTCTTGTGAGAGTCCCTGGCACCCATGGACATACCCCATTTTGAAACCTACATGGCCGTGGAGTGTTGCACATGGCCTTCATGGCCTGGTCTCATGACAAAGTCAATATGGCTGGATTTTACTTCTCAAAAAATTATTTTGGGGAAAGAGTAGGGTGGTCTCGCCTGGGTCTAGTCCTTTAGGCCTTTCCGAAGACGGGGAGTGCTGGGCTGGCAAACGGAGCAGACATAAGGGGATGGAGACGTAGCTGCTTAGCTGTTGGGGTAAGAGCTGGCAGAAGGGTCCATGTAGAGGGTGTGCATACACTGGAGGGCTGTCAGGTTTCCCCAGGGACAGGCACCTGTGCCAGTGCTGGGAAGCTGGTGTCCACAGTGACTGGAGTGGTGTCAATAGACTCTCTCAGAGATGCTAGCCAGAGCTGGGCATCCCGAGAACCTGTGGCAGCAGGGGCACCTGGAGGCTAGAGCAGGTAGGTAGGATGGGTAGTGAGGTCTTGGATTGCTGGTCTCCCAACCTTCTCAGGGGTTCTTGGAGCTGCCTGCTGCCCTGGACCAACGGTTTATTGCTAGACAACCTCCACCATGGGCAGCTGGGGAGACCACGATGTGGAGCTGTGGTGATATCTCAAGCTTTGCTCTCCTACCAAATCCTATAATTCTTCAGACTGGGAATGCAACCTAGTTTTTGGAGTGCTTGCCTCTCATGCAAGAAGCCTTGGGGTCAATTCTCAGCACTGCATAAAACTAGGAGGAGTGGTACATGCCTGTTACCCTGGACTCCCAAGGTGGACGCAAGAGAATGAGAAGGCCATCCCCAGTTACATGGCAAGTTTGAGGTGGTCAGCTTGGGTTACATGAGACCAAGTTTTTCTGAGGACCCAGAGGTTTCTGTTATGTGTCTAGAAGTCAAGCTGGGGGCCCAGATGAGTGTCATGAGTCTCCAGGGTCATGTCCTATGCTGATCAGGCCCTATTGCTCCCAGCTGTGTAGCGGTTTGTATGGACATTCTATGTGTGCACGCTAAGGAGTGTCTTAAGTGTCTTGAGTAGATTAGCTAAGGGGAGGGGGAGGGAAGGTGTGCAGGCCTGGACCTGTGGTGTGAGGACAGTGTGCGCTATGGAAGGAAGCAGAGGGACCAGCATGGTGTGCAGTGCACATACAAAGCACCTGGAGACCAGTGGAGCTAGAGAGCCACTCATAGGTCTGTGGACAACATAGGGCAGGAGACGGTGGTTGGTCCATCTCAGAAGGACAGAGAGGCCATAGGCTGTGTGGGAGCCAGGGCAGGGATCCAGACACAGAAACCCAATGTTTCTAACTCCTGTCCTTCCTTTCCTTTCCTGAGGATTGTCCTTGTCCGACTTCTGCAGTGCTGGGTATCGAACCCAGGGCCTTGCAAGCACTAGGCAAGTATTCTATGACTGAGTTACACTGCAGCCTCTGGCAGGGAGTCTTTGATCTCTCTTCATTCCCAGAGCAGCCATGTTTCAAATGAGTAGCACGGAGTTCTCAAATGAGGAGAACTCTGCCTAAACTCCAATCATTAAGTCACTTGCCTCGAGTCACGAGTCACTGAACTGATCCTGTGCCCTCACCCCACACATTGATCTGAGGACGCAGCAGAGAAAGCCATCCACATGTAAGGATTTATGTAACTACCAATGGGACCAATAACTTTAGAGTCTGTGGTCTACCCTCTCCTCCTGGGGCCACTCTTGGTGCTTCTCCTACAAACATGCCCTCCTGGGGACTCTATGTCACCATTCCATGCTATCCTCAGGTTTCTGAATTCAGTCTCAAGGTGAGCTTTCCTCTCTGACACAGGCTTGATGCCTGGATGCCTGTCTTCCCAGGAGGGTTCCCTGAGTCCTAGGCTTAGTGTCCACTTCATGATGCCCACTTTAGACAGCAGTGACCCAGCTCCACGGGACATGGTGCTTGTTTGCATCTGCCAGACCTGTCCACCTGAGGCTCCAAATCCTGTTTCCAGAATTCAGTTTACCATGCGTCAACCTAAGCTCCATCCCTGCAACCTGTGTGGAGGTGGAGAGAGAAGTGACTCTGTGAAGTTGTCCCGACTTCCACGTGATAAAAGAACAATGCATCAGTTGAAGAGATAAGCGGATATCCACGTGGATGAACACATTAAATCACATCAAGAGTGGTAATCACACCACCCAGGAGTCAGATCACCACAGGCGTGAGGCTAGTCTGGGTTATACAGTTTCTGGCCAGCCAGGAAGAGAGAGTGAGACCCTACTTAAAATGTAAAACAAGCAGAAAAGAACCCAGAACAAGATGAATCATATCATCTATGTTCATTTGGTGTATGCAACTGGTGTCAGCATGGTTGGTTGGAGGCTAAGCTAGCCTCTGCCTAGGGTTCCAGGAAGGGAGGGCACGTGACATCCTTGGAACAGAGCAGGGTCCAGCGTTAGTCTGAACTTCAACACTCTTGACTTGAAGGGGACGGTTGCTGAAAGGTATATGGCATAGGCTTGGGTACGCACTACACACCCCTCTCTAGTCCATTTCCAAGGCTTCTTGGGCCAGCCTGGGGCAAGAGAGATTCAGAGCATAAATGTTACAGGCTACTGAACTGGGCCTGTGTGACGCTTCAACTTCACTGCCAAATTGACAGAATTTAGCATCACTTAGGAGAGACACTTCTGAGGACGTATGTGAGGGAGTTTCCAAAGAGGCGGAGCTCTGAATGTGGGTGGCACATCCTGTGGGCTGGGGCTTAAATGAAAAGGAAAAAGAGAAGCCAACTGAGGACCAGCATCCATGTCTCTCTGCAATGTGGATGCAATGTGACTGGGACCTCATGCTCCTGTCCATGTGTCTTCCCCACCATGACAAGCTGCACCTTCAAACTGTGAGCCCAAATCAATTTGCCCTTAATTCAATTTTGTCCCGTTAGTGAGAAAAGTAGCCAATACAACCAACACCAACATCTCTAATGAGCACTGCCTAGGGAGCCTGAGGACACCTAAACTTGATGGGGTAGGGGGCCCTACGCGCCTTAATATCTTATAGCATCACGACATAAGAGAAACCATGGAAGGACTTTGCTAAGGAATGGGGCCATCCAGGCCTGAGGTATCCTTTTGGTGACACTGGCAGGTTGCCCCCAGTGAGGAGAGATGCTGCTCATTCATTTTTGTCTCATTCACTGAGATAGCTGACAACTAACCCTATAATATAGTCTCAAGGAATGAGGAAGCCATCTTGGATTTCTCACCCCCTTCCTCTACCCAGGGCCGTTTCTACTCTGGGACCTCTCCATGCCTGACAAGCTGTCAGAAGGCACCTACGTCACTTCCTGGCTGGTCTAGGGTCCCACCCTCAGCAGAGGTTGTCCAGTTCGTCCCAGGATCCTCTTGCATCTAGACCAGGCCTTCTTTGACAGACAGAATATTGATCAGTGTACTGAGGAGCCCGGAGTGCGTTCCTATTTTTCTGTCAGAACTCGGTAATGAACTGCATTTATCAAGCCTGTTCTCCACGAGAAAGGTCAGCTGCGGATCTGGCTAAGCTGTCCCGACACCTCATTAATCTGGCTCCCTCAGTAACTGTCCCTCTTTGGAGATTCCAAAGTGTCCCCATTCTGGCCTTGCTCCCTCCATGTCGAGGGAGGTGATCACAGCAGGAGCACAGACTTAGCTGCACTTAATATTTTGAGCAGAGGGAGCTAGGAAGCAGGAGTTGCCTCCAGAGCCAAGCGTCCATCAAAGGGACACCTGCTATTGCAAAACACAGGGACGCAGGGGTGGAACTGGGGATATTCTGTCAGCCACTTGGCCTCTGGCAGACTGTGCCTCCAAAGGAATTGTCTCCATTCTTGGCTGTGGGTGGGGTTGGAGGACTCCAGAGGGTCAAGGGGAGGACAACATGGAGCAAAATGAGTGACACAGAGAGGCAGTGAGAAGCCCATGCTCTGAGAGTGCCTGCATGGAAATGGTGAGGTGTGCACGCATGCGTGCGTGTCTTGCTGCTTCCTCCTCCCTCACTGAGGCTGTTTCCCCCCAGGCCTCTAGTGAGCCCTCTCCCACCTCCTTCTCCACATGTTTGCTCCACTTCCTCCTCCTCACCCTCCCATCAGTCCTTACCCGCTCTGCTAAGTAGCAGGCACTCTAAGTTCCCTGCTGGCCTGGTTTGAAGGTGTGAGCCCAGCCCCTGAACCTGGGGGTTAGGGCTTAAACAGCTGTTAACTTAACAATGCCGAGGCTGCCTCCGCAGAGAAGGGAGGCAGAGGGGCTTGGGTAGTGTCACAATGCTGGAGGAGGGGTGGACACCTGAAGGTGATGGCACTGGTCCTCTATCATGCCAGCTCCCTGAGTGCAATGTAGGCGCAGGGGAATAACTCCTGAGTGTGGGCACATGGCTTTGCTCATGGACAGTCAAGGTTTCTTGGGATGGCCAGGGTCTGTGGGTCTTACCTCAACCAGTGGACGCTCCTAAGCCTGCACAACTGGCCCTAGAGGGTGAACTCCAGCATGGCCATACTGGGAGTGGGGGCAGGGTAGCTAGTCACAGGGAGCTTGGACACTAGATTATATAGAAGGGTCTCTTCTGGTGGGCACAAGGTGGCTCCCTGAAAAGTGACTGGGAGAGGAAACAAAAGAAAATTTCTTCTCTCTTCTCTCCAGCGTGGCCATGGGTAGGACGTTAAGGAAGGCCTGAGGGTGCATTCAGCTATGAATAGTGTTAGGGAACGCCCCTTCCCTTACCTGGACTCTGCCAAGTAAATGTGAAGAAAAGTAGTCCAGAGACTCTCTGGGCCTAGGCAGGGCACGGTACCCAGGCAGGACGTGAGGGGGCAGTGGCTTTGGGAAACCCCAAGGTTGATCTAAAGACCCTAGGCCTGAGGCTGGAGCTGGACACAGATGTCTGTCTTGAGGTCACTGGTCAGCCCTGGACTCAGACAACCTCTACCACTATCCTGCAGAGAGGACCAGAACTCGGACCACCCAGCGTCATCCCTTGGTAGCTTTTCTTTTAGGGACCTGCGTGAGGAGCGGCTCGTAGGCTGAAAGCGAATCGCCCTTCCATAGATCTGAACACTTGGTTCCTAGTTGTTGGTATTCTTTGGAAAGTTGTGGACCCTTTAGGAGATGATGCCTCAGAGGAGGATGTGGGCCTTGGGGTTTATAGCTGACTTCCTGTCTACTCCCTGCTTCTGATTGGGGGATACTAGGTAATGGGATACCTTATGTTCTTGCTGAGATGGGCTGTGCCCTCAAACTGTGACCAAAATCAACTCTTTTCTCCCTCAGGTCATTTCCTGTCAGGTATTTCGTCACAGAAGGAGAAATGTAAGTAACATGGAGGGGGAGGGGAGAGGGAAGGGCTGGGTTAGGGACTATGAGCTCTGCTCAAGGAGCCACTGGGGGTTCATAGACTACGGCTTCAATACCCACACAGGGGCCACATGCACTGGAATACAGCTGCCTTTAGTCAGGCAGGGTGGCCCAGCTCCTTCCAGGCTGTAACTAGAGTTTAGAGCCTTAGAACCACACCTGGCAATGCCCCCAGAGGGCTTGAGGGACAGTACAGGACTCTATCCTTCTGTCTGCCCTTTGGTTTGCTCACAGGCAGTCTCCTCTCCCCTCCAAAATAGCTGTCCTGCCTCCCCCGTCCCCTGACTGTCACATTTTGCCCTGACAATTCTGTGTTTTTTACCACCAAAGCAGAAATTTTGTGTAAGCGTCTGGCGCCCACATTCCCACCCAAGTGGTTGTGTTATCTATCCCAGCCTTGGTCGCCATGTGTCATTCTGAGGTCTATTTTGAAACCGCTAAGCTGTGCAAAGAGCAAGACGCATTTTGTTCCCAGATCTAATTCACGAGGCACCGTGGTTGTGCTGGAATTTAGCTTAAGAGGAACAGATGTTTCACTTGATGTAAATTCATGCACATTAACAATCTTTCAGCTGCCATTTCTGGGAAAATTCAATTAACAATAAATGCCACAACCAATGGGCTTATCTTTTGGATACGTTTTCGCTAATGTGATACAGTTCCTCAGATGGTGTTGACAGAGCCACAGAATCCTAAGAATTCCAGAGAACGGTGAAACACACAAGACATGGGCCGTCTTACAGTCCCCAAACCTAACGAGACTGATGGTCCCAAAGTCATGCCACCTGGTGACCCAAAGCCGGGTCTTGGGGCTGCTAAGTGGACCAGTTACTATGACCTCTACTCAAGCATACAATGGAGTTGTCCATGCTTGTCCGTGGCCTCACCTGAAGCCACTTATGTCTCCAGCCTCCTTTTATAATCTGTGCTCAGTCCTACTGCCTGTGGAAGGGATTCAAGCTGATGCCCTCCCCCCTCTCAAGGAGAGCCTGAAAGGGGCATCCAAAGGGATTAAATGAGAAAGGGAATCCAGGCTACACCAGAGTATAGGCACCTTGCCCTAGGGGATGGGGAGAGGGAGGGAAAGGAGGGAGAAGGAGGAAGAGAGAGGGAGAGACAGAGAGAGGGAGGGAGAGTGAGTGGGAGAGAGAGGGAGGGAGGGAGGGAGAGAGAGAGAGGCCTTCTAATGTCAGGCACGTGCTTGCCTAGCCCTCCACCTAGGATCAGGGACAGGAGAGCATGGCCACAGGATGGAGTTCGTCTTGTATCATGGATCTGCCAGCTGTCACAGTTACGACTAGATTTGTAGCTGGAAGGACTGGTTCTTGCAAAGGTCACCTGGCATTTGGCCAGGCCACATCTTGGACCAGGTGTCTGGCAGGCTGGCATCCTGCCAGCCAGTGGTCGCGAAGGAGAACTAAATGGTTGAATGGTAGCATCTCCTTAGATGCCACAGGGATCTCCAGGATGCAGCCGCTCATCTTCCCAGAACTCAGTGGGAGTGGGATCAGGCTGGGAAGCTGGCCCTGGCTAGTTTCCACCTGGTCTTTCCCGGGGGGGGGGGGGGGGGGTCTCCATGTAACTTTCTAGGTTGAAAGCACAAAGTCTGTTTGGGGACCACAAAGAGATCTGCATATCTAGGGCTTTGCATGACCTACAATGCATAACACACACACACACACACACACACACACACACGCAGCACACATGCGTGCACGTACACTCGTGTGCCCGCATGTGCATGAGCAGATCTCACACTTGAATTCCCAAATTCACTGGACTGGGACTAGTCAAACCCACACCCACACCCACACCTCATGTGGACAAAACATTTCAAGCCACACCCCAGAACCTGGCGAGTTAAATGATGAAGAGCTACAAAGACCTTTGTTAGGTAAGTGCTACACTGGCGCACGAATGCGGGGTTCAGTTGGTGTTGCCACACAATCTGCTACTTGACATTTACAGCCCTCACTTTTATTCCTATTAAAGAAAGCAAAATTGGCTAGATTCCTGGGAGAGGGATCACTGACGCTTTTTATGGCTGACTGGAACATCCATCAGGTGCCCCAGAATGAAGGAATACTGTTTGGGAATTTGTATAAACGCTAAAGCCCTCTTGGCATTAAGAACTTCACTTTTTACTGCTGTGTTAGTTGAGCCCCCACCTCTGCCATCCACTCACCCTAAGAAATCAGTTACTTTGGGGATGTGGGCACTAGCTCTTCACAGAATCAGGGAGGGGCTTGTTTCAGCGGTCTTTCTAGAAACCCAGCCACTGGCCACTCCCAGCCTCACCCCTCATCTGCACTTGGAAGCAGCAGGAGAGCTGGGGTCACGGAACAGCTGGATGGGAATGAATGAGGTGAGAAGCTTCCTTGCAAGACTGACCTCCCCCCGCCACCACACTGGACATCTAGTCAGGGAAAGAGTAGGGCTGTTGGGGTGGGACTATCTTGACTCCCCAGGTATCAACCATAGCAAAAATGCTCTTTCTCAACACTTAAAGCTGCCATAGTCGTCAAGTATCGACCAGATTGATGGATAGAGTACATACATCCCTGGAAGCAGCCGAGGCTGGGGCTGTCTCTCCCTCAGGTAGTGGCTGAGACAAGAGCTACCCGGCTCAAGGGTAGGGTTCAGTTTCAGCAGCCAGACAGAGCAGGAGCACTTAATTCTCATGTGAGTTGAAGGGTGCGTCAGGAGGGCGTGCACTGTTCTTATCAAGAGTTCCTGGGAGACAGCACACAGCTGTGTGTGTGTGTGTGTGTGTGTGCTTTCTATTGTCACAATGATGTGGAGGAAGACTTCACGACATGTAGTGGCCAGGGTCATGGCAGCTTCATCCCGCTCAACCAGCCTTTGGTGGCCAGCCAGGAATGTCATTTGAGTTTTTGAAGACCCTAGTCATGGAAGTAAAAGACTGGCCGTGTGAGAAGATGGAGCAGGCCAGAGTGCCAGATGGTGTCTCACTGCTTGGCACTGCCTGGGGGATTATCTCAGGGCTTCTTGCTTACACACAGCAATTGTCAGCCTCTCAGTTGAGCCAAAAAGCCACTAGATTGTAAGGACTGCGGGCAGAGCCTCCTCTTCCTGGTGAGGGGCATGTATTGATGCCAGGGAGGAGCTACACTCAAAACACGAATGCTCTGGGCATTTTGCTGGTAGGAGCTCCACAGAGCTGGGGAAGCTGCCTCCCGATGGTCTGTCTGTAGAGGCCAGTCCTGCCCTAGCCTGAGCTCCCAGGAAAACAGCATTTCAGAGAGCAAGCTGAACAGGTTTAGACTTGGCAGGATTTGGGGATTTCCTGGGGTTTCGAGCTTGCTCTTTACTTCCCTGTGTTCGGAGATTGATAGTAAATCCCAGGTCAAAACCAAACAAAGCTGCTGGGAACTCTGAGCCAGATCAGAAGGGCTATAGGTAGAACCTGGGTATACGTGAAGTACTGGGGCTGTAGGATGCAGGGGAGATGGCTTCTCTCCTACAGGCTGCCCACTGGGCGCTGTTCAGTCTGGGAACTTCCAGAATGCAGCAGCTTATGGAGGAGCTGTCAAAAACCTCATCTTTGTGGGTGTCACACCCAGGTGGCACATTTGGGGTTTTCATCCCGAAGCCTCTAAGCAGGTCACAGACCAGCTTCAGGTTTGGCATCCGGGAGCAGGGCCTGGACATGTGCAGTGAGTGGTCTGTGAGGGAAGTAGGCAGGGTGGATGGGAGAGGACCCTGGGTGCTCTCCTCTGAGTTCCCACAAAGCATCCTCCCCAACCAGCTGAGTTATTCTGGTCACATCTCAGCCTGGCTGGCTGCATGGTGTTTGTGGTGTGCCCTCTGAAACGCCACGGATGCGGCAGCGGGATGGGAGTCTGAGGATAGGCCGGCTCTTGCTACATTCCCCCACCAAGAAATCCCTTTGGCCCTTTTTGCCTTCCATATTCATAAGTTCTCCAAGCCCCAGAACGGCCTCCTAGCTGCCTTAGGCCAGCATGGAAATGGATTCAGAAGCTTTGAAAGGGCTCAGGGTTCAAGGAGACGATGGAAGCAAGAGGGCTGTGCCTGAATTCCCCGAGGAAGTAGGAACATATCTGGAAGCGTGCCAGGACCTGGAGAAGTGGGAGCAGCAGCTTGCAGCCTGAGGCAAGCGAGTACCCTGCCTACCTGTGCCCTGTGTCTGTAGTGCAGCCTCTGTGTACCACGGACACACACCTGTTGCCTCAGGACAGGCGCGTCTACATTCTTTGGGGTCAGACTTTGAGAACGTAGTTAGACAAAGATATCTCACAAAGTTTTGATGTAGAAATACACTGTGCTGCTCCCCCACCTCCGTGTGTGCGTGTGTGTCTGTATACACTTGCATGTCAGGGATTTCTCAGAAATCCCATCTGATAATGCTATTGGCTCCTAAACCAAGAGCCAGCAGTGAAAAAGCCAATCACTTCCTGACCCTGAGTTTTGTTTCCCTCATCAACAGTACTCTAAGGAGAATAATGTCCTTCCTGGTGGGACTTTCAGGAGGAAAGTGTGACCCACAACCTAAGGGTCAGTGTAGAGAGAACAGTGGGGACACCTCACACTCATAGGGTTTGATTTACCCTCCTGCTGGCAGTGGGAGGCATGGCTCCCTCTATCTCTGCTTCCCATACACAGAGCTGTGGATTTGGGCTTGTATTCCAGAGACGATGGCCCTATGCCAGCAGCTCAGTCGCAGCCCCATCCCCCTCCTGGCTTGCCTGTTAGCCAGTCCACCATGGCTTCCAGGCCACAGAACACAAGAGCAGGTAAAGGTTTTGGAATGATGTAGCTAACTCCTTATTTACAGATTAGGGAAGAGACCCAGAAGAAGACAGAGGCCCAGCCTAAGGGTCAAAGGCCCCGGGTGACCGAAAGACAACATGGCCTGGCATTTGTTGTGGCACACTGTTGGGGGCATTTTCTTCTCAGTGAAAACTTCTTTCTGCTCTAATTTCAGCCATCCAGCTCTTGCAGACCCCTCCAGATGTGAGAATAAAGCCAGGGACAGGGATGGGAGGCTGAGATGGGAGAGGGGAGGAAGCTGTAAGAACCCTGGGCATGCCTGAGGCTTCTTACTGGCAAGTCTTATCTTCACGAACACACTGGGACATGCTGCCATTTCTTGTCAGATCCTTGGCTTAGAGATTCGGGAGTCTGGATTTAGCCTTATGCAGTGCCCAGGAAACCAGAGTCCACAAGGATGGGGTTGCCAATCTTTTAATTGAGAGAAGTGACCTGTAGCCAACTCCCTTTGAGGAAACAGAGCCACATTCACGGAGGGCATTTCCATAGGAAGCAGACACTGACCTGTGGGCTACCAGAGAACAGGCAGACCCCAGCTTAAGGCAAGAGATGCTGGTGTACCATGCCTGACCCCTGAAAAGCCAGGTTTCATGGAATTCCTAGCCATTGCCTAAGGCTGAGAGTGGACGGGACGGCTCTATTTTCACTCTGCTATCTCTTTCAATTCAAAATTTCCTCTTCCTCTGGGTGCAGGGCCCAGAAATAGTCCAACTTCTAAGGAGATATTGCAACTGAGCCTATTTAATTCCTACGTGGCTGCTGACATTGCATCCAGCAGAGCCCAAACCGCAGTGGCCAGTTGTCAGGAACACTTACTGGATCAGTTCTTCTTTGCTGGACCATTCGCCTTCTATCTTCTTCCCCGTGTCTTCCCAGACACTACTTTCCTTGGTACTAGGATAAAATACGCGGTCAAAGGCAGCTTATGGGCGGAAGGGCTTATTTTGGTTCACAGTTCGAGAGCAGAGCCCACCCTGGTGGGATCGCCTAGCAGCAGGAGCTTGAGACAGCTGGTCACATTGTTTTCAGCCAGGAAGAGGGAGGGACAGCTGCTGGTGCACAGGCCTCTTTCTCTTTTTTATTAAATCTTGGATCCTAGTCCGTGGGACGGTGCCACCTACATTCAGGATGAGTCTTCTCCCTTCAATTAGCTGAATCTATTGTTCTGCGTGGACACGCCCAGAGGCTAAGAACCTAAGCTAGGTAACTCCCCCACCTGCCCCCAGTGTACCCGGAGGCTAGCCTCCTGGACGATGGATGCTAGATCCTGTCAGGCTGAAAATCCACGTTCACCATCACATCCCCGAACACACACTGTTGGCCTCTGCCTGTTTGACTTGTGCCTCCCTCTCTTTTGAAAGCCTACTGGGCAGTAGCTGGGCAGAGCCTTGAATGTGCTCCGTACTAGGGCACTCGGGGGTGCTGGTAAGACTGCCCCCCTGGCCTGGGCGCTGCTGGTTGCGCAGCTGTGTTCTATGGGGAAAGCTCATGAGCTTGACGTTTATGGCGCTTTCTCTGTGTGTTGGATGTTAGTAATTGCTGTAGTTAGCAGGCAGCCTGGGAGCTGGCGAGATTGCTCATCACTTGTTATGAAAGTGTGAGGCCCAGAGTTCAGATCTCTAGAAACCCACAGAAATGCTAGCTGGGTACGCCACGGCAGTCTGCCTGCCATTCCAGCCTTGGATGGTAGAGATGATGAACGTTATCAGTGAGCTCTGGGTTTGACTGAGAGACTTTGCCTTAACGAGTAAGGTAGATGAGTGATTGACAATGATCCCTGATGTCCATTGTGGTCCTCGCCTTTCATGTGTACACGGGCACGTGTCCACACACTTGCAAAAACATGCACACATAAAAAGAAAAAAAAGTTACCTATTGTATCTCAACAACTGAAAGACACTAATTGCATACCTCAGCCAAACCCAAGCTTGGGGACATGGGAGGGTGGAGACCAGGGTTCCCACAGTTGGTCAAAGACATGGAAATAGCATGACTTTGGCTTATTGGCCTCCAATACTCTGCCTTTGGTCAGCAAGACATCCAAAGCTGAGCATACCTTCCGTTAGAAACTGGGTTGCCCATCCTCCCCATCACCGTCATTTGTTGAGTCTTCTGGACCTGAGACTGCACGTGAAAGGCTGCATGTGGAAGCAGGGGTTTGCTGAGTATCAAAGGAGGAAGGATGCTGGAGGCTAGGGGTCGGTGGTCCCACTGGACATCCTCACAACCTGGCCTCACTCACCCTCCGCTCCTGAGAGAGCAAGAGGGACTAGATCCAGGAACCAGGACGATTTGCTCTGCCCCAGGCCACCAAGGATTGAAATGAAGACCTGGGCACAGCTGCGTCCCTCACCACTAAGGCTCTGGCTTTTGGTTCACAGGACACAGATATTAAAGACTTTCTGTCCAGAAGGAACTAACATAGGTCCTTGATATCTTCATCGCATGGCCAAGTCATACCTGAGTTGGGCATGGACAGTCCCAGCCTGACTTCCTCTCGGCTTTGCTTAGTCAGATCCTCCACCCGAAATGGCTCCTGTGGCCGAGTCCTGACTTGTGTTTGTTGGACAAATCGTGTTTCCTTTATGTCTACAGTGTCTTCCCTGGGCAGCCTCTGCTTGCTGGAACAGTCAAGTTCCAGGTAGTACAGTTCACTGACCAGTGTTATTAGGTTTCTTTTGGCTGCGGAGGGTAACACCCACCCGTAGATGGGGCCTCACGAACCGCTTACAGGACCCGCTAAGACTGTCTGGACTTGTTACACCTACCGTGCCCACAAGAGCTGTCTGGCACCTGTGCTGACAGACCAATTAACCCTAGGCACTCCCCTTTCAGCTTGCTTACACAGAGGGAGTAGAGGAAAGTGCACTCCACCCCAGGAGATAATTTATAACCATGCTGAACATTTGGCTTGACAGGCATCCGTGACCTGGAAGCCACCTGTGCTGAGAATTCATAAGCATGAGAATTACTGTCTGGGCTTCTGGATTTAACTTTAGATTTCAAGTTGAACACTAAAGTGTTCTGAACGGAATAGCAGTCCCCCTTCATGTTAAGGCCCCCCAAAACACACCTGGTTGTCCTCAGTCGGCCTTAGAGGACCCCCCCCCACTCCCCACACCTCTACAGAATACACAGAAGGGATGGCACCATGGACTTCATTACCAGCCAAGGCAGGGCTAGGAGACTGATTAGAGAAGTCATGCCCAGGCTTGTAACGAAGGCCCCACATCCATTCCTCCCTCTTGGTCACCTACTAGCCTTCTTCCTACCTAGCCGGTCCAGTGACACATTGTCCTAGGGCTCCAGCAGGCCTGACTCTCAGAGCCTTGCCCGTCCCTCAAGCTAGCTATGTTCTTCATCCACTCTGGCATTTGGTATCTAATGGTGGGTGGGAAGAAATGCCAATGGGTTGAGCCACACTGTATATCCTCCAGGGCACAGCTGCTTCTGCACAGACCCATGGGATGTGATGGGGGTCATACAGAGAGACAACAGATAGTATGTGTTCAAGACACATGACCTCTGATAGGATGGGTTATTTGAACAATCCATTAGCACCCCCCTGCTTTGGGGGAAGAGAGCCATGGGCACCTGTAGCTTCTGGGCACAGGTCTGCATTCAAGGAGTCTGTTGGTGTCTTAGGGTTTTATTGCTCTCAAGAGATACCATGACCACGGCAACTCTTATAAAGAAAAACATTTAACTGGGGCAGCTTACATAGTTTAATAGGTTTAGTCCATTCTGGTCATGGTGGGAAGCATGGTGGCGTGCAGGCAGGCATGGTGCTGGAGAGGGAGCTGAGAGTTCTACATCTGGATCCGCAAGCAGCAGAAAGAGACAGTGAGACATTCTTCCTACCCCAACAAGGCCACACCTCCTAATAGTGTCACTCCCTATGGACCTATGGGGACCAACTGCATTCACACTACCGCAGTGGGGTAGAGGCTGTAAGCCCATACTGCTTGACTTGGGTAAACAGTCTGGGTAACTAGCCCACAGCTTGCTCTTGGGCAAAACCAGGTCTCAGTTCTAGGATGAAGAGGTTAACCAGGGAGGGGAACCATAGCTGAGTTCTAGAAGGTTCCATGTGTCTGTGGTCCAAATGATAAGGCTAAGGAAGTGACCATTTCAATTGCCATCAGAAGGACAGGCTCTTCTGCCGCTAACCCATTCACGGACTTATCTGGGTCCTGTGCGATAAGGGGAGACTAAAAGGAATGTGTGCTTCGTGATTCTCTGGGGTGTATAAGCATAAGACGATAGTCCATGACACCCCCAAGGAGTGGACCCACATCCACTTATCAGGATTATATCAACCCCAACAAACGGCCACCATTATAGCTTTTAAATGGCTCCATGAAGCTAATGGATCCCAGGCAACAGAGGAAGACTAAAAGAAATGAGAGAATCGGCTGACTTGAAAACTTCAGACGAGAACACTGGCATAATTCCATTTTAGAAGCTACCCATTTCTTTCAAGAGATTCTTTGCCCAGCTCATGCTTCTGAGTCCCCAGTTTGACAGAACACAGTAGATACCATAGGCTTTTTAGTTTCCAATCTGCACCAGGTAGCTAAGGACTGCTAACCCATTCATCAAGAGAGCAAACCAAAGCTAGGGAAGCAGCCTTTTTCATATCATTTCTGGGGACTTAGAGTCCCTTTTAGTCTCTCAAACAGACTAGGCATCCCTCAGAGCCCTGGCTACCACAGCTGTGGCCTTGCCCCATTTGGCAAAGTCCTGATCCTCTGAGTCTTGTTGGCACCTGGCTGGGTTAGGCCTCCTGCCCTGTGTCTGCAGAGCACTGACTGCCTCTCTTCCTTCTACTTGTTGATCACATATCGTCTGTCTTCGAAAGAGAGCCAGCAGGGGTCCTGGCATTCTTTCATATGACAAGCCAATGAAAGAATGAACAAATGCACAGACAGACAACTTAGTTCCTAGCCTGCTTCTACTGAGACAGATATGCCCTGTCACCTCAGAATGCCACATAATAGTCACTTGCCTACACAGACAGACACGAAAAGTTCCCGCTCATAGCCTTCTCTAAGTCTTCACTGGGCCCAACCCCTTCCCAAGTGAGGACAGGGACAGAGAAATGGTGACAGTCCCAGCAGGACAGCCTGGAACACCCAGGGTCTGAGTTTCGCACCGGGTGCTGGTGAGCCTGGAGACTCAGAATCTTCCTCTCATCTTCCCCCTTGTGTGCTTACAGTCTGGATCTTGAGGACAATTTTCTTAGACTTTAAAAGTAAAACCCAAGGGCAAGCAAGCTGGAGATATTGACAGCTGCCTGCAAAGAGAAATACGGAGAAGAGAGAGAGAGAGGGCCATGCTGGCTAAGTCGGCAGGGTTGGTGGTCAACCATGTGTTGGACAAATAGCTGTAAAAGGTTTGGGGCTCTTTAGAGAAAAACAGGGGTCCCAACTAACTAGAAAAAGCACATTTAGATTCTGGCCATCATCCAAAAGAAAGAGAAAGGAGAAGAGAAAGGTCAACTTCTACCTCTCTGAATCAGGATTCAGAGGTGTGGGTGGACCCAACCAAACCTTATGCTGGTTCTGGAGAGTGTGCAGGGCATGGAGATCCTGGGAAGGGAAAGTAATTATTTCATCAAAGGAATAATTATTCCTCCCATCTCTTTGGCATGACTTATATCCACCTTCTGGAGGGGCAGTCTAGGGCCAAGTGGGCCAAGTCGTTGACAGGATTAACTCTCGTTTTGGGTACCTTGGAGGAGCCTCCACCCAATAGCAGACGTAGCTTACATTCTCTAGACCAGAAGGAAAAATATTACCTTAATAGCTCTCCAGTGCCTCTGTAGCATCCCCTCTATGAAGAGGTAACCCCTAAAATATTTCAAGAGTCAGTTTGAAATTGCAGAGTGGATATGAAAGTCCAGAGTCTCCCAAACATTCACGTACAGGCCAAGGCGCAGCAGAACAGAACCAGCCTGCTCACCAGAAGCCCAGGCTGCCATCCCCACCTCCTCTGAGCTATCTATGATAACCCCGTGGCCAGGTTGTGGGGGTCAGTGATCCAGGAGGGTGAGCACAATGAAGAAATACTCTGTATTCCACTAAGTCAGATCCCCAGCTCTCTGGTAGTGGAGGGGAAAGTGCAGGACTGTGGAAGTTTCTAAACGTCTAGTCTCTTGTCAGAGGAAGCACCCCCCCAGGGCTTGATTGCAGGGAGTTCACTGGGCCAACAAATGTCTCTCTTCCTGGTGGCACTGTGTATAGAGAACAGCACAGAGTGACTACCAAGGGAACATAAGTCACTCCGCTGCGAAGCAGTCACTTTCATACTCTGCAGCCGCATTATAAACCCATTCTCTGCACACCCACTAATAAATGCCTCTGTCCCATATCCCATTTCCTGGTATCTCTAAAGACACCAGGGGGAGGCCAGGGAGTCATGAAAGACACATAAAACTGCAGTTGTAGATGGGCTCAAAACCCATTTCTTTAAAGCCTAATTGATGGGAAAAGCTTCTGGCCCCAGAGAACTTAAAGGCTCGTCGTGTGGATATTTGATTAAGTGTCCCCATATCACAGACCACACGCTACCAGGAATCATTATCCAGTAATTGCAAATACATTAATAAAATGATGATGTGGGTTTGCTCGGGACATTAAAAAAAGGAATAAAATAACTCACTCAAATAACTCCACAGCAATGTGTAGTGTGCCCCGAGACAGGAGGGAGCCTCCAAGATAGTGAGAAGCTGGGGTTATCTGATTCTGTGATTCTTTTTTACATAGTATCTGTCTCGCGTCTCCTTGGCTCTACTGAGGATGGAGGTGTGGCCAGGCTTCAGAACCACTGTCCAACCCAGGTGTGTGGTACCAGAGGCCTCCGAGGTCACTCACTGCCCCACGGCATGGGACTAGCAGCCTCCTGTGCCTTTTGTCACACATCCCAGAGATGGCTAGTCTCCCAGAGCCATGCACATGTATAATGTCTTCACCTAGTATCTCTCCCAACTAGCAGTAAGTGGGAAATAGAAATCTGTATGGAGACTTGAACGTACCTGCGTGAACTTTCCAAGGTCTAGCCTAAGACTAAGATCACCGTCCTTAGCTGGGAGCAGGCTTCCTGCTGGATGACTGAGCAAGCACTCAGGAGCTACCACACAGCTACAGACACAATATCGAGACCCCCCTCAAGCACCTTCCCTTCTGTGATCTGTAGTCCCTCTCAAGACTTGAGAGTGTGAAGATCAGGGAGGGGAGAGATGTGGGGAAGACCACAGAGACTCTCTATGCTTGTGTGTAAAGGGAACACACTTAGCTATCAACACCTTTGTGCAAGTTTCAGGTCCTTTCCCTTTCCTCAACCCTCCCCTGCCCCAGCCTCCAGTGCTCTGTGTTTGGCTTGACCATATCCCATCTGCTGGTGGTGGTTTTACTCTTTATTACTCTTTTGGCTGTTTTGGGGGGCCCACCATCCAGCTTCCAAATAAATCATATGTGGAGTCTTATTCTTTCTTATAAATGCCCAGCCTTAACTTGGCTTGTTTCTAGCCAGCTTTTCTTATCTTAAATTATCCTGTCTACCTTTTGCCTCTGGGCTTTTACCTTTCTCTATCTCTGTATACTTTTCTCTCCTTTCTCTACGGCTTGCTGTGTGACTGTGTGGTCCGCCCCTGCTGTCCTCCTCTCCTTGATCTATCATGCTCCTTCTTTTTTTTTCCTCCCAGATTTCTTCTTCTATTTATTCTCTCTGCCTGCCAGCCCCGCCTATCCTTGCTCCAGCCTCACTACTGGCCAACCAATCAGGTGTTTTCAACAGGCAAAGTAACACAGCTTCACAGAGTCACATAAATGCAGCATAAAGAATGCAACACATCTTTGCATCATTAAAACAAATGTTCCACAGCTTAAACAAATGCAACACATCTTCAAATAATACTCTACAACACCCGTCCACCCTTCTAGGCCCATCTGGATCTACCACTCACAAGCTGTGCATCCATAAAGCAAGAAAAAAAATCACAAGACTTTACCATGTTGACTGATACGTCCCTAGTGTCCTCAGTCTAACCCTGATCCTGTCAGGACCCCAAGCCCCATTCCACATCTATTACCAGCTGCTACTTGTATTACCAGACCCACCACCTGTTCTGGCTTTGTGGCCAGATACCCATCTTCCTTGAAACCTCCCCTGGAAACTGAGATACTTTGCTCAAGGTTTTGAAAGATTGATAGTGTTCACACAGAGGGGGCTGCACAGGAGTCCCCAAGAATACAGAGGAAATTAGGGTCAGACAGGGAAGAGAGTTCTGGAGCTGATGATCTGTGGCACACCACTCAGGGAGTGGCAAGCTTGTGATGAGAAACACACCACACCAGAGAGTCCACATGGGCGTGGGGAAAGGACTTTAGATCATGGTAAGCGGTGGAACCCAGAAGGTGACAGGTCTGGGCTGGATAAGGGTGAGAATAGAGCAAGTTTGGAATCAGAACTGACAGATTAAGCCTGCCTCTGCAAAAGCGGGAGGAGCAGAAGTTCTGTGTATCTGTGCACACGCAGAATCTTTGTGTCATGCTCACCCAGTGAGGAGGCAAACACTCTAACCCTAAACACAGGGGCCCAGTGTCTCCATGTCTGCAGGGCAGTGGGGCCCATTGAGGGTATCAGGCCAAGGATGCTACAGGCAAGTGTCGAGAGCAGGGGCCTCGTGCCTTATAAAGCATTCATGCATATATGCGCGCGCGCGCGCACGCGCGCACACACACACACACACACACACACACGAGAAATGCTAGTCTTGCAGAGAAGACAAATTCAGCCTGAGTAGGCCGGGTGGGGGCTCTGTGGGAAAGAGGGCATTTTGGCTGGCTTATTCTGGAGGCTTGGGTCCCAGGCAAGCTGGCGTAAGTCTGGATCCACAGACCTCTAACTTCCTTGACCTTTGCTTGACCAGGCTCCTAGAGATGGACAGACACTTGGGGCTGATTCAGGTCCTGCTAAGTGAGAAACTCCCCTGGGGATGGTGACACATTTTCAAAGAAAAAAATAAGCCGTGAAAGCCAATCTCTACACTGGAAGTGGGTAACTGTGAGTGATGAGATGTTCTCCCTCTGCAGACAGGACTGGAGAGAAAGGAAGGCCTGGAGCCCAGCAGCCAGGCAGAATCTCACATCATCTTACATAGTGGTTCATTAGGCGTGACCGTAGGAAGAGCCCCCAGGCATGTGGCAAACAGTTCAATACAGAGAACTAAACTGCAGTCTTAAAAGTTCTCCTTTTCCTGGTGGTTCTAAGAAATTTGGACAAAAGAAAACATAGTAACCTCAGATAGACAAGACTGTTTTTCTATCTTGTGTGTGTGTGTGTGTGTGTGTGTGTGTGCGTGTGTTTACACATCCATGTGGAAGCCAGAGGTCTCCAGTGTTGTTCCGCAGGATCTGACTACCTTTTTGGTTTTTAAGGCAGAGCACTTACTAGCTTGGAACTCACCACACAGGCAATAGTGGCTGGCTAGCTAGTCCCTGGGATCCTCCAGTCTCCATGTCCCCAAGTACTGGGCTTACAAGTACAGGGTCCCCCCACCCCTTTGAGTTCTGGGGATTGAACTCAGGTCCTTGTGTTTGCACATCAGCCTCTTTACTGACTGAGCCATGCCTGTCATCTCTGCTTCTTCATCTTCCGTGATCACTCTTTACGTTCCATGTGTGCGTCTCCAATGTCTCCCAGAGGACTCTGGTTTCTAGGTGCTCATGGATCCTCCTCTCCAGGAGATCTGCTTCCCACCAGCCTTAGAAAACCTGAAGGCCTGGTTCCTTTCTTCCGAGAAGGGACAGACTGAGTGGGCCACCCCTGCTGGCCCCTCACCAGGGGAGATGTCTCTTGTCCTGTGTTGGATTGCTATGCATTCTGCTAAGGGCTCAGGTCACCTGTCCTGGAAAAATCCATTTCATTTCAATTAGCAAGCAGGAAAGCAGGGTGTAGGTTTCCTTAGCAACTGTGTGAAAAACAGAACCTCTCTGGACTCATGCTCTGCAATGTCTCTTGGGGCCGCTGGCTGCGCTAACAGAAGGCCATCACCCCTCAGCTGGAGTCCGATGCTCAGCCTGCCTGTGGAGATCTCGAACAACTGGTGTCTGGACTCCTGGAAGATTGTCCCTGGGTCACTGTTCCCTCCCCAGGAACTCTTCAGCCATCTCCAAACTCAAAGTACCCCTCATTCTTCTGGGTCTGAGAGTCTCTAGTCTTCTAAACCCACATGCAGTAAGCTATTTTCTGTTGCTATAACAACATACCCAAGGCTGGGTACAGCTTTGGAGGCTGAAAGTCCAAGATTGGGCAGCTCCATATGCTTGGCTGCTGACGAGGGCCTCAGAGTGGGCCGTGTCACAATGGTGGGAGTGTGTCACCAGAGATGGAAAATGCAACAAGGAACCGGAGTCAGCTGTTGGGCTAACTTTCTTCATGGAGACTTCACCTTGAGGAATCCAACTGAGATCTTAAGACTTCATATTAATTCTCATCAGATGGCTATGTCCCATGACCTAATTACCTTGTATTAAGTTCTTCTTAAAGGGCCCTCTGCCTTCCAATTCTGCCATACTGATGACCAAGCTCATGACCTTTTCCTGGACAAGTCACATCCAAACCACAGCACCACGCGTTTTAAAAATACAGTATTTGGGAGTAATGGGAAGATGGCTCACAACCACGAAGACCTGAGTCCAACTCCAAGCACCCATGTGAAAGTGGTGGTTCATGGAGACAGGAAAATCTCTGGGGCTTGCTGGCCAGCCAGGGTAGTAGGGTCCAGGATCAGAGAAGACCTTGTCTAAAATCAATCAATCAATCAATCAATCAATCAATCAATAAAGCAGTTGCAGTTGAGGGAGACACCTGCCGTGGACCTCTGGCCTCCACATGTGTATATGCACAGCATCCATCCACACACTCACACAATTAAAAGTACAGTATTTGGTTAAAAAAAAAAACCCTTTGTACATTTGAGAAAGGCCTCTGACTCTATTCTTGAAATGTGAAATTTTTGTAACTGGGGACTCTAGTGTGGCACTATTGACTCTGCTGTGTTCCAGGTAGAGAGAGACATTTTTATCAAAGGCACAGTGCCGGCTTACTGAGTTTCTGTTTACTCTGCCGAAGCTAATTCTGTATCCGGCAGCCACTTCAATTCAATCCCTGGACTGTGAATTTCCCCAAGCAACTTCTATTTAGTTAAGGCCAGAATCTCAGTGGGTGGTAATAAATATCAAAGCCCAGGATGACAGAGGGAGGCAAAATAAGAAAAGCCAAATCAAATATGATTATTGATCAATCCTGAACTGCCTTAATCATATCTATGCTAATTTTAAATATATACATACATATTGGCATTTTCATTACATAAATACATTGGCATTTTCAGCTGAGGAAATATATTGAGCAATTCCACAATGCGCTCTTTAGAGAACAGCAAAATAAATACAGTAAAAGGCACAGAATGGAAAACATGGCAAATTCTTAGTAGTCTGGGGGAAGCCTTTGAAACATCTTCAGATGTTTCATGTAGCACCATTTCTGGGAAAAAAAAAAGCTTACAAAAGTAAAAACCACGCATACCATAAAGGAAAATGAAAATTGGACAGGTGAGGCGGCCCAGTGGGTAAAAGTGCTTGCTCCTCCTCCGACTTCCGTACTAGTGCCACGGCACAAATATGTGCACACGCACACAAGTACACAATAAAGAAAACATCACAAAACAAGCAAAGTTCAAAATTATATCTTATTACCAATCGGAAGCCACCCATTCTCTGATGCTTCTGCTCCTTCTCGCTGTCACCTACAGCATCAATTTACTGTAGCTCATTATATCTGGTTACTAAAAGTACAGACGTGACGTTTCTATTCATTGATGGTCAACGGGACAGTAAGGGCAGTGTCAGCGTACCCTGCTGCTTCCGTCATCCCGGGCAGGAGGATACAGCAAGCCACATGCAGGGCTCATGCTGGCTCAGGCGTGTGTCACCCTTGCTGTTAGCGGTTGCTTATCTTTGCCTCCCTTCCACTGCTCAGAACCACAACAGATTGCTGTTTGTTTAACGTTTGGCCATGCTTTTCTGGGTTAGCTATTTGTCTTAGAACTTTGAATTCCCTGTAAGATGCATGGAGCGGTCCGGGGAGAGATGGTTTAATGGAGAAAGTGTTTGCTGCTTAAGTATGTGGGTCAGAGTTCAGAGTGTCAGCACTCCAGAGACCAGAGGCTGCTGGGGCAATGAAAGTTCTGGGTGGGAGAGCAATTGCGTGAGACACCAGATATCAATTTTGGACTTATATGCATACTGCACGTTTGTATACACACACATGTCTACATGCATATATGTATATGCACATCACATACATGCAAAAATGTACTGAAAGACAGAATACATGCTTCCTCCAGATTTGACTAATTTTTTGTCTTGTTTTTTGAGACAGGGTCTCCTGTAGCCCAGGCTGGCTTCAAACTTGTCAAGAATGACCTTGAATTTCTGACCCTCCCCGTCCTGGGATTACAGGTATGAGGCACCATGGCTACTTAGTAATTGAACCCAGGAATTCATGTATGTTAGACAAGTATTCTGCTAGCTAAGCTCCAGCCCCAACCTTGTCTTTGACCTGATCAGCAGAGACTGAGCCAACCCTGCTGAGTTTTTATTCTTATTCTAACTTGAATGGTTACTTTTATTTTTAATTTCTGAAGATGAATCCTTCTTTTCTGTGTTGCCCATACTAGTCATTAATTGCTAGGACCAAGAGATTCCCCTGCCTCAGCCTCCCATGTAACTGGGATTCTAGGTGTTCACTGTCATTCTGGATTCTCATCTACCAGGCATCTGGCACTGTTGATCCATCTCGTTTTGGGATTCATTTCACTGCACACCTGGCTTAGCTTTATTTTTTCTGGGGTCAGCTCTCCTTTCTTTCATTCCTTTTCCATTTTGCTGGATATACCTCCTCCCACTAGGCAAGCTAAGTCAGACTCCGAAAGACAGATATAACAAATATTCTCTCAAATATAGGGCTTCGATTTTCTTTCTATACATGTATATACGTACATACACGCACATGATACAAAAGTATAAGAAGGACTGTCTGTGACTAATAGGAGGGTGACAGAGGAGAGTCAGAAAGGAAAATATGGCCACAGTCCATAATATACGTGAATCAAAATGCCATTATGAAACCCACCCTTTCCACAGTGAGTATACACGCATAATCTCTTAAGGAAAGGAGGTGGCTGGAGAGATGACCCATAGCTAAAGTACTTGCCATGCAATCATGAGGATTGGAGTTCAGGTTTTCAGGACCCATGTAAAATACCAGGTGGGTGTAGTGGCCCATCTGTAATTTCAGTCTCGAAAGTCAGAGGCCAGGGTCTCTAGAGCAACCTGGCTAGGAAGAACCAGCATATTGGTGAGCTCTGGATTTGATGGAGAGATCCCGACTCAATGAATAAGGTGAAAGAGAATCAGATCTTCCCTGACATAAATCTTGGGTCTCCATATGCAAGCGCAGACACGTACATACCCACACCTATATACACATGTGTACATCCTATGTACACGCATGTAAATGGGGAAAATAAAAGAGAAAGAAGACAACTTTTGTGGCTGGAACTGTGCTACTTTTTTTACCTATCTACTAGATTTTAACACTTTCGCCAGCTGTAGTTCTAATTTCCAAGAAATATTTCTTACTCTACTCTGCCCCTTTTCATAGCCCCTTGCTCCTATTTCATGAAAATATTACTTTGAGTCTCCATAAGAATTTTTATGACATGGTTGAATTTACATTTTATTCTGTACCCACGGGTCCAGGTGTTTGTTTCATCTATATTGGCCTATGTCTTTTGCGTTCTTGGTGTCCTCTGCATGTCTTCTGGTCCCTGCTCATCCATCCCCTTGTATGTGATAGGTTGAACAATGCTGTCATCAGACACTGGGTGTTGTGTGGCTGTGGGTGTCTTGTTCCTGGGTGGGGGAGGTGATGTCACCAGACAGGCTCAATCAAACCCAGATCTTTAAGAAGCTCAGGTAGGGGACAGGCAGGCAGATTGATACCCCCTCCCCCAGGCTTCTTGTAGTCAGATTAGCATTATTTATTTTGGTCCCCAAGAGGGCCTTGCATAGGACAGTTACTGGTTTTGGTAAAAACTGAATGTAATCTTGAACCTCAAGTTGAGCAAGGCAAGGATTTGAGACTCAGCAGCAAACAACACCACGTAGTCTACAGACTGAGGGGCTTTCTCATGGACTCAGGGCTACCAAAGTGACGCCTGTGTCCACACTGTCACTCCCCTCTGCCACTGCTAGTGATCTGAAATCGGGTCCCACACAGTGATCTGCCGAGAGGCAGATGACTCTTCTCATCCCGCAAATAAGTAAACTGAGGATAAGGAGAATGTTAGCCAAGTCTCCCAACGATGAACATGGCTAAAGAAGTTACTTTCTTGAATGTTGCTTTCTTTCTTATTTATGTATTTGTATGTGTGGCAGGTGTGTGGGGGGTACATGTGTAGTTTATGTGTGTGTGCATATGTAGTGGCTGGAAGGGCAATGGTCGTATTGTATCACTCTGCACCTTATTCCTTTGAGACAGTCTAACTAGGCTGGTGGCCGGCAAAAGGGAACTTGGTGATTCTTCTGTCTCTACTGCAGGGCTCTGGTTGCAGGAGCAAGCAGCTACACATAGCTTTCAATGTGAGCAGTGTGGATTCGGACTCAGTTCCTCATGCTTGTACTGTGAGTACTCCTACCCTCTGAGCCATCCCTCAGCTAGGAAACTACTTTTCTTGATTACTCAAATTGATTACATTTTATTTTTCAGTTGGAGTCTCAAGCAGCTCAGGCTGGCATCAAACTCACTATGTAACTATAGATGAACTTGAACTCTTGATTATTCTGCCTCCACCTCTCAAGATGCAGAAGGTACATGGGCAGATGCAGGCAGAGGTGGGCAGAGGGGGACAGAGTGGGGAATAGGGGCACAGAAGTGGGTAAGATTCAGCACAGAGCCCCCTGGTTTTCTGAACTCTGCAGCTGAGGCAAAAGTCCCCACGGTCTGGGGAAATCCCTTTGAGGAGTCCCTAGGGCTAAGCAGGCCACGTTAGTCCCTGCAGCTTGTGAGGAAGCAGGGCGGCACTCAGGCTCTTTCCACTCAGGGGCACCCTCATCACCCCACCCGGCCTCCTCCATGTTCCCCTCCATCATCCACTCTAACCTTTAAATGCGTGGAACGTGAAATCGCCTGGTCTGAGAAGACGGAAGATGGAATGTACTGGCAGCGGCTAGAGACGGCCATGAATTTTTCAAATGGCTTTCTAGAAAGCTCTCATTCACATTCACAAATCAGGCCCATAACAGCCTCCATTCTGCATCTCTTTCCGTTTCAGCCAAGGCTCTCCGTCCCAGGCCCAATGTTGCTCAAAGCATGGAAGACTCAGACTGAACCTTGGCTTCCCAAATCGCCTCCAGCTGCAGAGGAGAGACCCTTGCTTGCCATGTTCTGGTTGAAAGGACTTGGGTGTTCTTTCTGGAGTGCACCAGGGAGAGACACACATCATTCAGAAGACAGGAACCAGCTGCTCTATCTCATCCAAAGTCATAGCTAGGTGAGCGAAACTGTTTCAAAAAGGATAACCACACTGCTTTCCAAAGTGGTTGCACAAGTTTGCATTCCCACCAGCAATGGATGAGTGTACCTCTTTCTCCACAACCTCTCCAGCAAATGCTATCATTGGTGTTTTTTATTTTCGCCATTCTGACAGGTGTAAGATGGTATCTTAAAGTTGTCTTGATTTGCATTTCCCTGATCGCTAAGGAACTTGAGCATGACCTTAGGTGTCTTTTGGCCGTTTGAACTTCTTCTGTTGAGAGATCTCTGTTCAGCTCAGTGCCCCATTTTATAATTGGGTTGATTAGCCTTTTACGGTCTAGTTTCTTGAGTTCTTTATATATTTTGGAGATCAGACCTTTGTCAGTTGTGGGGTTGGTGAAGATCTTCTCAGGAAATTCAGGATCAACCTACCCCTGGACCCAGCAATACCACTCTTGGGAATATACCCAAGAGAGGCCTTATCATACAACAAAAGTATATGCTCTACTATGTTCATAGCAGCATTGTTTGTAATAGCCAGAACCTGGAAACAACCTAGATGCCCTTCAATTGAAGAATGGATGAAGAAAGTATGGAATATATACATATTAGAGTACTACTCAGCAGT
>NW_026067978.1:1615202-1683694 GCF_014885135.2 Alexandromys fortis | reverse complement strand
TTTTTTTTTTTTTTTTTTTTTTTTTTTAGCAAATTATCCCTGTCTCCTTAGTTCTTTCCCTACTAAAACGGGGCAAGAGTGCTCAGGCTCGGGTAAGGGCACAGAGCAGCAAGGTATCAAATTCTTGGTTCTTGAAACTCAGAGCAGAGACAATCTTCTGAAAACTAAGGTTTTCAATTTGCAGAAGACAGTCTTTTTGAAAAAAAATAATTTATTTCTAAAGCTCTAAAACCTTGGCTTTTTATAGCAAGAAATGGAACTATGCAGCCCATAAACTTCAGAGTACAAGCTGGGAAGATAGAGTAACTTGGTGGGAGGGAGGGGGTGGGCAGCAGAGACTCTCTAGAAGGGGTCCTGGGGTTGGCCCACATGAGAGGTGGCTCAGCGGGTAAGGGCGCCTGCTGTTGAGAGGAATGTGGCCGGATGCTGCTGAAAGGGTCTTGTGAATGTTTCCCAAGCGGGTGGACATGATGGACTACTTGACGGTTTCCCATCTCAGACTGAGGAGGTGAGGCACACAGAAGTCCTGAGAGAGAGGTCCAGGCATCTGGCCTTCTGTCCCCAGCAGTCTTGGTTGCCTCCTAGCCAGCTGATTCCTGCTGGATGTGGGCTTCTTTTACTTCCCAACCTGACCCTGCAGGTCCCTTGTGCCCATGGATTGACTTGGTCCCTCCTATGCCTCCAGAGGGTGGCAAGGAGATGGGAGCCAGGCAGGTAGGCAGAGGTCATGTCTTAGAGACTGGGAGAACCAAGAGGGCTGAATCTTGCCTGCTGACTTTGTAATTCCTGGTGGTGCCCAGGAAGACCAGAGTCTCCTCCTCTCTACCAAGCTGCAGCTACAGAGAGCAGCTTCCCTCCAGATGGTAGGCAGACCCTCAAGGGGGCTCTTCAATGTCTGTGCACATGCATGCATGCATGTGTGTGGGGGGAGCAGTGATGGGAACAGGACCTGTCGCTGCCTGCGGGCCTGGGGACTCCTATTCTGCCCTAGGAGGCTCTTCTTGCTGCTGACTGGCTCTGGAAAGTCCAGATCTGCAGCAGTCTTTGGTTGAGGTGCACACTGAACTCCTGAGGTAGGTTTTAGCAGTATCAAGTCACTGTTAATATGTGGTTTCCATGTTCAAACTGAATGTAATTCTAATAGGGTAGGAGAAGGGACTGTTCTAACTTGTTTTCTATTTGTGTGACAAAGTGATCATGCCAAACTAGATGGGCAAAAGCCCCCGAGGCCTCAACTAACAAGGAACTACAGGTAACTGAGGAAGGCTAGGAGTGGAAGAGATGATCTTTCCCGGGAGAAGAGCACACAATTGGATGTCTAGTACCAAACAGTTATTCCTGAGAACATACACGCAAATAAGGTTATATGGACTCAACAAGTTCTATTTAAGAATATGTATGTACATACATATACATGTATGCGTGCAATAGCAATTAGTAAGAAAAGAGGCCATGGATTTGGATGAGAGCAGGGAGGGGTATGTAAGAGGGGTTTGGAGGGAGGAAAGGAAAGGGAGAAATTTTGCAATTAAATTATAATAATTTTTAAAAAGCCAATTCTACGTCTTGTATGCATACTGTAATTTTCTAGGTCCATCTCGCTCTCCCATGCTGTAACCTCAGGCATGCCCGCTCCCTTGCATTGATAAACTTACTAATTTTGCTTCACTTGGCTCACCCCGAAATAAGTTCTTTCTTGCATTATAGTCAAAGGTCCTGCTCTGCCTGAGTGGCGGTCCCTGAGCAGGAAGGGAACTCCTCGAGGCTGCTGGAGGCACTGTTGTGTTCCTTCACCATTGCTCACAAAGACAAAGGAGAGTTTGGGGTATGTCCTACGGACCCACTGAGCATAGGCTAGTAGGTGGAGTCCACGAGCTCCTTGGAGAGGAAGCACCTGGAGAGGAAGAAACATGTTGTGGCGAGCTTTTGGTGGCAGGTCCAGACCCAGGAGCCCAGGCCCAGCCACCTCCTACAGAGAGGTGCCAAATCAGAGGTCAGGTTGGACACCCCTGCAGCAGATGTCCTCAGGTGGGAATCCTGCTAATGACCAAGGGAGGTCTCAAGAGTAGACATTCACAGAGAAGGTTGCAGGGGTAAGGGGTTACCATGACAGCAGGTGTGGCTGCCTGGCATGCCTGCCTCCTGCCCAAGCCTATCCATGGACCTGTCATCTCCTTTCAAACTTCAGGTCTGA
Organism: Alexandromys fortis; assembly: GCF_014885135.2. Taxonomy (NCBI): domain Eukaryota; kingdom Metazoa; phylum Chordata; class Mammalia; order Rodentia; family Cricetidae; genus Alexandromys; species Alexandromys fortis. The sequence goes on along the minus strand of NW_026067978.1, from coordinate 1,681,500 downwards.
AACCCACCAGGATCAGAGTGGGGCACAGGCTCAGCCACAGGCCATGTTAGCGTCAGAGTCTCCGAGGCCCGTGAAGCCTGAGTGCAAGGATGGGACACACGGGGACCCGTGGGCATCCATGGGCAGACTCGAGCAGGGACCTGTACATGGCTAACCAGAGTGGTCACATGACATCTCTGGCAAATGAGGGAAGAAGGAGAGAGAATGTTTGAAGTTAGACCAGGGCAAGAGCAGTAGCTTGCAGAGTTTTAATTTTGTTTCCCTCAGATACATCCTCCATGCCCCATTCTGTTAAGACTTCTCTGTTGTTTGTCTCTTTCAGACTCCAAATGCTCTTCCCCTTTATCCCCTCCTTCTAATTCAGAGTGGGTACAGTGCCATGCACTGATGTGACATGCCCATTACCAGTGACCGGGAGCCAGACTGGCAGCAAGTCATAGGCACGGGTTGACTGGGAGTCAGGGAAGGATTTCAGAAGTCTGTAGCTGTCATTGCCCAGTTTGCACAGTCTTGATTAGAAGGCTCTGAGTTCAGCTAAGGTTTGGAGATCTCCTACTTGCTAAGCTGGAAGAATTCTTCCTTGACCTCTGCCTTCCCAAATAATACAGCTATAAATGCCACCCTCTCCTTACACTTTCAGGGTCTTCTTATAGCAAATGTGCTCCCAGGGCCTGCGCAGCCTTGGGCTGTTACAAACACAAGCCCAGATTATGGGGACTAGGATGTTAGAACGGCAAGTCCTGCTTGTCAGCATCACCAGATCTGTAATCAACTAAAATGCAAGCAGCTGGGTCCCTCTGGGAGGGATTTCCTTGGTGAGATGGTTTGGAGAGGAAGGACCACTCAAAGTGTGGGCAGCACCTCCCAGCGGCAACCCAGACAAAAGGATGTAAGAGAAGGAGACTCTTTTTAGCTGTTTTTCTTCAATCTTGCTGGCAAGTCCATTGATCCCACAGACAGCCCCAGAGAGAAGTGTGTTGTCAGCAAAGATGGAAGGGCAGAGCCTTCTAAACCCTTTGACACGAGACTGGAATTAGAGGATTTAGGGTTTGCCCTGTTGTTTTTTGGTCTCACTTTGCCCAGTACTTCCTCACTACACTCCCTTTCCTTCCTCTCGGAATGGTAATGTATATCCTGTGCCCTTGTAAGTTGGAAGCGTGTAATTGACTCTTTGATTTTACAGGGGTTTACAGTTAAGAGAGTGCCTTGATCTCAGAAGAGACTTGGACTTTTAAATTGTGTTGAGACTGAGAAAGACTATGAGGACTTTCGAGGTTGGACAAAATGTATTGGCCAGGAACCTATGGGGCCTGAGAGTGGAATATGGTGGCTTCAATGAGAAGGCCCCCATAGGCTCAAAGATTTGAATATTTGACCTCCAGTTGATGGAACACTTTGTGTAGGTTTAGGAGTTGTGGCCTTGCTGGAGATGGGTTTTGAGGTTTCATTCCCAGTTACCTCCTTTTCTCCCGACCTTGCGGTATTGTCTCAAGAAGATCATAGCTGCTGCTCCATGCCTGCCTGCCTGCCGCTGTGTACCCACTATAATGGTCGCAGACTCACCCTCTGGAATTATAAGACTCCAATAAAGTCTTTCTTCTATAAGTTGTCTTGGTCATGGTGTTTTGTCTCTCTCCCCACCCCACACACATTTAATATATGTGCATGTGTTTGTGTGTATATAAAAATATCAAAGGGGACTAGTACTTAACCCTTAGCACCATCTGAAGCCTATTTTTTTTTTTACAGTGAATTAGAAGGAACCTTAATTTGAAGTTAACTTCAAGCTCCGACCTTAACGCAAGGAAATGTGTTATGATCCCAATGATCATTTCACAGACTCTGTACCTGAAAATATTCTTGCTTCAAATCTCAAGTTAAAAAGCATAGATATTACGATTAGTGTCTCTTGGGTTTGCTCTTCAGTCAATAATACATACGTGTGTATTTCTGTAATAACCCAGCTTTCATGATTTGTGAACTGCCTTTAAGTTTACTAAGTTTGCTTGCCTGGAGGGGGATTGGAGGCAAGGCAATAACATTCCACAGGCAAAGATTCAGGTGATGTGATTCCAGTTACAGGGAAACAGGAGACGGTGCATTTAAAAGGCAAAGTTACCTTTACCTCATCTAATCACGCCCAGGGGAAAAAAAATAAGAATAGGATCATAGAGGAGGTGATTCTTTGATACCCACTTTAATTTCAGACAGTTAAGAGCAGCAATGCATCACCCTTCAGAACTCCTAAATAAGGTTCCAGAAAGACGGCGCCCCTTCTCTGTCAATTCTTCCAATTATCACCGCGATGGATGCTCCCTGGCACAGCGAGTTTAATTGCCATCTTATCTCGTGCTATGATGATTTCTTTTTTCCTAAGGTAAAACTTGGGGGAATTGAATCACTGAGAATAAAACTGTTCAATAACAATAACACAATTGAGTATAGACCTTTTTCTTCCCTTGGCATTTATACACCTCAAAGTCCTCCTCTGACTACGAAACCAATTCAGAAACAGGTTAACTGACTGAGGACACTGGGTTAACTTTCCCCAAGTCCTTGCATCTGGAGAATGAGCCTGAATCCTGACTTCTGACCTCTGAAGGCACCAATAAACGATTGCCGAGGAGGTGGGCTATTCCTACTCTATGGCACAGGCCATTTTTTTTCTCTAGAATTTTCCAAGAACTGCTTTTGTATTGGGATGAAATTTAGCCTGGGAGTAGAAGCCTCTGTGTGTCATTTTAGGGTTCTGAGGCTGGTGAAATAATTGTATGTTTGTGTCTGTGCGTACATGTAGAGGCCAGAGGACAACCTCAGCTGTCATTCACTGGGCACCGTCCACCTTGGGTTTTGTTGTCATTGTTTTTGAAGACAGGGTCTCTCACTGACCTGGGTCTCTACAATTAGGCTCAAGTTGGCAGCTAGTCCCCGGGATCCCCCTGCCTCTGCCTCCCCAGTGCTATGATGATAATGGAAAGCACACATGCTACAACTGGTTTTTATCTGTCTGTCTGTCTGTCTGTCTGTCTGTCTGTCTGTCTGTCTGTCTAGCTAGCCTGGGCTCTGGAGATTTGACTCAGGTCCTCATACTTGCAAGACTTTTTCAACTGAGGCATCTTCCCAGCCCAGTGGAAGAATTCTATCTCCCACTCTCAGAGATGCACCAGGCTTTTCCCCTTGTGTGTGGCTCATGTACAAAGGTAGCCGGCAGGGCAGGCTCTCAGCAGGCTGTCCATCTCTGCTGGGCTCACATTCTGCATTTTGTTTTCCATCACTTTCTCCATGTTCCTTTCTTGTCTCTGCCCAAGAAGTGGCAGGGCTCCCTGGAGTGTCCAACAGGGACTTCCTGGCCAAGACTCACAGGTGTCTCCTTCTGGGTTCTCTGCCCTTGTTTTTATAAGTATTCATTGGAGCACCGTCCTGTAAAACTGAGCCGAGGTCATTGTGACCTGGTAGCCACAAGGAAATTCACAGAGCTGTCAGTCAAGCATCTCCTTCCAAAACAGTGGTTCCCTAGGGCAGTTTCTGGAAAGTTCCAGAATATTTTCAGTAGCCAAAAGGACCGAGTGCTATTAGTATTGAGATGACAAATCCAGGCATGCTAGACTTTCTGAATGACATACACTAGTTCTTCACATCAGTGAAGTGTCCTGTGACCTCAGTGTTTGAAAACCGTGAAAACATCCACAGCCATTGAAGCCAGAGCCTACTCTAGCTAGACATGAACACACAAGCCTTTCAGCATGGCTAACATACTTGGAAAACCAAGGCAAGAATATATGCTGCTTTATTCAGAACTTGATCAAAAGTTGTTTACCATTATTGTGTTGCCCATGGTAACACAGCAGGTGGTCCACGAGCTGCCAATTCAGTGCACCTGTATCATCTGTGCTTGCAGAAGCTGCATTCATAGAGGCACTGGGCTCCATCACTAGGAATTCTGCTGTGGGTTTGCACCAGGACCTGTATATCGGGCAGTGGCAGTATCTTACACTACTGATTGCTTCCTTTGTATTCCTCACAAAAGTATCAATTAACACATCCTATCTGGGGAAAAAAATACACGAAAGTCTATGCTATCATTTCAGAACCAGAGAGGGGACGTCACATTTGTACTAAAAAAAGACAAATGGGTACTATATCCGAAAGAGTTTAGAACTAATACTTGGAGATCTGGCTGTGTTCCCAGTCATGGCTCCCCAAAAGATGTTAAGGAGGGGGCTCCATTTGCTCACCTGTGTTCCAGCTAACTAGTTCTCATTAACTTAGCACCCCATAGCACTGAGCAGCTTCTAGCTCATTCTATGGGACTTACTGGCCACACAGTCAAGGTTTTACCACTGGTCAAGGGCTGAGGTGTCTGCATCTTCAAGCATAAAAGGACAGCTCTTTCTGGTTAAAAGGGCATGGAAGACACCAGGAGGGTACACAAGGGGCAGTCATTCCCTAGGACTGCCTCCTTTCTCCCCCTGCCTCCGCATCTCTCTTTTTCCTCAGCAGCCTTTTCTTAGGTTTAGCTGCTTCATAGTTTAAAGTCATTATCTCATACTTTTATTTTAACATCACTAATTTCCATGCTTTTAACCTAGCCCCCCTTTTCATACTCGATTTCAAAATTCATTCTGTTTTTATTCCCCTTTTTTCTATTTTATCTCATGTCTAATGTCTGGGATTTAAAATTCTTGTCTCCTAATTCCTTTTCTCCTGCTTCCTGTCACTGTCAGCTCTTTAACCCTCTCACTTTTAATCTCATCCGTTTTATTGATTCTCCACCGGTCTGATGGTGTTCTTGCTTTATTTCCGTTTGGGGTTTGGGGTCTGCTGTGTCATTTTTCAAAGAAGAAAATTACCTTCCTTTATCCCTTTTAGTAATCTGGGTATTCCACAGAGAAGGAAACAAACCAGGTGTCAAGTGATTTCCTGCCTCAGCCTGTGGTGGAGGAGGTGGGGGCTGGAGTCTTTGTTTCCATTGGGTGTAAAGCAGAGCAGGGGCCCAGCCTGCTCCTCCTCTGAGCCTCACAGGCCTGGGGACCATCCGAGGCAGCCACCTTCAGTCTTGGTCTCTTCTGTTAGCCCCGGAAATTCTCACCCTCAGTTTCCTGTGTTCTGCCTGTCCTTCCCCACGTGGCTAAGTCCGGGGAGGTTTGCCTTACTCTGCAGCTTGCAGTGCCCAAGCAGCTCCCAGTTCCCTGTGCTTCACATCAGGTGACTTTGCCTCTTACCTCTTCTGCTCATTTTTCTTTCTCTCCTTGTTGAGATAGGGTCTCCTGTAGGCTAGGCTGGCCTTGAACTCCCGACCTTCCTGCCTCGGTCTCTCTAGGGCTGGTGCTGGTAACTGCTGGAGTCAAGATCTTCTGGGGGCATGGGATGGAGAGGATATGAGGAGAGCTTGCTGTCTCAAGGCCTGGAACCTCAGAGGGTCACTGAGTAGGTTTATTTTTTTTATTTTTATTTTTTTTTTTTACTGAGTAGGTTTCTATTGGACAACAGACCCGCTAGTCAAGAAGACACCAGCTGTGCTATGCCAGGGCGCTGTAGAGACGTAGGCGCCAAGCTAAGGCCCCTTTCTCCAGCTTGAGGGCCACCGGCAGGGCTTATCCTATTAGCAGACATGGGAAATTGGGTGGTTATGAGTCTGGTGTCTAAATGGATGCTGAAGGAGACCGTCCCTTTTTTTTGTTTTTAGCCCTTAATTGAATCTGTGGCAGTAAATCTTTGAGTCTTCTCTTAGCATTTAGAATTTCAATTTACTCCATGGATTTTTGTGTTCAGCCCCCAGTGAAAATGAGCATTGGTGCCGAAAAGCTTTTAATCAACGCTTCTCAAATGTCAGTCCCCTTATCTCCAAAGCCTGCTGCAATCTCAGGGACTATGGCTTTAAAAAGAGCTCCCATGCCCCATCTCTCCCTCCCACCTTCCCGTGTGCTTTATCATGGCTTAATCAGAGTCGTTCCTGACATTCATCCTTCCCTTGATCTTCTCAGATTCTTCCTAAGGTCAGTTTTCCACTTCACACCCGGCTCTGTGGACCCGTTAAGCTTCTCTGTGGCCACCGCCCACAGACGAAGACCCGCGCGCGCTGAACTCTTGCTGCCCTCTCTCTTAGCACGCAGGCTAATTGTCTGGCTTTTAATGAAATCATTTTCCTTTCATGTTGTTTATGGAGCTCACGGTAAACTAAGCCGCAAACCTGTCCTTGCTTTATGAGAACTGAGTTTTACACGTTCTTGCTGACTTTCTTTCTGAAGCCTGGCCATGGCAGAAGCTAATTTCCTTATTTATTCATTCATTCATTCATTTATTTATTTATTTATTTATTTATTTATTTATGGCATTGGATTGAACCCAGAGCCTTGCGTATGCACATGCACCCTACCTGTGAGCTATATCCTCCATCCCCTTTTAAACAATTTTTAAACTTTGAGACAAAGTCTTTGTAAATTGCTTAGGCTAGCCTTAAACTCTAACTCACTCTCTCTGTCTGTCTGTCTGTCTATGAACACATGTGTTTGTGGCTATGTTCATGCCTGCTTGCATGTAGGGAGGCCAGAGAAAGAAGTTGGGTGTCTTGCTCATTGACTCTCTGTCTTATTTCCTTGATACAAAGTTTCTCACTGAACTTGGAGCTAGGCTGATGACCGGTAAGCCCCAGTGACCCTTCTCCTTCTGTCCCTCACTGCAGGGCAAGGTGGCAGGCAAGCACCCAACCACACTTGAACTTAGGTCGTCAGGCTTGCACAGAAGGTGTTCTTGTCTGCTGAGTTATCTCTCTAATCAAAACCTTGATTTCCATTCACTTGCCTCAGCTTCACAGGTACCTGGGGATTATAGGCCTGTTCTACCACGTGTGAGCAAAAGCTAATTTCTAGAAAAACAAATTCTTAAAAGAATATAAACTATATGGGAAGAAAGAAAAAAATTGATTTAACGGCAAACATTTGTTTAGTAATGATACTTTGGGAAAGGCTCTTTGGGGGCTGAATGGAAAGGCCTCCTGGATCTCTCCTAATTGGCATGGCAAACACAAGGCAGGGCCTCCTGCTGTCCTGGGAGCAGCCACCAGGGGGCAGCACTGCACCCCCACCTGCTGATCTGCTAATCAGCATCCCTGCTGCTTTGACCTGTTCCCCTGGGCAGGCAGCCCTGTTCTGGCCATCGATTTCTCCCCAGGCCTTGGATTTGGATGAGCCTAATCAGCTGTATGGTCTTCAGTCCTCGCTTCTTGATTTGTCAGGAGAGTGAGTTATCTGAGCTGCCGGTCTCTGATTTGTAGGTGGGAGAACTCGGCTGAACTGCTGTGACCTTTTCAATATTCTGTTATCAGAGGGGCTGGCCATTTCAACTTTCTCCTGAACAGAGCATCTTCAGCGTGTGCTGAAGAGGAAGAATGGCCAGTTAATCAGAGCGCTGAACGCTGAAAAGGTTGCCACGGGGTGGGTGCTAACACTCACCATCTGCCCCGGCATCCCACAGGCTGCCAGGCTCCTAACCTTCCACGGGACCCAACAAAGCGATGGATTTAGTCCTCAGGTCCTCTTCCCTGCCATGCAGACACTGCCACTGTCGTGTAATGGGCAATCGAGGTGACTCGCTGTGACCTGCCAGGTCCCATGCATTGCCCATTAAGTTCCACATCACTCTGACGCTGCGGCCACAGTGGCCTTCATATGACACCTTGAACTTACAGACTCCTTCCAGTCCTGGCCTTTGCACACGATAAGCTTTTATTCTGTCTTTCTCTAGATTTTGGCCTGGCTGCCTTTCCTTCAACACACAGCCCAGGCTCCAGTGCCATCTCCTATGCGTCTCTCCTCATGGAAACAACACTCTGCTCCCTTTTCTCTCTCTTTGATGCCAGTAGGTACATATGCCAACTCATGCACAGAGAGGCCAGAGGTCAAGGCTGGGGATTTTCCTTGATTGGTCTCTACCTTATCTTTTGAACTAGTGACCCTGAGCTCACTAACCAGCCAGCAAACCCCAGGAATTCTCCTAGATTGGCTTACTTATATTGACGTTTCAGGCATATCACCACACTTGGCTTTTTACTTGGTGCTGGGGTTCCCAACCCAGTCCTCATGTTTGGGCTACAAACACGCTACTGGCTGCCATCTCCCTAAACATCTTGTTTCTAGCCCGTCAGTAGCCACCCGCTTGTCTCATCCATGTACGCGTGTTGAGGGCAGAGAAAGGGCAGCAGGTGGACAGCGTCTGCTCTCTGTAACCCCAGGGCTTGGGACAGTCACAGGGACATAGCAGGTCCTCAGTGAATGTGTGTTGGTGGACAGAAAGTAACAATGCAGCTGGCTGAGAAAGGATGCCCTAACTGGGACTCCTTTCTGGTCACAGAGAGCTTCCCTCTTCCTGCTTCCCAGGTCCCCTCCTGTCACCCTCTTCTGGGAGGCCCTACTGCACATGCTCAGCTGACAGATGCCAGGTGAAACCCAGCCTCTAGAATCTAGACTCACTGTAGTGATTCAGTCGAAGTGCTACCAAATGACTCAGCCAGAAGTTCCTCACGCACATAGTAGCGTGAAAATTTACAACATTGCAACCATCTTCAGGATGCAGGGTTCGAGCCTAGGTCTGTTTAGAGACTTCCCCTCGCTGAGCTCTGGGTGGTGGCCCGACAGGTGGAATAAAGATGGGTCCACAGGCCTCTCTGAGGGTGTGCAGGGTTGCAGGTGCTATCTCTGGAACTCTGTGGAAGGTTTGGTCCAGAATGTCTGCCCGCAGTCCCGAGGCACACACAAGGGAACAGCCACATGGCACGCTTCTTGGTTTCCAAAGAATCTTTGAAAAGTATCCTGGGAAATTTTTGTTTTCATTCCATTCCAGTCCGACCCTGTTTTTATTACTATTATTGATTTTTATTGAGCTCTACATTTTTCTCTGCTCCCCTCCCTGCCTCTCCCCCCCCCCTTCCCTTCAATCTTCCCCCAAGGTCCCCATGGTCCCAATTTACTCAGGAGAGCTTGTCTTTTTCTACTTCCCATGTAGNGTCCCAATTTACTCAGGAGAGCTTGTCTTTTTCTACTTCCCATGTAGATTAGGTCTATGTAAGTCTCTCTTAGTGTCCTCATTGTTGTCTAAGTTCTCTGGGATTGTGGTTTACAGGCTGGTTTTCTTTATGTTTAAAACCCACCTATGTATGAGTACAGACCCTTGTTTTTCAGGATGTTCTAGGAAAGCCACCTCACCGCAGAGTACACCATTCTTCGGCGAGCACCTCCAACCCAGGTCTCAGTCTGCCGTATGAAGGACCATTTGAACCAAGGCTCCGTGTCCACATTTCCTCTCCTTAGCTCCCCTACGCCTCGAGGATGAAAGATGCTCAGAAGTGCACAGAGGCAACGGTCCCTGCCACTGTGGGGTTTCTGCTGCCGACTACAGCAGGAGTTTAGAATCAAAGATCAGGAATGGAGAAAAGGAAACGAAAGCTAACAGTTTTAAAGAGCCTGCCAGCTCTGATCCTTGGCAGAGCGCGAATCAAACAATCCCACAGGTGACAGGGATGTACCTGAATGGAAACCAAACACAGTCTCACATCCCTTTCTGCAGGTCGGCTGGAATGCTGTCTTCCGTGCTGTGTTACAGATAAACCCAAGCCTGTCAAGATGCTGCCGTCTGAGAACTGAAGGAGCCATCATCCTGTATGGCCAGCTCTGTCTGGAGCCCAATAGCTTTCTCCCAGTAGGGACTTGGTGTTTTGTGGCCGTGGCTTCTTGGAGGTGACTTACCCTGAACTGTGCTCCCTGGTAAGATCACCTCTGTTGACCTTACGGTTCTCGGCCATGCCACCTAGTCTGTACTAACAGTGTAATTTCTGGTGGGCCACACAGACCAGGTAGGACCAGCCCCACCTCTGATAGTCTAGAGCTTTGGTGAGCTCTGGTAGTCAGTCAGTCAGATCCCCATTACAGCCTTTGAATACCTAGGCGCAGTTAAGTTTCCCTGGCTGGCACTAACCCACGCATGCTGCAGTCCCCCCCTGCCCACTGTGGGTGCATTCTAACACGCCCAGTGAATGCCTGCAACTGGGCGTATCAAGCCTCGTGTGCAAGCTCCCGAACTGTGGCAGCTGTTCTGATTGCTACTGTCAGGTGGGTAATATACACTGCAGACCCACGGGAGGAAGGAATGACACACACGCCAAGTGGGACACAGCGGGATGGCATGAGGTTGTATCAGGTTGCTAAAATGATGCAATTCTGGAATTTTCTACAGCTTCTGCAGTTGGTTTCCAGTAGCCAACCTCAGTGGGAACTGAGGGCAGGGCTGACTCAGGGTGGCTGTATTGTCTTGTACTGTCACCAGAAGGAGCTCGTGCCATAGGTACAACTCACTCCACCTCTCTTGCACTCGGTCTGGAAGCCCCTTTGCCTGCTCCTTCTCATCTGTATTGTGCACTACGGTGCTCGACCTCTTGACATAGCTTCTGGGGATTCGACTCAGGTCCTCAGGCTTACAAGACAAGCACTGTACCAACTGAGCCACCTTCCCAGCCCCCACCCGGCCCATTGGAATTACTCCTTTTCACGGAGCGAAGATCAGTTGGCAGGCGAATATTTTTCCTGCAAAAGGGGATTTTCCCAGCAGATGGATTCAGTTCTCATGGTGAGAAAAGTCAATCTTGAACCAAGATAGGTGGCCACCCCCACTGGCGAAGGCATGAAGCTATAGAGCCTGGCTTCTAGGGTTGGCTTAGGTCCTGTACCTGCTTATGGTCTGCTTAATAATCATCAGCTCCAAGGCGACCCAAGGTAGCCCCTGCTGTGCGCGCCTGGTTAATCTCTTTGGATATCTCAAAGTTCAGCATTCATTTGGCATTTAGACTTGGCTTGAGGGAGTCAAGCCTTATAATAAAGCAGCCGCTGCTCTTGGCAATGTTATCTTGCTAACCACTCAAGGCGCATGGTCCCCGTGGTAATCGCTGCCTGGACTCTCTACTCTCCTGGCTCCTCACAGGACCTTGGCTGAGACCCACACAGAGACGTCTAATGCCACACCTAGCAGAGGCACAGCAAGGAGAGGGGAAGGTAGGCAGGCCAGCCCCGTGACCACGCGGGACAGAGTGAGGCCAGGAAGTCAGCTTGGACTCACAAGGACATGGCACCCAGCCAGGCTTCTCCATTGCTCTGACCTACTTTCTGTCTTTAGGCTCTCAGTGTGGGCAGCCCCCGGCCTGACAGGTGGGAGCCTGTTAGGCGGTGTGCGCTTAGACACCCCAGCTGGCACCTGTTGCAGGGTATTTGCTCACGCTGTGAACCCCGAGATTGTTCACAGTGTGAACTGGAAAAAACCTGCTTCTAGCTGTGGTGCGGCTCAGCCCTAGCTCTTTCATCCAAGAGCTTTCCGCTCGAGTATTGTAAATAGGATTAAATAAAGTCAACCATAGGTCAAGAGGCAGAACAAGCAACCAATCGGCAAGAAGTAAACATAGGTTTATTAAAAAAAGCATAAAGAGTAAGAGGAAGTCAGGGGGATGGATAGAGAGGGGCATGAGAAGTAGAAGGGAGGGACATGGAGTGTGAGGAAGTCGGTTTTGAGACGGAGTAGAAAAAGGGAGAGGCTTCTGGGATGTCAGCTGAGGAGGAAGGTTAGCTGGGTGCTTTCTCTGCCTTTCTGAACTAACAGGCTTTCACCCCGGGATATGGCTCCTGAGTATTTATTGAAAAAAAAAAATCAAACGATTGAGATTTTGTTAAAAAAAAACCAACAACAATAGGCACCATCAAGGGCAATACACTCGTAGCATTTACTTTCCTGCGTCAAGTCTGTCATGGAGTCATCTGGCATCCCCAGGTCTTAGATCAGTTAACCCGGGAGAGGCCCACGGCTGAGACATTCCCAGTAGCAAAACCCACAGGCCAGGGTCAGTGAGATGGCTCAGTGGGAAAAGGAGCTTGAGGCCAGAGCTGACTACCCAAGTTCCGTCCCTGGGACCTCATGGTAGAGGAAGAGAAGGAACTCCCAGAAGTTGTCTTCTGGCTTTCACACACACACTGTGGTACACGTACACATGCATGCGTGCACGTGCACGCACGCGCGCGCGCGCACACACACACACACAGAATTGTGATAAAAATGTAAAGACACGGCCAGTTAATTGTTTTTTAAGATAGAGCTTCAAGTATTCCAGAATAGGATCAAGCTCATTCTGCAGCTGAGGAGGACTTTGATCTTACCTCCCTACCTCCTTGCCTCTTTCCCCGGTGATGGGATTATAGGCATGTCCCACCGTACTGTGTTTGTGCAGTTCTGGGAATTAAACCCAAGGCTTTGTACATGCTAGAGAAGCTCTTTGCCAACCGAGCTACATCGTCAAGACAGTCAGGTTTTAGTACCGCTGGAGAGCAGACTGTCCCAGGTGTTGCTGAGGACACGCTGGTGACCTGGGCCCTGTCTACAGGGTCACCTCTATACTTAGCCAAGCCAAGATCATCTTCCTACCTTTTCTGGAAGCTTCCTAGTCACTCCTACACTGATTGTTCCATCTTTTTTTAGACTGGTACTGGACATGTAGTCAGAGCCCCGGAACCCCCGACTGTGTCTTAACTCTGAGTCCTCCATGGCAGAGGAAGGAACCAGAACTACCCTGTGTTCCCAGTTGAGAAGCTCAGGGCAGGACAAAGTAAGGATAATGGTGGTAGAAACCATAGTTAGGAGACTGGGCAGTGGGCAGTGAGGGACACTCAGAGGAAGAGAGGACCTGTCCCAGCTCAGAAGAGACAAGGCAGGGCAAGACCAGTCAGTGCGATCACGGGCCTGCGTGGCCCTGCTTTCGGGGTAGAAGAGCATAAGGTCAAACACAGGGAGAGCATTGTCCTAGGATGGCAGGTTTGCAGGCAGCCCCAGCCTTGCTCTCTCCTGTCCTCCAACTCCAGATGGTGCCTGGGAGATGAAATGGTTCTACAAGAGGCAAGAGTCTGAGGTGAGGATTACAGCCCAGCATGTGAGCAAGGGGCTCACAGTGGCCCCGTGATTAGGGAGGAGGGAGCTTGCTACGGTTCATCTTGCCTGTTGTAGAAGGCGTGAAGGCCTTTGTACCCTCACATAAGCACTAGGAGAACCTGGACCGTTAAGCACATAGGGTTGATCCTTCAAGGAAAGCAAGCCATACCTGTTATCCATGCAGAAGCCTGGGAGCGCATGCGCTAACTTACTAGCCTGGTGACCTCTGCTCCCCCTGTGTGGCTGGAGACTTTCCCAGCACCGGATCCTTCCCCAGACCACTACTGCAAATGTTGTTATCCTCAGGTAATCTGGAGACTTTATCTTTACAAACTTTACAAAGACTTTCAGTGTAGTCATGTCTAACCTGTACTTAGCTAACTTCATTTCCCAAGCAGACTTATGTATCCTATGTTGTGAATGCAGGACTGAGTTATTTGTCGCCAGGATAATTTTCCACCAAATTGTGCTGTGCTTAAATATGCCTAAAATAAACCATCCGGGGTCAGACTTCAGAAGGGTGAACCAACACTGGCTACTACTGAGTCGCACTGAACTGAACTGCCTTCTCGCCTCCGGCAGATGGTCTCTCTGCAGCCTCAACTGCAGGGTTGACTCCCCCTACAGACTGTCGCTCTGACATTAGAAATCACTTACGGGGTTGGTAGGTGGCACAGTCCCACAGGCTGGGGACCCAGATGGACTAAAAGGGGGAAGGAGGAGCAAGCTAGAGACTGTGGGTATTTTCTCTCCCTTCCCCCTCTGCTTCATGGGAACCATGATCCTTCCCTTCCCTGCCACAATGGAAAGAGTGAGCCTCAAGAAGGGTTTTCTCTTAAGCTTTGCTTTCTCAGGTATTTCGTCACAGTAAAGAGATCACACGGGGACTACAGGAAGAGGGGAGAAGAAAGGATGGCAGAGAGTTCAGAGGAAGAGGGGGCTACTGAGCTAGCTAACATGCTAAGTCAGCTCAGGGCAAGAGTTTATGTGTCTTAGATTCCAGGACTGGGTGCCAATTTGGGTTAGAACACAGATATTAAACGCCTGTTGACTGCTTCCCCAGCCCAGGGACAGGTCTGGCTCTTTGGATGTCTGGTGGCCTTGGGCAGTGTTGGCAGGCACCCGCAATGGCACCACTCAGGGGAATGCCGCTTCCACACACCTACGAGGGCCAGCCTGAGCAGTCAAAGAAACTGATCTACCTAGGCTAGGCATACACTTCAGAGAGGTGATGAGCTCAGATTGCCTGCATTTCTGGGAGCACCAGCAGTAAGGTCTGCTTTTCGTGTGATGTTCCATCAGGGCATCTGCTACCAAAGACGTCCCCCAGAAGGTTCTCGTGAAATGTAAAGTCAGAACTAGGGTCCCTAACACCTTCACCAGGGAAAGAATAAACGTGAGGAAAGATGGCCTTGGGGCTGGGAAAGTGTAGGGCAGCATGCTGTGGGCAGTGTTGCTCTGTGTGTGGATCTGTCTGGGAGGGAGGAAGCTACTGGTGTCCCCACAGCTGGGCTGCCCCCCTTCTTTAAAGCACAAGAGCTCACTGGGGATCATGGCATTGGTAACCATGTAAAGATCAAGTAGAGTGATCTAGATCTTGGCGGTTGATTCATGTACAGACTTTTCATGGAAGACAGAGAGATGCTGCCTTCACCTTAGTTCTCATGTGTGATAGGTAAGAACCCCCACAGCCATCACTAGGTATTGTCAGTTATAGGAGGTTCATTAAAAAAAAACTGATAACAGACACAAACAATATTGAGGTACCAGCAGTGTCTACTGCAGCTGGAAGGGATACTCATGGCCAATCTCCTCTCCAGAATATACAAGGCAGCCCTGTGGCCTCTGCTCATAATGTCCTCCCAGGGTCAGAGAAACCAGTTATTCATCAGCTGGGCAGGCAGCCCAGCTGGTGGAAGGGTCACCCTTTGATAGTGGAAACTTATTCTAGAGGGAAGGGATGAGAGCACACAGCAGTGACAGGCAGGGTGTTTGAAATCAGCCTTCTTGTCACCCAATTGCAGGAACATCTATTTCCTGAGCTGCCCAAACACTTCCCCCAACATCCAGGCAGAGAGCCTGGGGTTCTGAAGAGCCTTCTCTCATTTCTTAGGTTTCTTATAGCAGAAAGGAGACTGCTTCAGGCATGATTTCAAGGTCGCTGGGGGATGTTTTTGTACCTGTCTGCGGTGGTTTGAATAAGAATGGTCCCCATAGGCTCATACTTGGTCCCATGTTGGTAGAACTATTTGGGAGGGATTAGGAGGTGTGGCTTTCTTGGAGGAGGTGTGTTACATGAGCGGGCTTTAAGACCTCAAAAGAGGTGCACCATTTTCAGTGTGCCATCTCTGTATCCTGTTTGTGAATCAAGCGCTCAGCTCTGTCATGGATTCTAATCCCATGAAATCGTAACCCTAAATTCAACACTTTCTTCTATAAGTTGCCTTGGTCACGGTGTTTTATCACAGCAATAAAAAGCTAAGACACCCTTCTGCAGGATAAAGTTTCTAGGCTGCAATGTCATCTTATAGTCTTGAAGCCCCTGGAATTCACCTGTGATTCAGGGTCCCCCTCAACTTGTGATGACAGGAGAGGGAGCAGAGGGCTTCACTCAGTGCCAGCTGGTGCTCACTAAAGGCATCCATCCTCTTGAATGGTCCCAGTCCAGACTGTGCCATTACCCGGTCCTTCTGGCCACCATCTGCCAGGCCTCCCAGACATACTTCCTGCAGTCAGCAGGACCCCAACTTCTAGGAACTTGGTTAAAAGCCAATGAGGGCAACTGTGGAGAGATGCAGCTTCATTCTGAACTCATTTTAAGGGACACTCAGAGGGACTCATGAAGCCTGCTTGCATCAAAAGCAGGTGCCACAGTAGCGTCACTTTCATGGGTTGCAGCTTGGGACAAAGTCTGAACAGCCTTTGTGTCATCTGGTGGCCATCTACCCTCTTTAGGCCTCTGGAGGGCTTCAAATTTTTTTTTTTTTTTTGGTTTGTAAACTTGGCTTTCCATGTAGAGAAATGGAATGGACATCCATGGCTTCGTAGACACTGAGAACTGAGCTGACATGCTCAGCCCACTGCCCCAAATGGGGCTACTCAAAGGGTGGCTGGAACCTTCAACTTTGGGCCTTGGGGCCTAGGAGAATCTACTACAGTGATAATTGCCTTGCAACACCCTGGGAGCAACGAGGGCTCTATGAGTGACGGCGCCCCATGGGATCATCATACAATAACCTGTCTCTAGAACAAGATCTACTGTGTGTGCACAGGAGCAGTGTGGGATGGGAGCTGCAGTACGCTGCTCCACGGCCAGGGTACGTGTAGTTTCAGCCTGTAGCACTGGCTTCTTGCTGGGGCTCTACTAGTCGGCTCTCACGAGGCAGAGGGAGGAATAAACAATACCTGCAATCAATGGCTTTGCTCAGGATGGAGCAGCCCCATCTGTAAGCAGGTCCTTAACAGGTTCGGATGTACGGCTGCATGTCGAGCAACTGTTTATGTCTCATCCTCTCGGATAGGGAGCCCCTGTCCCTAGCCTAGGATGTTATGTTGTCTAGCATGGGGTCATGGCCCTTCTACAGCCCTGCACTGAAGCACTGTCTGGCTCTACCCACAATAATACTCTTCTCTCTCTGTTAGTAGTGATTGAAGTCTGTAGAATGGGTGACCCACTCTCTGCACATATGCTGTATGGCAGTTTCCTCTGAATTGAAACTCTAAGAGGGAGGAGGAGACTCAAGAGATCCAAGAGGCGAGCAAGCATCATGTGTCTGGGGAAGCTGAAGCTTGCAACATTCATTAGGGCTCCTCCTCAGGGTGACGGGCAGAGCAGAACTGCTGCATGGTGGGGAAGATCTGAGATCTGAGTGGGTGACCCACAGAAATGACAGTGCCCAGCCTGTCGAGCTGCCGGCAAGACGTGTGGACGGGCCCAGGGCTGCAGCCTTCACGAGCTGTCACCTGTGTTGGGGTGGGATTTTTTTTTTAAATCAAATAGCTGCTTTTGAGCTGTTCCTGCTTTTGTAAGTGACCTCTCACCTATATGCCAGTTAGCAGGCCCAACAGAAACTTATTAGTTCACCAAGTTGGTGAGTGGAGGGTTCCCTTTCTAGGGTAGGTAGATGTGTGTGTGTCTTCCTAGGGAAAGGCTCTCACATAACAACACAGCCAAGTTGTTGGGCACAGCTCAAGGGCAGCCGCGTGCGAACACAGAGCAGCACCGGCATAGAACGAGAGCGGGCATATGCTGCTTGGCCAGCAGTCAGAGCTGGGCACCGACCCCGAGAAGGCTGGCTTTCCCCCAGGAACTATCCTCAGAAGCACAAACACAGGGACAAGGCATGGAGAGTCCATAGGAAAAGGAACCTTGACCCTCATGTCCACCAAGGCTCTCCTGCCTGGAAGGGTCATTAGAAGAAGTGATTTCACAGGGCAAAGCCTCTGGGCCTGCACTTGGAGAGTCTTACACTCTGCTGGCCAGGCCTTCCTCCAGCTGTCTGCTAGGATGCAGCCGTGACAAATGGGATCAGGGCCTTTGTAAGAAGAACCAGCTGGGCGGCACACACCTGTCACCTCAACATCGAGGAAGTGGAGGCGGGAGGACTTGAGGCTAGCCTGGGCTACATATGGAGTTCAAGGTCAGCTTTTGTTTACATAGAGACTTTCAAAGAATCCAAACAAAGGAAAGAGGCATGAAAGAGGTTTATCCATATTCATTCTCTCTCTCTCTCTCTCTCTCTCTCAAAAGAGAAGTGGCCATTTTGACTCTAGCAAGAAGGCCCCAATGAGTGAGACACCAGGATGACCAGCACCCCCGTCATGAACTTTTCGGCCTCCATAACCATGAGAATAAAAGCTCTTTAAAGTAGCCGGTCAATCGCATTGTGTTTTAGCAGTCAGCTGGACTGAGACACCCCCTCACTTTAGTTCAGGCTATGAAATGGGCCTTGACTAGAGAGGGAAATTTGGAATCCCAGTCTTTTAAAAGTGGACAGCAATTTGGGTGGCCATCAGATTTGCGTATCCACCTGAGAATGGCTTAGCTGAGTTCTGTGGGCACACGCACGCCCTAGCTGGCAGTTTCAGTTCTCACACATCCATCTCTCTTGAAGGCATTCCATGTAGCCCTACAGTGAATTTCCTATCTGGGTGGGAAGACCTCTGCCCAAGAAACTTATGGTTTGAATAAAGACATCAGTTTTTAAAGTACCAGTTTGAAAAACCAGTGTGCCTGTGTGTGTTGTATAAACACAAAGAAAAAAACCCTATAAAGTTACATTCTATACCATTATCTGCAGTTCCCTCTGATGCTAAATAGCTTCTATTTTCTCCTTTGTGCTTTTCTGTATTTCCTAAATTTCTAGAAATAATACATAATACCTTTGTAATCAGAAAAAACGACAATGAGAAGTAATAGCCATGACTTTTAAAGACCCGCCCAATCATGAATTTCCTCCCTCGACTGAAACAGCAAGTCTCATGCTAGCTCCTCATTGACAGAGAACAGCTGGAGCCTTGGAGAAAACAAGAAAGCAGCCAGGAGCAGAAAGTGCTGGAGGGGCTCTAGGGCAGGTGCTGCTGTGTGACAAAAACGTCCTTTCCTATCCTTGCTCTCCAGTTGGTTGTGGTTGGCCCATTAGCATCAGTTTCCCAGAATCCCCTGCCTGGTTCTCACACAAGTGCGGGTGAGCCATGGACCCCGAGTTGAATGTGTTCTTCCTACACAGACATGACTTAAAGTGAGTGGATCCCTTGTGAGGAAAGAGTTGAGACCGACAGAAGAAAATATTACAGATTTCTGAAAGAGCCATGGTGGGTGAGGGCAGACATATTGTTCATGTCGACTGATATCCAGACGTAGAAGAAAGGGAGGAAGACGCCATGATTCTTGACTGGAAAACACTGTCACGGAATGCCAGTTTTCCCCATCTTGACTCACAAATTCAATACAACACAAATAAACTTCTCACCAGGTAGGTGTGTGTATGTGCATGTGTGTGTGCGCGCACACATGCACACTCTTGACAATTCGATGCTACAGCTTACAGATCTGTACAGAGACTCGAGTCAGCTGTATCTGCAGTATCGTCGAAGAAAAAGAGCTCGCCGGGTGAAAATGGAAACAGTGCAAACTCTGGGGATGAAGTCTGCGGAGCTGCTGCTCAGGGGGGCTGCGCAGAAAGTGGGGGTTTGCAAATGTAGGCCGCATCACAGGGCAGGGCGGGTCGTGTGGATCTCAGGGGGAACAGACGGATTCTCAAAAACCAACAGCGCCAGTGTGGTGTGGGATTCACCCGAAAGGTAAGGAAAGTGAGCGGTTCTACGCCATCCCAAAAGTTAAACCCAAGGCAGCTAAAAAATAAACATGATTCTACTCATAGAAGGCGGCGCACGAGCTTGGTAGAGCCATCCTCCAGAGAAATGACTGGATCTGATAAGACAATGAACGAACAAACAAACGCCATAGCTTCTGGGCCCCAGACAAGACCCCTGGAAAGGGCTAGAAACTGTCTTCAGGCCTCGAGTCTCTAATCCCCTCTGTTGTTTTTGCTGGGTGTGTTGTCATGGCATCCAGGCAGTGAGTGCCGGGGAAGGCGGCCTCCTTTTGGAGGCGAGACAGCGCGAAAAGTGTGTGCTGCTGACCGCCCAATTCCGGATACAGTAGCAGTGGCTGACCTGCACAGCCAGTGGCTCAAATTGGATAGGTATGTGGATATTAACAACACTATCGTGTCAAAAAACTGGGTGTGAAGGGCAGAACGGTGAGGCAGAGGTGAAGTAGACTAATTCTGGGCCTTGGAGACCGGGCAGCATTTGTTTTGAAAGTCACAAAATGCACTAACCATGTGGAAACAGACTGATAAATTCAAATCGATTAAAATGAAGTATTTCTATCCTTAAAAAGAAATCAAGACAGAGTGAAAAGTCAAGCTACTAGCAGAAGAATGCTTACAATAATTATAATCAATAGTGTAAGTATCCAGAATATATAAAGGAGGGCATCAATCGATCAATCAATCAATATTAATAAAGCTGACTTGATGGGATAATGCGTACTTGGGCAGGCACTTCACAGAAGAGGAAATCAGGATGGCTAGTCGAGCAAACAACAGGATGTTCAGCCTTGTTTATAGCTAGGAAAGTGTCGATGAGAAGGGCCATCAGAGAACTGTCTCATGAACATGAGACCAGCAAAAATTAAACATGTTTGATGGTCACAAGGTTCTTAAATATATCAAGTGTGGGCCAAGTGTGCTGGTGCACACCTTTAATCCCAGGACTTGGAAGGCAGAGACAGGAAGATCTCTGTGAGATCTCAAGGCCAGCATGATCTATGCAGCAATTTAAAGATCATCCAGGACCACATAGTGAGACCCTCCTCACATCTCAAACAAATAAAATATATAAAGTATGGAAAGTTGCACACACAGTTGTTGGCAGGTTTGAATGTGAGTAGCACCCCCTAGGTTCAGGTGCCTGAACACTTGATCTCCAGCAGGTGGCGCTGTTTGGAGGCCACGGAACTATTAGGAAGTGGAGCCTTGGGAGGGCCTTGAGGTTTGTTGTCAGGCTCCAATTCCTCTCTGTTTCCTGCTTCCTGACTTAGGCCACAATGTGAGCAATTTCATGCTTCCGCCACCATGCTTTCCCCACCTGGATGGACAGTTTTCCTTAAACCGAAAGTCAGAATAAACCTCTCTTTCCTTAAATGGCTCTTGCGAAGTATTCTGTCATAGTAATGAGACAATTAACTTGTGCACAAAATAAATTGGTCAATGAGTTTAGAGACATGTACAACCTCATCTAGTTGGGTGAAACTAGTATCTTTACAGAGATCCAAGCGGGAGAAACAGTTGTGGAGGTGCATTCCAAGGCAGGGACAAGAAGGTGGTGGCATTGCTTGGAATAGCCCCAAATGGAAACAAGCCCAAATGCTGGCTGTCAACAGAAGAGACACACAGTGGTAGGTTCCTGTAAGGGGAGACAGAGTAGCAGAAATGAACAAGCTCCAACTATTCTCAGAGGACGATCTTCCAAACAAGATGCCGAGGGAAATAAAGGTGAATCAGACAAGAGCGTCTACAGCATTCAAAACAGAACTGGCAAGGTACGCTGAGACACAAACCAGCAAAAGCAGAAGCCAGAGGATGGCGGTCATAGAGTCAGGGGGGACAGTGGGCAATGTTCACACCTTCAGTACTGTGAGTGGGGGACTGGTTCTCAAGTCCAGTCTAATGTAGAGGTGAGCCTGTAGTGGTAGGCATGGCTTTGGGGTGCTCTCCATGTAAGGGTGGCCCCCCTAGCAAGGGTGACTCGGATTCATGCACTGATGATCTTGACAATAGTATGCACACAACAAGCACCACAGAGCGTGAGTGCAAACTCAGGCCGGCAGGCTTGGTGTCAAATGCTCTCACCCATAAAGACACCTCACGGTACCCCCCATCAACCTTTGCTCTGCAGATGGAGGTGAACACTGACTGCTGCCCACCCCGACCCTTCCTTCTCTCCTGGAGTGTTCACAGCATGACCTGCTATGGCAGTTTGAGTGTAATTGGCCCCCATAAGCTCATAGGAGACGTGGCTTTGTTGGAGTAGGTATGGCCTTGTGGGAGGAAGCGTGTCACTGTGGAGGTGGGTTTTGAGGTCTCATGTATGCCCAGACCTAGTGTCTCAGTTCACTTCTTGCCTATGAGTCAAGATGTAGGGCTTTCAGTTCCTTCTCCAGCACCAGGTCTGCCTGCACACATCCATGTCCCACCATGATGATAATGGACTAAACCGCTGAAACTAAGCTTCCCAAATTAAATGTTTTTCCTTTATAAGAGTTGTCACGGTCATGGAGTTTCTTCACAGCAAGAGAAACCCTAACTAAGAGAGTTACTAAGGGCCAGGCCTAGGATGCAGCAGTGAGTGAGACAGAACAGGTCCCTTCTGCTCAGCAAGACAACTGTGTGCTCTGTGATCTCTCTGATTATCGGTGTCAAGGGGCACAGAGGAAAACCCAGAACCTTTTACACTCCAGCTCACTGAACCACACCCAGTCCTGGGTCCAGTGCATAAACCTTGGAAAATAGTGTGGCCTTTTGTTCTTGTCTGTAAAATACTAATTTTGTGGATGTTTGTAAACAGCTGGAGCTTCTGAGACGGGAAGTTTGGTGATTAGGAATTTGTGTATGATTGATGCGTTGCTTGGGTGTGAAAGGGACAGTGTGCTCTGCTTTGGCTGCTTCGTTGTTCCTTTCTGGATATTCAAGATACCTGGTGGGCACTAAGGTCAAGGTGGAAGTAATTGCCCAGAGGTACCCAAGCTATGTGTAAGGAGATTGCTTTCTTTTGATGACACAAAGGGAATGAGCTTACATCCATTAGTTCCGAGTCCGTTTTCAGAATTTAGAGCCTCCCTAGAGAATTTCCTGAGCTCTGGAGGGAAGTAGGCAGGATTGAAGACTTGACCTATTACTTTAATGTGCTCACACGTGGGAGCAGGGTCAGATGGAGATCTATGTCTCCGTTCGTACACGTGTTCTTTCTCCCACAAGACCTGGGGAAGGTGTAAGCAAGCACTCAAAGGCAGCCTGGATGTGGAAGGAGCATCGTGCCCCGTGCTACACAATATCGCTCCACATTTGTTCTCATGGTCATGTAATCTCGATGTCCACAAAGGAGCCAACACAAGTCCCCGTGATTTGTTTGTGTCTTAGTCTATGGCCAGGCCTCTCTCCCGTTCTGCTGCCCTAATCGTGGATTCTTTGTCTGCTGTGGAAGGAACTCCAGGGACATTTAGAAACTAAGTTAGAAATACAGGGACTTTATCAGGGACTTTTCACAGTGCTGTGACCATTATCTGACAAAAAGCTACTCACAAGAGGGTTTATTGTAGCTCAGTTTGGAGGCAAATAGTTCATTATGATAAGGGAGGCATGGTGGCAGAAATGACGTGATCCAGGAAGCATTCTTTCTCCCTCTTTATTAGACCCAGGCCTCCAGTCCCACAGAATGATGCTGTCCCCACTCCACGAGTTTTCTATCCTCAGCTAACGCTCTCTGAGAACTCCCTCTAGACACAGCCAAAGGCATACCTCGGCAATCCTAGGTGTTTTCTAATCCAATCCAGTTGGTAACGGAAGTTGACGATCATAGCACCCACTGGCCCATTTCACAGACTGAGAAACTGATGTCAAAAGAGGTTCTGGAACAGACTCAAGCTTGGAAGAGGAAGCCTTGGGATTCTAGACAACCCTGAATACCAGCTCCCCATTCTTCTGGGGCAGCACCCTTGGCCACGTGTTCAGGGGCTTCTCACAGCCGCGTGATGTCACAACCATGAGGCAGCTGGCTCTGGCAGTGTGACTTGCTTCACAAGCAAGACAGACACCTCAGTGAACCTGTGTGAACTCCAGGCTGGGCGAATCCCCTCCCCCTCATCAATGGCTCCAGACCTTGTTGAAGGGGGCTGTGACAAGGAGCTGAGCTCCTGCTGACCCATCCTGTGCACAGAGGGAGTAAGGATAAACATGCTGCTGCTGCTAAGTTCAAGTCCAGACACATTCTGCAAAAGGGCACGGTCGCCTTGTGCAGCACCCAAACCCTGAAACAAGTGTGAGGACTTGGAAAACCTACTTGGCCTCACAGACTCCATTTTGAAAAAGGGTCTCTATCTTAAGACATCTGGTGACCGGGGGTTGAACTCAGTTCCGGAAAAAAGCCACAAAATGTGCTATGGCAGCAAAATTTAAACAAACCCCTAGACACAGCCAATCAGAAGACAGGGCAATAAACTTTACAAGGTCCAGATGTTCTTATAGACATCCTGTGGGCAGTTTGTGGTTTCGCACCAGTAGCCTGACCAGGGATTTAAAAATCACCTTGCCCCATTCTGCCTGACCCAATCCTGAAACACCAAGACATGGAACTCCCTGCTTGCGGATTTTTTCCTTTAAAAACTCATTCTCCCCTGAGTTCAGGCTGCATTCCCTCTATCTGCTGTATTGGAGCGTTGGTGTTGTGGACCAGGCTCAAGCTTGTCCATGGAGACCTTTGTGTGTTTGTGTTGGAAACCGGCTCCTTAGTGGTCTCACTAGGGGGTTTGTGATGCGGGCATAACATTTGGCGCGTTGACTGGGAACCCCCACAACCCCATGGACCCCAGCCCGAAGGGTCTCTGACTGTCCAGTGCCTTTGTTCTTTGTCTGTCCACACTCACTTTCCTTACTTTCGCTGCTTGTGGCGTGTATGAGTCGGTAGTTGTGATCGACAGCAGTTAGAGCAGACACACTGGACAACCAGGATCAGAAGGGGCTGGAAGATGTTCCAGACCCCGGTGGTGGGGATGGAGAACCCTACATCTGTTTAATTGAGGACAGAGAGGCTCAGGTTTGGACAGTGCTTGGGTGCACAAGTGGGTCACTCCCATGACATGACGACAAGCCATCTTCCTATTTGTCACTTTGCTTTCAGTCTCGTTGGTGCGAACTTTTTCCTGTGTCCTCTATCTCCTGTGTGTCTGAGTTTGTCTGTATTTTTGTTCCTGACTGTGATGGATGCTATGGGACAGACAACTTTTTCTCCCCTAGACTTACTCCTGATTTATTACAAGGATGTGAATGCATAGGCTCACTACCTCTCAGTCCTGGATAAAAGTCTAAACTGCTCACTTTTGCAGGTCAGAATGGCCAAATTTCAATGTTGGTTGTCTCCCTTTCCTACCCCGAGGGAACCATCAACCTGACCCTCATAAGAGCATCACAGGAAATTGTCTTCAGGCCATGGGTGGGCACATACATAGTGCCCTATGTAGTGGTCTGGAAAGACCTGGTAGAGGACCCTCTGGATTAAACCATTCTTACCCAGGCAGGTTAAGGTCTTGGCTGCCGCTGAGGAGGACTGGCCCACCAAGACCCCTTCGGTTCCCAAGCCAGAGATCCTCCAAGGAGGCACACAGAGGAGGAGGTTGTTTCCCTCCTCCCTGTACCCCAACCCTGGTGCACTTATTCCACTACCAGCTCCACTGCCAATTCAGCCGGCTCCTCCTCCACCAGTCCCGGTTGCTTTAGAGGGAGGACTGGCTTACGGGACCCATAGCTGCAGAGGAGACACCCCTGACCCGACCCAGGGACCAGAATATGTCCCCTCAGGGCGGCAGGACCCCCAGACCAGGATGGGAAGCAGCCACATCACTATTGACCCTTTGCCACTAGTGATCTTTACAATTGGAGAGCTCACAGTGCACTTCTCAGAAAACCCTAAGGAGCCAATTGGCTTCTTTGAGACAATTCTTTTCACCCATCAGCCCACTTGTGATGATGTCAGCAACTCTTGCAGCTTCTCTTCACGACAGAGGAGAGAGATGGAATACAGTCTGAGGCCTGGAGATTGGTTCTGGGCCCCAGTGGAGAGCCCACTGCTAACCAGGCTCTCATAGATGCACCCTTCCCTCTGATTCACCTGGTGTGGGACTAAATCACAGACGAAGGTGAAGGAGCCTCCTGGTCTATCGCTAGATCTCAAAGCAGCCGCGAGATGGCCTACAAACTAGAGTAAGGTCTGTGATGTAAGCCCAGTGACATCCACGGAGCCCCTCCAGGAGGCTGTCAGGAGATACACACCCTATGATCCAGAGCCCTAGGAAAACGCTGCTGTAATCACCCTGGCTTTTATTACCCAGCCAGCTCCAGATATTAAGAGAAAGTTACGGAGGCTATTGAGCCTCAGAGAGGCGAGTATCCGGGATTTGGTAGTGGTGGTGGAGGTGTATAATGGAAGGGACAGTGCCGAGGAAAGGAAATTAAAAAGGAGCGACACAAGGACCAACACCTCGCTAGTGTGCTGCGGCTACAACCCCACAACCTGAGGCATGCCTGACTGGGAAAGATCAATGCGCATTGTAAAGAGGAAGGCCACCGGGCAAAAGAGTGCCCCCCCCCCCCCCCCCGCCAACGAGGGCGGCTAGAGGCAACACTAAGGTCTTCAGTCAGTGGGATCTGGATAACAATTAAAGGACGCGGGGTTTGACTCCCCTCCCCAAGTCCAGGGTAACCCTAAGAGTGAAGGAGAAACCAGTTGACTTCATGGTGGACACAGGAACTCAGAACTCAGTGTTACGGGGGGCTGATGGACCCGTGACAGACAAACAGACATGGGTCTAGGGTGCCACCAGAATTAAACCTTATTCATGGACTACCTGGAGAACAGCGGACGTGGGAGCAGGCCAGGTAACCCACACATTCCTGGCAATCCCAGAATGCCCACACCCCTTGTTGGGCCGTGGTTTACTGACCAAAATAAAAGCCCAGGTCCACTCTCTAATGGAGGAGCTAAGTTGCTCAATGAGGATGGGAAACCATTTATGTACCGGTGACAAGTAGTTTGACTGAAGAGTACAGGCTGCATCAGGTGTCCTCTGGGCCTGACCCCCAGCTGGAGAGATGACTTCAGGAGTTCCCATCTGTCTGGGCTGAAGCAGGGGGAATGCAGCCAGCAGCATATCCACATCACCCCCACCCCCATCTATGTGGAAGTTAAACCAGGGGCGGACACAGTCAAGGTCTGCCAGTATCCCATGCCCCTAGAGGTCAAAAAGGGTATCATACCACACATCAGGAGGCTACTGGAATTGGGTGTCCTCAGGCCTGTGCAGGTGGTCTGGAACATATCACTGCTGCTTGTCAAGAAGCCTCATACCAATGATTACAGAACAACCCAGGCTTGTGGGAGGTCAACAAGAAGAGGGTGGTTGGCATACACCCCACAGTGCCTACCCATATACCATACTCAGCTTGTTACACCTGGACCACAATGGTATACTGTCCTGGACCTAAAAGATATCTTTCTCAGTCTGCCTATGGCCCTAAGAGTCAACAGTACTTCACCTTCGGATGGCATGATCCAGAGATCGGGATCAGCAGCCAGCTGACATGGACCACACTACCACGAGGATTAAAAAGCTCCCCCACCAACTTTGATGAAGCTTTTGCATGAGGACCTGAGTGAGTACCTGGCACAGAAACCAGGTATCACTTTGTTGCAGTATGTTGATGACCTACTGATTGCAGCCACAGACTGAGAAACTTGCCTGACTGGGACTGAGTGGCTGCTAAGAACCCTGGGAGAACTAAGGTACTGTGCTTCAGCCAAGAAAGCCCAAATGTTCAAGCAGCAGGTTACATACCTGAGGTACATCTTAAAGGAAGGGCAGCAGTGGCTCTCTGATGCATGGGAGGAGACAGTACTTAAGATCCCAACACCCACTACTGCCAGGCAGTGGAGAGAGTTCTTAGGTTCTGCAGGTTTCTGTTGCCTGTGGATTCCAGGCTTTGCAGAACTGGCCAAGCCCTTATATGAGGCCCCCAAAGAAGGGCAGGATTTTACCTGCATGAGGATCACCAGTTGAGCTTCGCTAAACTCAAACAAAGCCTGCTCTCAGCCCTGGCACTGAGTCTTCAAGATGTGACCAAACCATTGTACCTATATGTAGATGAAAACAAAGGGACAGCCAAGGGAGTCCTGACCCAAACACTTGGCCCCTGGCAATGGCACATAGCCTACCTGTCAAAGAAGCTGGGCCCTGTGGCAAATGGATGCCACCCTGCCTTCACACCATAGCAGCCTTGGCCCTACTGGTCAAGGCTGCTGACAAGCTGATCTTGGGACAAAGTCTTAACCACCCCACTGTGCCCTTGAGGGAGCTCTCAAGCAACCCCTGATTGGTGGCCGAGCAACGCCAGGATGACCCATTATCAGACTCTGTTGCTGGACCCTGCCAGAATAACCTTCCAGGGTCCTCAGCTCTAAACCCGGCTACTCTGCTGCCCTGACCTGAAGGCACCATTGCATGACTGTTTCAGGATCCTGGACCACACACACAGCATTAGGCCAGACTTGCAGGATACCCATTGCCCAGTGCAGAAGTTACCTGGTATACTGATGGCAGCAGCTTCATGCAGGATGGCAGAAGGTATGCAGGGGCAGCAGTCACCGCCAAAGAGGAAGTAATACGGGCAGAGTTAATGCCAACTGGGACCTCCGCCAAACAGGCGGAGCTGATAGCCCTAACTAAGGCACTAGAACTGGAGCGAGGGTGGACGGTTAATGTCTACACTGATAGCAGGTATGCTTTTGCCACAACGCACGTATATGGGCCAATATGCAAAGAAAGGGGACTGCTAACCATGGAAGGAAAACACATCAAAAGTAAAGATGAAATCCTGGACCTCCTCAAAGCCCTATGGTTACCCAAGAAACTGGCCATCATCCATTGCTCAGGGTACCAGAGAGGGATTGAACCCATCCCCAGGGGAAACAATCGGGCAGTCAAAACCACCTGGCAGGTGGCACTCCAGACTAATGTAGTCTCTGCACACGTACTGGTAGAAAGGGGCCCCTAACCTACCTGAAAACTCTGGGTATACTGAGGAAGATCTTGCCTGGGTTAAGACCCTCCCTATGACCCAGAATGGATATTGGAGAGCTGCAGACAGTAAAACTATCCTGCCTGACCAGCTGGGAAAGAGACTGCTCAACAAGATCCACCGATGGGAACACAGAGGATACAGGACTTGCTCAGACAGTCAAAAATCATAACCAAGGATGTGCAACAAAAAATTATATCATCACCAACTGTAAAGCCTGTCAGCTCACCAGCTCTGTTGCCAAGCCTAAAATCCCTGGGTCTTGACTCAGAGGAAAGAAACTTGGAGCCTACTGGGAAGTAGACTTCACTGAGATAAAACCTGGCAAGTATAGTTACAGGTATTTGCTAGTATTTGTAGATACTTTTTCAGGGTGGACAGAGGCTTCCCCCACCAAATATGAAATGGTGTAGGTGGTGGCGAAGAAGTTACTTGAAGACATCCTGCCAAGGTATGGCTTTCCAAATATGATAGGATCAGACAATGGACCATATTTTGTGTCCCAGGTAAGTCAGAGTTTAGCCACCTTCCTAGGGAGTGATTGGAAGTAGCATTGTGCACTTAGACCCCTGAGTTCAGGACAAAGAGAAAGGATGAACAGAACTCTGAAAGATACCCTAACTAAATTGACTTTGGAGATTGGCATGGGCTGGGTGGTTCTCCTTCTCTTTGTCCTGTATAGGATCTGGAATTCCCCCACCAGATGGGGCTTACCCCATTCGAAATCAAGTTTGGCACCCAACCTCCCATCAGTTCTAACTTCTAGGCAGATTTGCTGGCAGAATTGGATGACCAAGACTTCCTTGATGCTATGCAAGGGGTCAAGTGGTCACATAAGAAAGTTTGGCTCAAGCTCAGGGCCCTTATGAATCTGGTATTTCTCCTGGACCCCACAGGTCTGACCAGGGGATTGGGTCTACACTAAGAGACACTGCCTGGGGTCACTGGAACCCAAATGGAAGGGACCATACGCCATCCTGCTAAGCACACCCATGGCTATCAAGGTTGATAAGTATAGCCACCTAGGTTCAATACACCCACATCAGGCCTGCTGATTACTTCACACTCAGGGAGGACTATCAAGGTGAAGGATGAGAGGAATAAAGAGATCCAGACAACCCCTTAAATTCTGGGTGTGATGCAAGCGATAATATGGCTCCTGTGGTGACTGGACCTGTTGGCATCCGAGCTGCAGGAAACCCACAAGCTGCATGGAACCAAACTTGGATAACTGTCAACACAGACAGTGGTATTATAGTCAATGGCACTACTTCTCATCAGACCCCTCTAGGAGCCTGGTTCCCCCACCTCTACATGGACCTCTGTAAACTGGCAGGAGAGAGGTGGGACCCACCCACCCACCCATTACTTAGATCAAGGGGCGTCCTGTTTCCAGTTTGGTTACAATCTCCCAGAGGGACAAGCAATCATTAGATCCCATGGGCTCTATGTTTGTCCCAGTCATTCTTGCTCCAAGCCCCAAACAGACAAATGTGGGGGGCCAGAGGCATATTACTGTGCCAGCTGGGGATGTGAGTCCACTGGGTAGATCAACTAGTAGCCTCCTGTTACCAGGGATTTATTCACTGTTGAGCAAGCTGGAGATATGAAAAGGGCAGACACCTGTACAACGTCCTACAACCTGTTGGTCAGCAGCTTCACTGAAGCTAGAAGGAAGGCAATGGGGGAGGGGAGACAAGGGAGTGAGAGCATGGGATGGCTGGTGGTTCAGGTGAAGGATGGAGATTCCATAGGCTTTGCTCTCTGGCGCCTACTTTGGCTGAAGCAGGTCCCCCATGTTTAATGGCTTTCATTCACATGCGATGAAATGTCTCCATTGGCCATGGTCAACCCAGCCCAGCTGCTATTGCCCAACCCTGTCCTTTGGACGTCTTCTGGATACAGTTCCCCCCATGGCCCCCATCACACTCCTCCACAGTTACAGCAGAGACCAGAACCTGGTGGGTTTGAGACAGGTGGAACCCATTTGGATACCTGGAAGGGAGTGGCATCTCCTCTGGAAGGTGTTTGCAGCGCTCTCACACCCTAATCTCCTGGGTCACAGATGCCCAGACCTTTGGCTCTAAGAGTCTCAGGGATACGATCTTCTAGACAGAGTGTCAGGGGCAGGGTGGAACGGGGGAGAGAAGAGCCTTTCTGAAGGCTGTGTCCTTTCTTGGGTCAGGCAAAGATTCTGGTCAGATCAAAGCCTTTATCCCATTAAAAGCCAAGCCAGTGGCCACTTCCCTGGAAGGAGTTTTTCTCCAATTAACTTAATTCATGTATCTCCTCGTCTGACCGATGGCCTTGGGAGCCCTGAGGGGAGACATGAGCCATCTCATTGCTAGGAGGTCACCTCAAACATTTGCTTTGTTAATTGACCACTACTGTGTTTAGCCTTCCTCGCTGGCCTCCAGGAGGCACTGCGGCTCCTTATCCTTCACTCACGGCAGTCTCTCAGACCAGGGATTCAAGACTGGAATCCCAGTGTCTCTGAGCATGTGCCTGCACTAGCCCCGGGCATCGGGGGTAAGCAGGTGTTAGCACCTGAGGTGTCCTCTGCTCTTTGCCTGCTCCCCTCCGTCATTCTTGCCAATTTGATTTTCCTCTGAGCATTCTCCCCAGAGATTTGCATCTTACACTATGGGTGTTTTGTACTTAAGTCTTAATTACGTGCATGTGTGTGTATTTGTGTGTGGCCATGTGTGCAGGTGACTGTGGAGACCAGAGGTATCAGATACCCCTGGATACAGAGTTAAAAGAAGGTTGTGAGCTGCCTGGGTGCTGGGAACTGTGGGAGCAATGTGAGAGCCATTTCCCTAGCCCCTTGTTTGAATGTTTAATGG
This sequence comes from Alexandromys fortis, assembly GCF_014885135.2. Lineage (NCBI taxonomy): Eukaryota > Metazoa > Chordata > Mammalia > Rodentia > Cricetidae > Alexandromys > Alexandromys fortis. Next base: position 1,650,287 of record NW_026067978.1, on the reverse strand, counting down.
CAATTTCAAATGGTTATTGTTTGGAAGACTACTATGGGCAGGCAGCTATGGCAGAAAGTGCCTATCAGGCTTGCTGGGGATGTCTGGGATCCGCTGCTTCTCCGCTCTCCTGTGGATGCCTGTGTACGGGAGGGCAGGGTTTTCCAAGGTGGGGAGGGGGATGTGATGAACAAAAAGAGCCAGCACTCTGAGTGGCAGTGGGTGAGGAATCACACCCAGGCTGAGCCCCTTCTGAGGAAGCACAGTGCATGACGTGTGAGTACCCCTGCCAGAGGGCCAGTGTGCCCTTTGTGTCTCCATCTGCCAAGTAGACACAATGGAAGTCCTCATCCTGAAGAGTAAACTAAATGAAGGAAATAAATTGTTTAGCGCTGGACCTGGCTTTGAACTAGGGCCTCTGAACCTTGCCCTCCACGACCATTTAATGTTTAGTTTCTTACAAAAGCAACAAGTGTAAAAATAACAATAATTCACTACAAATTTGGGTAATTCTAATCAGTCAGTGAAGTCCCTGAAGACTGGACCCCCCAAAAGCCTGGTGGTACCTTCTCTTCTAGATATTTCTTCCCAGTATTCCAGATGGGCATGGTCAGGTATGTCCCTACTTCCTGTCAATGGTTCCTGTGCATTAGAACCTGGGCTTTGGAGGCACAGGAGGGAGTCCATGTTGACCAGGGCTAGACTTGTCTTTCCTATCCATTCCTGTTGTTCTGAAGGCTTTTCTAGAACCACAGTTTCTTGCCCAGAGGGCCTGGCAACTTTTTAAAATGCAGTTTGTGTCTTTACAACTGGCAGGCAGGGAAGCGTTTATGGAGGCAAGTCTGGCACTTAAACAAGACCTTGCAATTAAAACCTAGCAGGGGTGGAAAGGCTAGCAGGGATGAGGGGGACCGAAGCAGAAAGAACCAGAGAGAAGCTACTGAGAAATGTGGGTGGTGCCCATCTTCCTGGACGGGCAAAACCTGCTCACCCCACCCATACCTGTTCTGCTTGGCATTGGTGGGGACCCTTTTCTCTGCAATGTGCTCACTGTGGTGGTGACATCCACATGGAGACAGCCACTTGAGGCCAGAGAATGAATGTGATTAGTTCCATTTTGAAGACTGTATATGGCCACATTGAATGTCTGTGGAAGCCCAAACTTCTTTCCTGTCCCTTTCAGGGGTGACTGTGTTCAGGTTCATGTTGGACAAGCCCCAAGTTTTTGGCTTGGTGGCAGAGGAACACCATGAATGCTTAGGGAATCTGTCTGAGAGGTTTCCACCTGTTCATCCTGGTCACTTATCGTGTGTACCTCCTGAGGGGCAGGGCGGTCCTCTTTTCTGTCCGATGCACAGGACAGATGACATCCCAGCGTTCCAGTCATCTGCCAGCACAGAAACAGAGCTGGTCACAGTCTGACTTCTTTTGGCTCCTCAGCCAAATGCCAACTAGGGGAGAAGGTATGAGATGATGCCCAGAAAGCATTCACTAGTGAGCATCTGGGAGCCTGGCAGGTACTTGTTGAAATAGGAGCGGTGGGGCTGCGTCCCCAGCACCCCGGCCGCCTGCTAGCTTATGCCTGAAATAACACACAAACTGTATTCATTTAAACACTGCTTGCCCATTATATCTAGCCTCTTCTAGGCTAATTCTCGCACCTGGACTAGCCCATTTCTAATAATTGTTTGTAGCACCCCAAGGTGCACTTACCGGGAAGATTCTAGCCTACGTCCATCCTGGGTCAGAGCAGCTTCATCGCGTCTGCCACAGAGCGCAGAGCTATCGCGTCTACCCTGGAGAGCTGACTCTGCTCCAGAGAGCAGAGCTGTCGAGTCTCTCCGGGAGCAGAGCAGAGTCTGAACTCACTCCTCTTCCTCCCAGCATCCTATTCTGTTTACTCCTCCCACCTATGTTTTAACCTATCAGGGCCAAGGAGTTCCTTTATAGCTTAACCAATGAAATCAACAGATTGATATATGACACTCCCACATCAGGTACTCAGTGAGTGGTAGACGTGATGACACCTGCTGCATTGGCCCATGTTCACTTCTGCATATGGTTTTGTTCCATGTTGGTTTCTTCTGTCTCGAGGGCTCACCTTCCACTTCCAACTCTGAGCAGTGCAACACTTTGCCTCCCTCTCCCCAGCAAAGCGAGGCTCTCACACATTTCTCTCAGTGATTAGCTGTAGTTTCCAGGGGGAACTTTACAGCCAACAGTGCTGGCCATTCAACTTATTACTGCACCTCATGGGCATTGTGTCATATGCTTATTGCACGTTGTGGCCTAAGGAAGACACACCACAACCCTTGTTAGTTTCTTTTCTCTCTGTGACAAATACAGTCAGGAAGGGTAGGCTTGTTTTGGTTTATAGTTTGAGGATATACACTATCTTAGAGGAGAATGCATGGCAGGGGGGCATGAGACACTGCACCCTCAGTCAGTAAGGACAGAGAGAGAGAGAGAGGAGGAGGAGGAGGAGGAGGAGGAGGAGGAGGAGGAGGAGGAGGAGGAGGAGGAGGAGGAGGAGGAGGAGGAGGAGGGGGGGGAGGGGGGGGAGGAGGAGGAGGAGGAGGAGGAGGAGGAGGAGGAGGAGGAGGAGAGGCATCCTGGCATTCACCTTGCCTTCTCTTTGCCCCTTTTTATTTGGCTCAGGACCCCATGCATGGATGCCGCTCACAGAGTGTGTCTTTTTTCTCAAGTTGAATCCTCTAGAAACAGTGCTGTAGACAGATGCAGAGGTGTGTCTCCTAAGGGATATGAAATCTAATCAGCCGTCAGCAGAGCTTGTGTGTCAGCACGAGGCTTCTCCTCCACTTTACCATCAGCACGATTCCTGGGGAACAAAGGGGATGAAGGACGGAAGGCCTGATCTTTGTGGACAAAACCTCAGCCAGAGGCCAAGCCTGGCTGTGTTGTCTGGACACACCACCAGAGGCAAGGAGGTAGGGTTTCCTGCAAGCAACTGGGAATAATCAAGGGTGCTTGTTAGAGCCAGCACTGGTTTATTCTGGGCTACTAGGACAGAGGGAATGGAAAACTGCCTCGTTTGGTTTATATATACAACTCAGTGTTCTTAGTTAAGAAGTATGTACACAACCAAGAAAGAGAATTACAGGCCTATCTCACTCATAAATATCGACGCAAAAATTCTCAATAAAATACTGGCAAACCGAATTCAAGAACACATCAGAAAAATTATCCATTATGATCAAGTAGGCTTCATCCCAGAGATGCAGGGCTGGTTCAACATACGCAAATCTATCAATGTAATCCACCATATAAATAGACTGAAAGAAAAAAACCATATGATCATTTCATTAGATGCGGAAAAAGCATTCGACAAAATTCAACACCCCTTTATGATAAAGGTCTTGGAGAGAATAGGGATACAAGGGTCATACCTAAATATAATAAAAGCTATCTACAGCAAACCGACAGCTAACATTAAATTAAATGGAGAAAAACTCAAAGCCATCCCACTAAAATCAGGAACAAGACAAGGATGTCCACTCTCTCCATACCTCTTCAATATAGTGCTTGAAGTTCTAGCAATAGCAATAAGACAACATAAGGGGATCAAGGGGATTCGTATTGGAAAGGAAGAAGTTAAGCTTTCGTTATTTGCAGATGACATGATAGTATACATAAGCGACCCCAAAAATTCTACCAAAGAACTCCTACAGCTGATAAACACCTTTAGTAGCGTGGCTGGATACAAGATCAACTCCAAAAAATCAGTTGCCTTCCTATACACTAAGGATAAGGAAACAGAGAGGGAAATCACAGAAGCATCACCTTTCACGATAGCCACAAAGAGCATAAAATATCTTGGGGTAACCCTGACCAAGGAAGTGAAAGATCTATTTGACAAGAACTTCAAGTCTTTGAAGAAAGAAATAGAAGAGGACACCAGAAAATGGAAGGATCTCCCTTGCTCTTGGATTGGGAGGATCAACATAGTAAAAATGGCAATTCTACCAAAAGCAATCTATAGATTCAATGCAATCCCCATCAAAATCCCATCAAAATTCTTCACAGATCTGGAGAAGACAATAATCAACTTTATATGGAAAAACAAAAAACCCAGGATAGCCAAAACAATCTTATACAATAAAGGAACGTCTGGAGGCATTACCATCCCTGACTTCAAACTCTATTACAGAGCTACAGTATTGAAAACAGCTTGGTATTGGCATAAAAACAGAGAAGTCGACCAATGGAATCGAATAGAAGACCCTGACTTTAACCCACAAACATATGAACACCTGATTTTCGATAAAGGAGCTAAAAGTATACAATGGAAAAAAGAGAGCATCTTCAACAAATTGTGCTGGCAAAACTGGATGTCAATCTGTAGAAGAATGAAAATAGACCCATATCTATCACCATGCACAAAACTCAAGTCCAAGTGGGTGAAAGACCTCAATATCAGTCCAAACACACTGAACCTGATTGAAGAGAAAGTGGGAAGTACTCTAGAACACGTGGGCACAGGAGACCACTTCCTACGTATAACCCCAGCAGCACAGACAGTAAGGGCCTCATTGAATAAATGGGACCTCCTGAGACTGAGAAGCTTCTGTAAAGCAAAGGACACTGTCGCTAAGACAGAAAGGCAACCCACTGACTGGGAGAAGATCTTCACCAACCCCACAACTGACAAAGGTCTGATCTCCAAAATATATAAAGAACTCAAGAAACTAGACCGTAAAAGGCTAATCAACCCAATTATAAAATGGGGCACTGAGTTGAACAGAGATCTCTCAACAGAAGAAGTTCAAATGGCCAAAAGACACCTAAGGTCATGCTCAACTTCCTTAGCGATCAGGGAAATGCAAATCAAGACAACTTTAAGATACCATCTTACACCTGTCAGAATGGCAAAAATCAAAAACACCAATGATAGCCTTTGCTGGAGAGGTTGTGGAGAAAGGGGTACACTCATCCATTGCTGGTGGGAATGCAAACTTGTGCAACCACTCTGGAAAGCAGTGTGGAGGTTTCTCAGGAAATTTGGGATCAACCTACCCATGGACCCAGCAATACCACTCTTGGGAATATACCCAAGAGAGGCCTTATCACACAACAAAAGTATATGCTCTACTATGTTTATAGCAGCATTGTTTGTAATAGCCAGAACCTGGAAACAACCTAGATGCCCTTCAATTGAAGAATGGATGAAGAAAGTATGGAATATATACATATTAGAGTACTACTCAGCAGTAAAAAACAAGGACTTCTTGAAGTTTGCAGGCAAATGGATGGAAATAGAAAACACCATCCTGAGTGAGGTAAGCCAGACCCAAAAAGAGGAACATGGGATGTTCTCACTCATATTTGGTTTCTAGCCATAAATAAAGGACATTGAACCTATAATTCGGGTTCTTAGAGAAGCTAAATAAGAAGGAGAACCCAAAGAAAATCATATAGGCATCCTCCTGAATATTAAACTTCATCAGGCGATGAAAGGAGACAGAGACAGAGACCCACATTGGAGCACCGGACTGAAATCTCAAGGTCCAAATCAGGAGCAGAAGGAGAGAGAGCACAAGCAAGGAACTCAGGACCGCGAGGGGTGCACCCATACACTGAGACAATGGGGATGTTCTATCAGGAACTCACCAAGGCCAGCTGGCCTGGGTCTGAAAAAGCCTGGGTCAAAACTGGTCTCGCTGAACATAGCGGACAAGGAGGACTACTGAGACCTCAAGAACAATGGCAACGGGTTTTTGATTCTACTGGACCTATTGGTTTCGTGGGAGCCTAGGCAGTTTCGTGGATGCTCACCTTACTAGACCTGGATGGAGGTGGGTGGTCCTTGGACTTCCCACAGGGCAGAGAACCCTGATTGCTTTTTGGGCTGACGAGGGAGGGGGACTTTATTGGGGGAGGGGGAGGGAAAGGGGAGGCGGCGATGGGGAAGAAACAGAAATCTTTAATAAATAAATAAATAAATAAATTTAAAAATAAACAAAAACAAAAAAAAAGAAGTATGTTACATATATGATCTGGCCTGGTATGGTGGCCCGAACAAGTGATCTCATCATTTGAGAGGCTGTGGCAGGAGGAGGGAATGTGAGTCCAGTCCAGGTAATACAGCAAGACCTTGTCTGAAAACATGGTGTAGAATCTGTTGACATTCCCCTATCCAAGTGTCTTAGTTTGTTTTCTATTGCTGTGATAGACGCCATGACCAAATGCAGCTTGGGGAGGAAAGGGTTTATTACATCTTGCAGTTTATGGTCCGTCATGAAGGGAAGTCAGGGCAAGAAGTCAAAGCAGGAACCCAGAGGCAAAGATTGAAGCAGAGAACATGCAGGGGTGATGCTTACTGGTCTATTCCCATGGCTTTCTTATAAAACCCAGGTCAACTGCTCCTAGAGCCACTCAGAGGGTTGACCCCTCCCATATCAATCATTAATACAGACAACACCTCATGCCTTTGCCTACAGGCCAATATGTTGAAGGCATTTTCCTGGCGGAGGCTCCCTTGTTCCCGATGACCCTGATTTGTTTCAAGTTGACAAAACACTAACCGGCACAGCAAGAGAGGAATGAAGTGCACTTAACTTCATAATTTTCCCGTTGCAATTCTTGTTAATTACATTTGGGACAATTATTTAGACAGCTTCTCGTTTTTGGCAGCCACATACTCCCCTTAAGTCTTGAGGACCACGGCTTTTTCTTTGTTGCATTCTCTGGGGCAGGTGGTGGCAGCGGTTAAGAGCACTTGCTGCTCTTGCTGATGACCCACGCTTGGTTCTCAGCATCCACACTGAGCAGGTTCACAGCTACTCAAGCACTAGGGGCTCCAGCACCCTCTTCTGACCCCCACAGGTACTGCATCCTTGGGGTGCATATATAGACTAAGCACTCACACACAGACATACAAAAAATTTCCTTGGCCTATCCTTCTTGACCCTCATCTCCCTATCAGGAAAGTTCTTGCCATCAGGCTGTCATGGCTTAGAGGCCCCTGTTCTAGGGTTTCTTAGAGCACTGGGAAAGCAATTGGAGGCGGGCAAAGAAACCTGGGTCTGTGTGAGCATTATCACTGTATCAGGTGGAGTTAAATGGTCTACACAGACTTGAAGATCTCTGCCAATGCCCTCAACAAAGACGTCAGGTTTATTATATGTCAAAGGAAATATGGACCACGTCACTGCATTAGAATGAACTATACAGCATCTGAGAAACAGGGATGTGAGAGGAAGGAGAGAACTGGGGAAGGAAGGAAGGAAGGAAGGAAGGAATGAAGGAAGGAAGGAAGGGACTAGAGAGAGGGAGAGAGGGGGGATACACGTAGAGAGAGGGGGAGAGAGAGACAGACACAGACAGACAGACAGATATACAGAGAGAGACAGACAGACACACATACACACATATACACAGACAGAGAGACAGACAGACACAGAGCGAATATATGTGATGTGAACTCATGAGTACCAGTTTAGTAAGGCAGGGTAAGAGTAAAGGAGGCATTGGCCCACACCCCAGAGGCATCTGCTGGACCACTGAGGACCAGATATTCAGGCCCCGTCTTAGCCATCTTAAGAAGTGAGGGTAGACTGAGAACAAGCAGTGGAAGAGGAAATGGAAGTTCTCCTAGGAAGAGAGGTAAAGGAGGATGACTGGCGGTTTCCGGGGGGGGGGGGCTCCTCTCTAGTTACATAGAGAAACCCCTGCCTGGAGAAGGAAGTGGACAGAGTTCACTGCAACTGGCTGCTTTAATTACCGGCAGATAAAGTGATTTTTCTCTTTTTATTTAGCAGGAGGCTTTTGAAAGCCATTTCTACTTGGTCGCCTCCATTACTGAGGGGTGGGGCTGCATCGGAGCAGAATGGAGTTGGCGAAGAAAAGCTGAGGGCAGGCAGGGTTCCCGAGGAGAGGTGATGCCTAAGAGGGGCAGGCGCAGCTGAGCCCTCTTTCCCGTGACACCTACACACTCTCTGTCCTGGACCTCGCTCTCCCATGGCACCTGGGAGCTGCAATGGTTTTTGCCTGACAATGAACCATTGATCCATGAGGCCCAAGGCATGAGCTCACTCCACCAGGGCCCCTGCTGACTCCAACTGCGCTTCCTTGGGTCGCTGCAGGAGGCTTACTCATTTCAGTTACTGGACGTGGTTCTGTGTTCCTCTTCTCTTTAGAGAAGGACAGGTGGCCTCAACATTGCTTTCCTGAGCAGAAAAGTAGGCAGAGAGGGGTTGGGCACGTCTGTCACCCCTGGAGACTAGAGGCAAGGGCAAAGGAACCAGGAATCAGGAGCAGTCTGGCCACCAGGCTTCTTGCCCAACTTCTACTCCCTCTCCCCCATGAGCCCCCCAGCTCCTGAAGTTACCGCACAGCAGCAAACTTAAAGGAGCACACATTCACAGGAGCGGGAGGACATCTGCCCTGGGATCTGAGCAAGCAGACACACGCTGCAGTGGGGACAGAGTCAACACGTCTGAGTTGGGCCGCTCTGACAGCTGCTGAGCTTGTCACACACATAATTAGATGAACTGCTCGAGCACAGAGACCGAATGTGCAGTGCCATTTAGTGACTGCTGCACAGGGACCTTGATGGTAATTGAAGGCACAGTAGGGGGGAGCCTTAAGGAAGTCCCAAATCAACTACTTCTTGCTCTAGTAATTTAGCATTTGACTTGCAGTGATCATCTGAAACCTCCCAGGTGCGGGGCCAGCTGGACTCAAAAGGGCCTGAGCTGCTGGAGCGGACGGTCACTTTTCTCCCCACGCAGGCCTTCCCCAGAGCAGCCTCCTAGAGAGATAGCTGTAAGACGGGGGCTCCATGTCTGTCTGTCCCTTCACTGTGCCCCTTCCTTCCTCCTCTTCCTGCAATGCCTTGATGGCTTTCTATGACAACATATTACGCAATAAGAACTTGGGGAGGAAGTTTTGCCTTGGCTCATGACTTTTTGTGGGGAGAGAGTTCACAGCAATGGGAGTATATGGTAGAGTTGTTCACACATTGGTAAACCAGGAATTAAGAGCAAGGCAGGATCTAGAGGCTGGGTATAATCTTCAAGGTCTACCTCTAGTAAGCCACTTCCACCAGTTGGGTCCCATGTCCTAACAGTTCCTTCTTAAGCTTTTCTCCTCAAATGGTGCCAGTAGCTGGGGAGCAAAGATGTAAACCATGAGACTATGGGGGCTTTCCAGATCCAAGGCATGACACCCTCCTGTCCCAGAGAACCCACAGGCTTTTGAGCAAGGTCCTTCTTGTGGATCCATCTCATCTTTTCTGTTTTCTGTCTGTTTTATTTTTCAAGAGAGGGTTTCTCTGTGTAGTCCTGAATGTCCTGGAACTTGCTCTATAGACCAGACTGGCCTTGAACTCAAAGAGCCACCTGTCTCTGCCTCCCAGGTGCTGGGATTAAAGGCTTGTACCTTTAATACCAGATGGGCCAGCCCAGCGGATCCATCTACTCTTTGCTGAGAGGTCTTCTAAGGGGTTCCTGTTCTGTATCTTTGGGTCTTCAAAGAGGTTGTATGTTGAATAGTCACTAATGTGTGGATTCAGCCAAAAAAAAAAATTAGTAGAACATCTCCAGTGAGCTAGGCAGAGAAAAATAAAGCAGACATCTGCGTTTATAAGGACAATCAGTATGGAAGGGAGCTAGGCACTGGCAAGAACTTATCACGGAGGGAATTCTGGGCTTTGCAGAACTTCTCCTGGCATGCTAGCTAGCTTGGAGTTCACACAGCAAAGTCCTGGTCCTGCATATATCATATCATATCATATCATATCATATCATATCATATCATATCATATCATCCATCATGTATTTGTCTACCATTTATTAGTCTGTGTGGATGATCTTTATGCATTTAAGTGTGTATGGTATATGTACGCATGAGAACAAAGCCCAGAGGTCAGTGGAGGGAGGGTGTTGGGTACCCCAGCATCTCTCTCTACCTTATGCCTTTAGGACAAGGTCTCTCCTTAATTGGAGCTTGCTTTTATTGACTAGGCTGGCAACCAACAACATCCAGTGGTCTTCAGGTCCCCACAGCACTGGGGCTACAGGGGATCTCAAGATCACACCCAGCATGTAATGTGGTTGCTGGAGTCTAAACTCAGTTTCCCATGGCTGTTCAAAGAATATTCTTAAACCCTCAGCCATTTCCATGGGCTTCTGTGGGCGACCTTAAGTAATTCAACGGCTGTGGCAGAAAGGGATAGAGACAGCTTACATGGGTCCCGAGGGACCCGATGCAAAACCTTTCCTTTTGACTTTAGGATTGGAGGGGGAACCTGACAGTGGCCAGCACACTGAGGACATTAGACAGAAAGGGGAGTGTGGAGAGATAAGCAGGAGGGGCGCCTGAAGACAGCAGGGAACAATGGCGGAGGTGGGGAGGCTCGGAGGCCGTGAGTCGTTTCTGTGCATGAAATCGATGCAGTGCAAGACTTTCTCAGCTCAATAACTTATTAGCAATTTTTAATTACTGGGTTGTAATTAATTCATTCAGAATGCAGCTGTTCTGTGGAGCACACCACACATGCTGAACTGATAGGGTTCTTGCGAATTTGCAGGGGGCTCCTACCAAGACATTTCTTGCCGAAATCCAAGGGGGAATATTCAAAGAGCAGACTTTGTTTGAAGTCATTTTCTTCCCTACTCTGGAAGCAGATTCTACAAGTGGGATAAATGTACTCCAAGGGGGTTGAGATGGGGATGCATGTCTATGCTGGGATGGGGATTAATTTTAAGTTCAGCCGATCTCTAGTTTTCTGTATGGATGCTGACCAGCTCCATGGAGTGGGAAGTACCCTGTTTATAGATTCCTCTCTATCCTTGAGGTCTTGGTGTCCCTGGCTAGAGAAGCTGTAGGATGAGAGAGTACGGATGCTAGGACTGGAGCTGACTTTCTTTCCAGCTGTGCCTCCCCCCTCCCCCGCCTCCCTCATATGGGGTCAGTTGAGTTCACACTGCTCTGCTTGGCCCTTAACTAAGCCCCACCCCTCCCCAGAACCCAAAGTTTAGAACTTGATCTTTTTTGCACCCCTAGAAATCCTTGCCCACTGTTTCTACCTGGCAGCCCCTATATCCACCTCCTGGTCTCCTCTGTCAAGCACGCTCATGAGCGCTTGTCCCCCTTCCCATCTGACAGATGAATCTCCCTCGGATTCTACTAGCATTTCCCTAAACCCCTTTGTACACTCCAGGAACCGCTTCCTTGCTGGGTATCAGGTTCTCTTGCTTCTTGCTGATTGGTTACTAAACTCCAGTGACTCATCTCCTTTTATAGGAGCCATTTGAAGGAGGTCAAACTCTATCACTTCCTAAAGAAACAGGGAAGGCCCATCTTGTCTCTTCTAACTCAAAGGAAGACCCAGCAGCCTTCACCTTTTGACTCTTGTCCAGCATTGCCGCTGTAGTTTTGTGTAGCTGAGAGGACAGTCTCAAAGAAGGAAGGCCTAGCACATGGTCACTTGGCTTCACGCATTTGGGCAGACGTGACAATGGTGGGAAAGTTTGGTATGAAAGGTTCTTTACCAGTGTTTGCTGGGAAGCTGAGAAGGGGATATGTGGGGGAAAAGCTCTGTAGGACACACCCCATCACCTGGTTCTTCTGCTTCTGCAATACCTCAAAATTGTACTGTTTCATGACTAATTCAGTCAGAATTCCAAGCCCCTCTCTCTCTCTCTCTCTCTCTCTCTCTCTCTCTCTCTCTCTCTCTCATCACCATATGGTTCAAGTTCACTTTGAATTTTTGACATTCCTGCCTCAGTTGCCCCAGTGCTGGGATGACAACTTGTGCCACCGTGTCTGGCTAATCTGAAGAATGTCCTCACAGACGCGCTCACTGAAGCAGTTTACCAATCTCCTAGGCATCTCTCTGTCCAGTCAAGCAGATGATCAAGAGTGACCATCACGGTCATGTAAGAAGAGACTGGAGATTGTATAACGGCTTGCATCTGCCCCTTGAATGTGTCCTGCTGTTTGCAATGACATCACAACCATCCGAAGCCCTCAATACCACTTAGAAGTATTAAGTCAGAGCGGTCACGGAGGCCCATTTTCTTCTCACACCACCCCACGGCAGGAAAGAGGTACTGTTATCATAGCAACTTTACAGATGAGGCCAAGCTCAGAGTCCTAGTCCAGGGAGGCATAGAAATACACTGATCCCCAGAATCCTCAACCTCCCCTTGTTTCTTCAGATCTAAGTCTTTCCTTATTAGAGAGCTTCTGAGCTAGAGGGGCTGCTCATCTGGTGGAATTTAACTGCACCCCATTCTGTCACCAAGTCAGCAGCAAGATCTCACACATCTTGGTGACTAGGGTCTCGTGTGGTTGGCATAGTCTGGGATGAGAGTAACTTTCCTTGGCAGGACAGGAGAGACTTGTAGAAGAATAGAAAAGGCCCTGGGAAGGTGTGGAACCTAACATAAGTTCTGAAGGCACCAAGATGCAAGTAACAGCAATAGTAATAGTAATAGTAATAATAATAATGATGAAGATGATGATGATAAAGATAAAACGAGAGGTAGAAGGAAAAGAAGGTTCTCTGGCGTCAAGATTTGCTTTATTAATGTGTGAACAAAGAATTGAGTTTTCCTGGTTGTTCACCAACACTTAAGATTAAAAAGGAAAAAAAAGCCAGGGTGCTAGAGCGAGATGCTGAAGTTAAGAGCACTTGCTGCTCTTACAGAGGATGGAGGTTTAGTTCTCAGTGAGTTTAGTTACAGGGGCCTGTAACGCTAGCTCCATGGGATCTGAAACCTTGCTCTGGCCTCTTTGAGCATGTTCACACTCACATACATGACCCACAGACGCAGATGCACACATGCATAGAATTTTAGAAGGGTAAGTCTTTGGAAAAGGATAGAAAAATCTAGCGAGTGTGTGGTACTCTTTTTTTGGTAAATGTAAGTGGAAATTTTCTTCTTGGATGTCACTAGAGCAGCTGCAGGCCTCTGGATGCTGAGCCATCTAAAGAACGTCTGCAAACACAGCAGGCTGAGGAAGTTGAAGAGTTCACTTAACACAAACTTGAACCACCTTTTCTTTCTGTGCTTCCATAATTTCAAGGTTTGTTTGGCATCCTTCCGAACTATGCCATCAGATCAGCCAAATCACATGACTCTAGCGTGATGAGGGATTGCTTGGAAGACAAGCTCACAGGAGAGAGAGAGTGCGGCTTTAAAACCAAGTCAGAAAAAGAACTTCTAGAGTGAAAACCAGTGTGCAGGAGACCGTGTGTGGCAAGATGCCTTCAAACATGAATTCTGCGTGAAGCCAGGCGGTGAGTCCCGTCCACTATCTCGGGTGCATTATCTTGGTGGTATTTGGAGTTGAGGGAAAACATACACAAACAACTTTTCCCCCACCTCTCCTTGCTCCTGACAGAACACGAGATGCCCAGCTTCTCTGGCCCAGGAGATCTGGGATTAAAGCCACAAATTTGGGTAGAAGCCATCTGAGTTTAGTCTGATTTTTTTTCATGCAGACCAATGATCCCTAAAAGACACTTTGAATTCTGTCACCATAGCAACTGGGATTGATTGATACCAGAAGTTTTCTTATGAACAGGGGGCTTAGAATTCAGGCTCTTCTCTCACACTGTGTGGAGAGGGCCGTGTGTCACCAGCCAGCCCTTGGCAGAAGCTTTCCCTGCAGGGGCTGTAGACACAGTGCCTTGGTCCAGTGTGATCTGCCACAGTTCTCCCACTCGATCAACACCCTGGCCCCGTTACAAGAGTCCATATATCGGCTTCTGGGGACAGGTGCACTCCTAGAGAGTGGAATCATGTTCGCTGGGAGAACAGAAGACTGGCGATTTTAGAATTTGTATTTTTGTGGGGAAAAAGTGTTTTAAAATTTCCTGTGTTAATAACTTCATGGAAGTTTGGTATCAAACAGACTGCCGCCATTGTGAGGTGGAGACAGCAGATGGTGTGGTCCTGCACACCCTCCTCAGCCGCCACCCGTCAAGCCTCTGCCTTTGGCTTTCTGTTGGAGCCACGGCTCTGGGGGGATGTTCCTTGCTCAGGATGATCTGTCCTCCACCCCTGTAAGTCCTTGTTAATCGGTGCCTGGGTCCTTCTAGTTTGCTAGACACACACTAGAGGAATGTTAGAGGAGGAGGCTGGGCCTTCCTGCCTGCCATAACTGTCGTTTGGCAAGCCTCTATCTCCAAAAGTATTTACATTATTATTTATAACAGTAGCAAAATTACAGTTATGGAGTATCAAGGAAATACTTTTATGGTTGGGGGGGGTCACCACAACACAAGGAACTGTAATAAAGGGTTGCAGCATTGGGAAGGTAGAAAACAAGTGTGTTAAAGGACTTTCCAAGAAGGCCAGACGAGAAGTCCTGGGTCTAGGTAGGCACATCATGACAACATCAGTGCCTCCTACATCCAATCTCTAGCCACTATTAAGCTATTTGGGCCCAGAAAGTCCCCTCAAGAGCTTCCCAGGCAGACTTGTCCCTGTCTGTCCCTGTCTCTGTGTTCCCTTCAGTTTGGGCATCTCCATGCTCTAAGTCTGTGGCCACATCAGCTGAGAAGAAGCAACGATGGTTCCTATCAGATGCGGTGGGCCAGGTCCTGTACCATATGATCTTTTGTATTTCCCTCACCTTGCATAGCCAGAGCAGATAGTGATGGTCACTAGACCCATGCTATAGCTGAAGGGGACGATGGACGAGAGAAGTACAGAGAGGCACCCGGGGTCACACAGCGGAGACATACCAGAGCCCAGATGTAACCTGGTTTTAGGAATATGTGCAGACATTGCTCGCTTGTAGAGGGGTCTGGAGGGGACCAGTTCTGCGTGGGTCGGGGTTCACAGAACCGGTGGTACACTGCATTAGGAAGATTCAGGGCATAAACTCAATCAACACGGAGCCCTGCTGGAGGCCGCCCTTGTCATCCCTCATTGCGGTAGGGTTTGCAGCCGTTCTTTCCCTCGTGTGAAATGAGAAATGCCGTTTGAATAAGCGATGGCGAGGGAGGCTGTGCACACTCCAATGAGGAAATAAAAAACCTTCCGAAAGATGCAATTTGGGGGATATTGGAAACCAGAGGACGGAACATCAGTCTATAAAACTCAACACGCCCAATAAAGCTGGAGCAACTGGTCAAGTGTTTTAGTGCGCTCGGTTGCCGGGGAGGCGGCGGGCATGAGCTGGGCAGCGCTTCCAGGCATTCGTCCTCAGCTCATTGTGGTCTCGTTTGCATAATGCACCTCATGATTTTGAAGCACCTTAACATTAGCGTCATGAGCACAGCCATGAAAGTGTCTGAGGTTATTCCTGTCACTGGCTTAAGTGTATCTCCCCAGAGCCCCCTCCACCACAGCCAACCCAGAACCGCCTATTTGTTACTTGGGTGTTGGTGGCTCGGGGCAGAGTGGGTGGAGGCTCACATAACTGTACTCCTCACCTAAGACTGTGACTATCCAACCTAGGCTTGTGTCCTACAGCACACACACATGCTGGAGGTAGTCACAGGGAGCCTGGGAGGCCCGGCTCATCACCACAAAGTAGTTCTGCAGCCCATGGTGGCCAACACTGCAGACATATGCCCCCTCCCACCTTCCTTACTCTATCCAAAGCAAACCTTTGCTCTCATAGGATTGGGAGCAGCTCTCCCACCTCCTGCGTCCCCTAGCTGAGGTAGGTCTGTCCATCTGCCAGGTTCTGCTTCTGTGGCATAGAAAACTTAGTGCACACATGGCCATTTTACTTCAGGCTTACAAGCATCTCTGCAGGCCATGGCACATACTATGTGTGCTGAGGCCACAGCAACATGGGAATACCATTCTAGCCTTCACACCCACATATATTTGCAAGCCTCTGAGCACCTCTGTGGTGCACTGTGCCGCACACAAAACAGAGCCCCTCCCTGGAAATCTTATTGTCTTGCCCGTTTCTTCCCACCTGAGCCTAGCACAGAGTGAGTTCTCTGGTCTCTGTCTCCATTCGTATGTTTGGATGTCTTGGTGGTTTCCTGATCTTGTTCAGAGCTTCTCTGAACAGGCAAGGCATGGGATGTTCTCCCACTGGCTGGGGAACCACTCTGTCGGTATCACCTGGTCATTTTATATGTACAGTGTCACTTCCTGACTCATGGAACTCGGTTTCATGTGGTCTTCGTTGTCACTTTGCAAGGGCATGCAGTGTGGAGACTTGGGTCATAGCCTGTTGTCTGGTGCCTAGAGGATACAGACTCAACTCTAGTTAAGAGTTCGGCTTGACCTCCCTAGATTCTGTTCTCCAAGGGTGGGGAAGGGGTGGAGATCTCTGGGACTGGGTCTCAGACTGAAGACACATTGCTAAAAAAAGGTCTCTGTTGCTACAGGGCTAATGTACCAATCCTTCTCCTTGCTTTTTCTACGCTTGTGACCTGTGCACCCAGCACCTTCGTCGCCTTTGTTGAAAGAGAGTCAGAAGATCCATCATATACTCTAAGGTGTGGGGCAAGGAGCCCTCTCCTACCTTTGAGGAAGCAGTCCTTGCTGTGTACGCTGACGATTCTCTTGCCCAGCAGGCAGGCTGCACGGCGAAGCTCACAGTGGTTCCCATAGAGCCTCCCGTCAGAGCCGCACACGGGCATGTAGCGGGGCCTGCACACCTCCACGCAGTGGCACGAGGGCTGCCCTGTGGTCCTATCGAGTGAGCACCTGCTCCCGGGGCTGCAGGGTTTCTTCCCACAGGAGGCCGACAGCCCAGGGCTAGGAAGGCCTGTGGATGCACACAAACACAGAGGGTTAGCTCAGCGCTGGAGAACAGAGTCCATGTTGCTCTTTCAGGTCACAAACACTAGAAACACAGAGACCTCAACTTCCCATGAGGCTGAGGTGACCCAAGGTGGGACAAAGGACCTTAGGTCTACATGGAGTCCCTGTTCCTCCAAGAAGTAGCTACAGGAGTCAAAAATGTGTATCTTGCTGTGTATGTTTTTATGTGGTTCACCCTGAACACCTCAGACAGGGCACCTGCTCCTTGGAACCCATGGGAGGGCCTTGGTGAATATTTGTGCTTTCATGGGCTTGCTCTTCCTTGCTGTCAACTGGATCAGTGAGGACACCCAGTCCTCCCGTGCTCACTAAGGGGCGCCTTAGACCAGAGGACAGACCTAATAACCACCGTTCCCCTGCCCCGAGACCACTCTATGTGGCAAAACTGCATCAAAATCATTATCAAACTGGGTCCTTCCCCCATTCATTCCTCTGTCTCTTTCTTCTTTTTTTCTCCTCTTATTCTTTTTTACTTTTCTTTTTCTTTCTTTTGAGACATAGCTTCATTTAACACAAACTGGCTACAAACTCCTGATGCTCCTGCCTTCAACTCCCAAGTGTTGGTACCACACGCATGGGCTACCGCACCTACCTTTCTCTTTCTTAAGTGATGACCTGCAGCCAGGCTGAGCACTAGGTTTCTGAGAGATCTCAAAGATGAATAAGCTGTAACTCTACTTCTCTCTGACCTAGTCATTCTTCTTGAAGGTAGAATGTGACAAAGCCATGATATCGTCAAGGCTGGTGCTGTAGTTTAAATGAGAATGGCCCCCATAGGCTCATGTATTTGAATGCTTGGTCCCTAGTTGGTGGAACTGTTTGGGAAGAATTAGGAAGTGTGGCTTTGTTGGGGGGTGTGCCACTGGGGGTGGGCTCATGCCGTTCTGGATTAGCTCTGCCTCTCTCTACCTTACTCTTGTGGATCAGATGTGAGTTCTCAGCTACTCTCAAAACCATACCTGCTTGCTTGCCACCATGCTGTCCACCATAATGGTCACAGACTCACTCTCTGAACTGTAAGCCCCCAATGAACTCTTCTCTGTGTTCCTTTGACCATGGTATCTTCTATCATAGCAGTTTAAAAGTAACTGAGTTGGGCAGTCCAGGAGCAAAGGTGTAGCGTAGGCATAGCTGTAGAGAGAGCTGAGCAGAGGAACTGAATGGGGAGTGCTACATTGACCCTGGGAAGCCATTGGAGAGTCTAGAGAGGAAGTGTGGCGAGGAGGCAAGCAGGAAAACCACACCATCAGTAGGGCCACCAGAACCCTCCTCCAACCCCTGACCAGTCCTCTCTAGCGTGATCTTGTATCTGTGGACAGAAGGCTGAGACCCTGGAGTTTGGGGCTGGCACACTGCTTGGGTAGCTTCTGTGTCTGACACCCACTCACAAGGATCTTGGGACAGTAGTGCTCAGAGCTCACATCTAGAGGTGGGTGGCTGGGGGTGGTGGTGGCTTATTTTATGATAAAGCGAGGCGTCCACAGAGAACACTTAACTGATAGTCCACCATATGAGGAGATGCCAGGGAATTAGAGGATGACTCCATGCCATTAATGACAGCATGTGGCATGCTAGGAATGAAAAAAAGAACCCAACATCCAAAGAAGTAAAACGTGGATACAGAGTTTATCTGCTTTATGGGTTGATGCAGTGATCTTCCAGGCTTGTTAAGGTAGTGCACATCGGTCATCAATGCATTTTGGAGGTAGAGGCAGGGTGATCAGAAGTTCAAGGCCAGCTTTGGCTACATAGTGAGTTGAGACAAGCCTGGACTACATAAGACCAGGTACCAAAACTCCAAACTAAAACACCACATAAGCAACCAGGTCCAAACAAATAAACCATCTCTCATGTACTAGACAAGACAGGATAGCCCTGGTCATTAACACTGAGCCTTCCACTCCTGGGACAAACACACATATAAGGGGAAAACCAAGAACTCCTTTTCCTGCTTTGGGTTAGGTCTGCTTTTCGTCATCATAGATTTGAAAAGGAAACAAATCAGTTATGGGAAGATTAACTACTTGATTCAATAACTCATTTAAATTCCCCTAACCTTGGCAAGTTCAGAAGTGTATCGACTTTTTTCTTGCATCATAATAAACTCGAAGGTCAACACATCTCTGCAGAGCGAGAGTGCAGATCCAGAGTGGGGCGTGAAAACCTTCCTTATCCACGGTCTGTTAAGGCTCCGTAGCACTATGAAGCCACCCCTCCCACCCCTCCTGGAGGTTCATCAGCGGCAATGGGAAGGGGAGAGTGCAGAGAACAGGCTCTTCCTAAAGGAGGCTCTAGGCTGGAAGCAACCCCCCCCCCCAATGGACATGGGGTTGCTTGGCCACTAAGTGTGTTTGATTAGCAGCCTTCTCCTGAGCTGTTGGGAAATGGGCCACCCTGGAAAATGCCAACAGCTACTAGAAGAAACTAACACAGTGCTGAAATGATCAGCTTTTGTTTCTTTCCCAAGACAGGGCAAGAAGTGAAGCCTTACCCTAGATGCTGTTTCAATAATCTTCCCTGTGCAAACAGAACAGACTAATGGCTCATTTTGAAAAGAAACCGCTTAAGTTTTTGGCTTCTTAGATCCAGTTGTGGGGTTTCTTCTCCAGCTGTGACGTCCCCCTTTGTTCTCCCCCACTGGCTATCAGCTCCAATTTACCATAAGGGGTATTTCTTCTTAAAGTCAGCCCGCATTCCTTCCCTTTACCCACTGTCCTGGAATGAGTGCCCTGACTCTAGCTTTAGGAGGCTCCGCAGGTTCCGGGCCACTGCCTCCTCAGGTTTTAAAAAACACTACAATTTTAAGGACAACTAGTATCAATGTTCCAATGCCAGGTCAGAGGTTGGCATGGGGCGGGAGATGGGGGTCACACGCTGTGATCGTTCATCTTTGCCTGCCTCTCTCCTAAGTGGGGCAGGAAGAGGAAGATAGAGGCATGGAGGATGCTAGACATTTCCCTGGAGGGGCTTCTGCAGTCAAGGGAACCAGAGACCTGGGGACAGGGAACTTCAGAGACCACCTTCGTTCAGCTGGGGGCACCCTTTGCACGTGGCACTCTTCTTGGGAAGGCTGGATTGTAGCAACCACCACTGGGGTCCATTGCTCCATCATTAGCTTGCAGGTGACTTTCTATAAACCGTGTTCTGAAGGGGTCACAGTTAAGAAAACATCTGTGCCAACCTGTGGCCATGGAAGACAATGAGAATGCTCACCTTCTCTCCCTGCTGTGGAAATCAGCTCTCGGCAAATATTTGATTCCTAATCATTTGCAATTAAGATAAAAGGAGCATGGAAGCCCCGTGTACGTCCCTCTCCAAGGCTGTGGCCCTCTCCAAGGCTGTGGCCAGCCGGCCCCATGGGGAGCTGAGCCTGCCCAGGGAAGGGACAGGCGTGGATGGAGACGCTGACCACGAGGTAGTTTCCTCATTAAACAAGCCCCTCATCGCCACTTCCTTTTAGTCATTAAAGCAGAATGAATTCCCCACTCCTACCGGGATGATGATAAAACAGTAATGGAAAAGGTAACGGAGTGAGACTCCCGGCAACTGCCTCCAGTGTTTATGAGGACAACCGTGATGCGTGAAAAAGATAGCGTGCACCTAATTTATAGTCATAAAGAAAGTCATTTACCCAGGTTAAAAACTGATCATCTTGCCAAATAAGCTGCTTTTCAACACTAATTAAATTTACGGAACATGGGGAGACATGGGAATTGATACATTACAGGGATGGTGGTAGAGCCACAAATCTATTGTACTTGTTGGTGCTGAAGACCCTCTGCTGTCGTTCATAGACAATACTTGACCAGAGTGTCACAGACCTGGTGGCCGGAAGCTCTGAGCTTGATTGTATAAGGTGGGGGACTCAGCACTAGCCTGAGCCCCAGGGGAGACTGTTCAAGGTGGGCAAGTTCCAGCATAGCCTCTGGATGCAGAAAAGTGGAGTCTGATACACCTGTGGCTTAGGATGTGGCTTCCTCATAGCCCAGCATGCTCAAGAATCCAGGTGGGGTACTTTCCTTCCAAACTCTAGCTCTTTGGTCCCCAGTGTACCCAGGAGTGTTCCCATCTCAGAAATGGTGTCCAGGGTGACACATGGGAAAGCTACAGTTGAATGTCCCTTTAGATTTTGTGCTGGCATTAATTATGATTGTGACAGAGTTAAGGAGACAGGGTTTTTCAGAGGTGGCTAGGGCACTGGCACTTCTTTCCTCACTGCTGAGGTGGAACAGCCAGTAAAAGCAACCCAGGAAGCAAGGGTTTCCTCTGGCTGCCAGTTTCTTGATGGCACAGTCCATCACGGCAGCAGGGCATGGGGCAGCTGTCATGTGGCATCCACACCCAGGACTCAGAGCGTGATGGATGCAGGAGCTCAGCTCATTTTCATTAGTCTGGGACCCCAGTCCACGGGATGCTGGTACCCACCATTCATGGTAGGCTTTCCCTCCTTAGCCAAACCTTTCTGGAGACATCTGTATTGATGCGCCCAGAGGTGTGTTTCTAAATCCAGTCGAGGTGACAGTGAGGATCTGCTAGGACAGCTATGATTGCATGAGTGCCATCATGGGAGTGAGGGAGCCAGGACACAGGTGGGCTCCTGATCAACTCATTTTGTCATAGCCTTAGCCCTCTCTTGCCTTCTTGTCAAACCACGAAGCAGTGCAGAGGCCATGTTCTTGAATTTTTCTAGCTTCCCAAAACAAGAACAAATAAACTCTGGTTTATAATTTGCCCAGTCTATGGTGTTCTGTTAAAGCTAGAGAAAATGGACAAAGATGAGAGGAGACCCATTCATTTTTCATTTGGGGATGAGGATTGCTGGCTGGCATGTTTTTCCTAGTGTTGTGTCTCCATGTCTAGAACTTTCCTTCTGCTTGGTACAGATAGCAGCCCTGTCTTCCCCTCAGCAGGTCTTGCAAATGTCTACTCGAGATCTCAAGTGGAGCCACATACCTTCCGCTCACCACCTATGCCTACACAAGACCCCAGGATAAAGCTCCACAACTCCACCCATACCCTGTGAAGCCACAGTGAGGTTCTGGGGAAACCACTCACTGCTGAGCCCAAGGAGGAGTTGTATGCAAAAGACAGAGAAGAACCAAGAACCTCAAGAGTCTTGTCTGATCTCTGCCACAAAACCTTGCCTGGGACAACAGCCATGTTCAGCTTCTGCCGGCAGAGGCATTCAGAAGAAAACACATGGTCACCATGGTTTTCCATGGGTGGAAGGCTTGCTCATCTATGCATTGTTCCTCGTGTGTGTGTGTGTGTGTGTGTGTGTGTGTGTGTGTGTATGTACACGTGTGAGTGTGCTAGTGCATGTAATAGAGGCAGCACATACATATGGAAGCTAGAGGTCAACCTCAGGGATTGTAGGTGTCATTTCTTTGATGGTTTTGTCTTTAAAGAGGAACTAATTTTTATTTATGTGTATTCATGTACACTTGCATGAGTTATACATGCCATGTGCAGGCAGATGCCAGTGAAGGCTGGAGGGCATTGGAATCCTTGGATCTGGAGTTACAGGTAGTTGTGAACTACCCGATGTAGGATGTAGGTGCTGGGAACCAAACCCCAATTCTCTCCAAGAGCAGCAAATGCTCGTAACTGCTGAGCCATCTCTCCAGTCAGTCCAGGGATCCTCCTGTTTATGTTTTCCCAGTGCTGGGCTTACAGGCTTTGGACATGGGTGCTGAGAGTTGAAATCAGGTCCCCAATGTTTGCATGACAAGCATTTCACCTCCTGAGCCATCTCCCCAGCTGTGGTTATGCTATGCATGAGGGGAACTGGAGAAGTGAACCGCACATGGAAGGAGGAAGCAATGAGGTGGTTGGCCATGGCATAATTGCCAGTCAATGACCGATACAGTTGGGCAAACTAGGACCTCTGGGCTTACCTTTGCCACCAGAAGGAATAATTTGCATCTTTACTGGAATAAATGTATAAATTCATACATAACCTTATGGTCCGGGCTGTTAACGAATGGCAAGTGTTATTAAGAACTGAGCTGAACAGAGCAGCGACCTGCTAGCCTAGGGCTTTGGCTTAGGTGGGTCTGTAAACAAGGCACCAGCCTGATACTATGACTTGTTTTGCTCTCAGGGAGCCTGGGCAGGGCTCTCACCCTTCCCAAACTGGGGTTTCAGTCCCAACCACACAAAGAGACCCCAGAAAAGGAGGAATGTGGGGTTCCAGATAACTAAGTTTGTCTTTCGAGAGACAGATATTGCTGCTTAGAGAGGCACCACGGGCAGGAGAGAGGGAACCAGGGGCAGAAGAATGCCCCTGACCTACATCAGAACTTGTAGCCAGGGCTTAGTGTCTGCTCTCAAGCAACTGCACACTTTAAACCTTTGTTTTACCCAGGCCCATGCTCCTCAGTGGTAGCTTGTGACCCAAAGCAAGCTCCCTGTGTTCTTGTCTTTCTTATTTAAAACCGTGAATGGTGTCTGCTCTTCACAAGATGCCTGAGAGGACTGAAAAGAGATTCGTACTCAGCAAAGGCTGGACCCAAAGCTTCTGAGTCAGTGATGGGAAGAGTACACAGGGCAGGACATGAGGGAGACAAATTCAAGTACCCAGGAGCCTGGTGGGGTGGTGACTGCCTTCGGGAGATGTGTTTATGTTGAAAGTATAGATTGAGTTTATACGGCAGACTCAAACAGCATGCCTCCCAGGTTTCCCCAGAGGACACTTCTATTGCACTTTCCCCAGGATTTGCTCAAGCTGAGTGAATCTGAAATTACAAGCTGTCAGGACCATGTGACTGGAGTTGATTGACTGGAGGACAAACTCTATAGACTTCACCAGGTCCCATAAGCTCACTTTCAAAGGCAGCTTTGCAGGAGTCAGGGCATTAGTGATTGTGTGTGTGCAGGCATGTGCGTGTGTGTGTGTGTGTATGCTTGTGTACGTGCATGTATGTGTGCCCCCAGGCATGTGGAGGCTAGAGGACAGCCTAGACACTTCCTCTTCTGGTACTGTCTACCTTTTTAGAGACAGGCTCTCTATTACTAATCTTGGAATGTACCAAGTAGGCTAGGCTGGCAAGCCAACCCCAGGGATCCTCCTGTCTCTGTTTCCTTTTCCTGCCTGGCTTTTTAAAGTGGGTTCTGGGCATCCAAGTCAGGTCTCCTGTTCATAAGGAAGGCACTTTACTGACTGAAACATCCTGGACTCGAGCATTTACAAAACAAAGGTAACCCAGACCCAGAAAGACAATTATCATATGGACTCATTCATAAGTGGCTTTTAGACATAAAGCAAAGAAAACCAGCCTACAATTCACAACCCCAGAGAACCTAGACAACAAAGAGGACCCTAAGAGAGACATACATAGATCTAATCTACATGGGAAGTAGAAAAAGACAAGATCTCCTGAGTCAATTGGGAGCAGTGGGGATCATGGGAGAGGATAGAAAGGGGGGAGACAGAGAGGGAGGGGATGGAGAAAAATATATTTCAATTAAAAACAATTTAATAATAACAAAAAAAGGAAAATAGGTGGTCAGGAAAAAACCCCAGAAACTAATCTCCACTATTGCTTATTTTAATTAGTTAATTAATTACATGGTGCTAGGGCTGGAGCCCAGGGTCTTAGGCAGGCTAGCTAAGTTCAGTCAGGTCAATGTTCTCTTGTACCTTCCAGAGCCCTTTCCATGACTATTAAGAGCTCTCTCCCCTCTGCAGTGTGGGGGAGCAATAGCAAGTCTGGTCTCGCTATTTCTAGAACTTTCTCCCAAGCATGAAAGGAGCTCCTGGTTTTGTCCCAGGACTCTTTCTGGCAGTTTGCTAGCTCACTACATTCTTTGTCATACAATTGGGGATCTGTGCTCCCCAACAGCAGGCCCTGTGGCAGGGCCCTAGGCAGCCAGCGAGGGTGGGGGTCTACAGCATGAGGTCTCTGTGGTATCTGGCTGAGCCCAGTTCCCATCTCTCAAATATTCCGGGGCTGGCAGAGTCAGCTGTAGAAAACCCCAGGTAAAGACACATCTGATGGAGGTGGGTGGAGTCCCAAGGGGCTGGCTGGTGAGAGATGGGAGGGATGGGGGAAAAGAGGTGGCTCACAGGGAGGGGAGAGGAAAGGGGGTGGTTCACAGGAAGCAGAAGGAACAGAGACAGAGTGTCAGAGGAGAGCCCCTGGATTTGTGAAGAAACTCTGTTGCCTCAAGAAACCAAAATGGAAAGAGATACATTGGAACTGAAAAGACTCATCTCCCATCTGGCATATGGCCACCGTTCACTTGGGCTCTTCCGGCTACAAGACTACAGAGAGAAGTCAGTCATCTTATTCCCTTCCCTTCTGCATGCTCAAACATGCGATCTGAACCGGCTTTGGAGGAGTTACTTCAGGAACCTTCTTGCAAACAAAAACAGCATAAAAATGCAAAGCACCAAAGGAGTTTTGCTCGGGGTGGGAGGGGGGTGTTTTGTTTTTCAAAATGGCTTTATTTTAGAGTACTGCATTCAAATAAATTCCTCTCGCCAAGTTCTTTCCTTTACAGGAAGCCCCTCCAGCTGCCATCCTTACCGCTAGCAGGCCCAGCATTGCCCCTCACTGTACCTAACTTCCTTGTCACTCTCTCTGGCTCCTCTGAGTTCCCTCCATCTCAGAGCTGAGGGTCCCAGCGGTTACTGGTTTCTGTGACTGTAGAACCGACCTGTGGATGCCCCAGTATGTGGGTTTGCTCCAGTTTCTCCGCTCATGATTAAAGGGCACTGCTCCTCTGCCTGTCTACAATTATTTCAGGGATTAATGTGAAGGCACTCGGTGGGAAGAGCTGGAATGTCTCTTGCCACTTTATCCCTGAAAACTTACCAGGCTAAAAGATGCTAACTTCCTCTAGAACTCTATATACTTTGCAAGTGTAGCCTCTAGGTCAATCCCATGCCATGGATGTATCTCAAGATGATAACATGTTGTCATGGTTACTACTAATGTCACCCTAACAGGATTTAGAATCACTTAAGAGGCAAGCCTGCAGGCACACCTGGGAGGGATAATCTATTTTAAGTTAGCATCTGAGCATGCCTGTGTGGGAGTAATTTGATTAGACTGTTGAGGTGGGAAGACTGCCCACAAAAGGTGGTACCATTCCCTAGGCTGGGACCCAAGCCTCTATGGAAAAGGATGTGAGCTGAGTACAAGTATTTATTGCTCTCTGCTTCTTGTCTGTGACCAGCTGCCTCAATCTCTTGTTGCTATGATGTCCCTGCGATCATGGGCTGTAGCCTTGGATTGTGAGACAAATAAATTCTCTGTTTCAGAGTATTTTAATCACAGCAAAAGGAAAAAAGAGTTAAGAAGCATGGTCTCTGTCTTGATTATACTTTCCAAGAAAGAAGAAGATTAAATTGGGGCAAGGGAGATGTCTCAGTGGTTAAGAGTACTGCCTCCTCTTCCATAGCATCTGGGTTCAGTCTCCAGGACTCACAAGGTGGCTCACAATTGTCTATAACTCCAGTCCCAGGAGATTCAGTGCCCTCTTCTGCTCTCTGATAGACACACATGTAATGCATGGACATCTATGCTGGCAAAACACCCATATACCTAAATAGCAATAAAAGTTAAATATTAGTGCACACACGAATGACTATTTTATAATCAGTAGGGGGCCAATTTCTCCTCAGATAGCTGTTCTTTTATCTCAGTGGGGCAACCTGCATAAACATGTAAGTTTGGTGGCATGACCAAACTTGGCAATACTATCAGATTCTAGGTGTGATGGCGAGTTTTAATTGTCAGCTTGGCACAACCCAGAATTCATCTGGGAAGAGGGTCTCTGTGAGCGATTATCTTGCTCAGGTTGACCTGTGGCCATGTTTGTGGGGCCTGTTTTGCTTGCACTGACTTGCAGTGCGTTGATGTGGGAAGGTCAAGCCTAGAACTGGGCGACATGATTTCCTGACTTAGGCCCTGGACTGTGTAACAGCAAAGAAAGCCAAGCACAACATTCAGGCGTGCACTCATTCTCTCTGCTTCTGACCATGGATATGGTGTGGCTGTTTGACCTAAGTTGACTTCCCCCAAATGATAGACTCTAACCTTTAACTCTAAGCTTGAACAAATGCTTTCTCCCCTAAGCTGCTCTCTGTCATGCAATTTTATCACAGCCACAGAAAGGAAATCCGGACACTAGGTTCAGTGGAGCTGAAACCTCTGGTGGAAGGGCTGAGTGACTTGCTGGGTCTGCTCCTCATGAAACCGGAAGAGTTCATGGGGACCGTGGCCATGTTTTCCTCTCTAGGAACCCAGCAAACTATCTTCACAACAGGCTCGC
Source organism: Alexandromys fortis (assembly GCF_014885135.2). Classification (NCBI taxonomy): domain Eukaryota; kingdom Metazoa; phylum Chordata; class Mammalia; order Rodentia; family Cricetidae; genus Alexandromys; species Alexandromys fortis. The sequence continues at coordinate 1,623,258 of NW_026067978.1, read as the reverse complement.
AGATCATCCACCAGGGCTGTATGTAAGATCACTACTGCATTAGGGTCTGCACTGTAGCCCAAAGATCGGTCACAGAAAATAACTGTATGTATCAAGAGGTCTGGACACCATAGAGAAGAGGAGAAATACATAGAACTTCCAAAGAAGGCCAACTTAAATAGCGTCACAAAAATGCCCAAACTCCAGGAGAATCTAGTAAAGAACATGGCTTTTCTTTTTTTCAGAGAACATGGTTATTTTTTTAAATAGTTTTTTTTTGTTTTTATTATTTGCAAATTTTTTTACATAATGCAACAAAATATCTCCAACACCAGTTTTCCCTTCTAACTCTTCCCTGATTCCCATTAGACATCCCCTTCTCAATTTTATGCTTCCTTCTTTCATTTTATTAAGTTGATTTTTATTGAGCTCTACATTTTTCTCTGCTCCCCTCCCTGCCTCTCTCCTCCTCTTCTACCCTCTCCCATGGTCCCCTTGCTCTCAATTTACTTAGGAAATCTTATCTTTTTCTACTTCCCATGTAGATTAGATCCATGCATGCCTCTCTTAAGGTCCTCATTGTCTAGGTTTTCTGGGATTGTGATTTGTGGGCTGGTTTTCTTTGCTTTATGTCTAAAAACCACTTTGAGTGAGTACATATGCTAATTGTCTTTCTGGATCTGGATTACCCCACTCAATATGATGTTTTCTAGCGTCATCCATTTGCCTGCAAATTTCAAGATGTTACTATTTATTTATTTGCTGTGTAGTACTCCATTGTGTAAATGTACCACATTTTCCTTATCCATTCTTCGTTCAAGGGGCATTTAGGTTGTTTCCAGGTTCTGGCTATGACAAACAATGCTGCTATGAACATAGTTGAGCACATGTCCTTGTGATATGATTGAGTATCCTTTAGATATATACCCAAAAGTGGTATTGTTGTGTCTTGAGGAAGGTTGTTTCCTAATTTTCTGAGAAATCACCATACTAATTTCCAAAGGGGATGTACCAGCTTGCACTCCCACCAGCAATGCAGGAGTGTTCCCTTTACCCTACAACCTCTCCAGTGTAAGTGGTCATCAGTGTTTTTGATTCTGGCCACTCTTATAGGTGTAAAATGGAATCTCAGAGTTATTTTGATTTTCATTTCTCTGATGACAAAGGATGCTGAGCATTTCCTTAAGTGTCTTTCAGCCATTTTAGATTCCTCTGTTGAGAGTTCTCTGTTTAGGTCTGTACTCTTTTTTTTTATTGGATTAGTTGTTCTTTTGATGACCAATTTCTTGAGTTCTTTGTATATTTTGAAGATCAGACCTTTGTTCGATGTGGGGTTGGTGAAGATCTTTCCCCATTCTGTAAGCTGTCATTTTGTCTTGTTGACCATGTCCTTTACTTTACAGAAGCTTTTCAGTTTCAGGAAGTCCCTTTTTCTCTCAGTGTCTGTGCTACTGGGGTTATATTTAAAAAGTGGTCTCCTGTGCCTATGCATTCGAGTGTACTTTCCATTTTCTCTTCTATGAACTTCAGTGTGACTGGCTTTATGTTGATTGAGGTCTTTGATCCATTTGGACTTGAGTTTTGCGCATGGTGATAGATATGGGTCTATTTCCATTCTTCTACATGTTGATATCCTGTTATGCCAGTACCATTTGTTAAATATGCTTTTTTTTCCATGTGATATTTTTTGCGTCTTTGTCAAAAATCAGGTGTTCAAAGGTGTGTGGATTACTATCTGGGTCTTCGATTCGGTTCCATTGGTTCTCCTGTCTGTTTTTATGCCAATACCAGGCTGTTTTCAGTACTGTAGCTCTGTAATAGAGTTTGAAGTCACGGATTGTGATGCCTCCAGAAGTTCTTTTATTGTACAGGATTGTTTTGACTATTGTGGGTTTTTTGCTTTTCCATATGAAGTTGAGTACAGTTCTTTCAAGGTCTGTAAAGAATTTTGCTGGGCATTGCATTGAATCTGTAGATTGCTTTTGATAAGATTGCCATTTTTACTATGTTAATTCTACCTACCCAAGAGCATGGGAGATCTTTCCACTTCCTGGTGTCTTCTTCAATTTCTTTCTTCAAAGATTTAAAGTTCTTGTCATACAAGTCTTCCACTTGTTTGGTTAGAGTTACTCCGAGATATTTTATGCTATTTGTGGCTCTTGTGAAGGGTGATATTTCTTTCTCAGCCCATTTATCATCTGTGTACAGGAGGGCTACTGATTTTTTTGAGTTAATCTTGTATCCAGCTGTATTACTGAAAGTGTTTATGAGTTGCAGAAGTTTCTTGGTAGAATTGTGGGGTCACTTATGTAAACTATCATATCATCAGCAAATAGTGAGAGTTTGACTTCTTCTTTTTTGATTTGTATCCCCTTGATCTCCTTTTGTTATCTTATTGCTTTATCTAGGACCTCAAGAACTATATTGAATAGATATGGAGAGAGTGGACAACCTTGTCTTATTTCTGATTTCAGTGGGATCGCTGTTTCTCTCCATTTAGTTTGATGTTGGTTGTTGGCTTGCTGTATATTGCCTTTATTATGTTTAGGTATGTTCCTTGTATCCCTGCTCTCTCCAAGACCTTTATCATAAAGGGATGTTGTATTTTGTTGAAATATTTTTGGCATATATGAGATGGTCACGTGGTTTTTATTTTTTGATTTGTTTATATGGTGGACTACATTGACAGATTTTCGTACGTTGAACCATCCCTGTATCTCTGGGACGAAGCCGACTTGATCATGATGGATGATGGTTCTGACGTTCTCTTGGATTTGATTTGCCACTATTTTATTTAGTATTTTTGCATCAATGTTCATGAGTGAGATTGATCTATAATTCTTTTTCTTAGTAATGTCTTTCTGTGGTTTGGGTATCAGGGTAATTGTAGCCTCACAAAAAGAGTTTGGCAATGTTCCTTCTGTTTCTATTGTGTGGAATAATTAGAGGAGTATTGGTATTAGTTCTTCTTTGAAAATCTTGTAGAAATTCCATTTGATTAGAAATTTTTTTCCCAAAGCCTTTTACTTTGAGGTGATATCTGTCTTTAGGGTTGAGGTGTATTTCCTATATGCAGCAGAAGGATGGACTCTGTTTTCCTATCCAATCTGTTAGCCTGTGTCTTTTTATGGGTGAGTTGAGTTCATTTATATTAAGAGAAGTTAATGACCAGTGATTGCTATCTCCTCTTAATTTAGTTTTCGTTGTTGGTGATGTTAATTTGTGTATTTTTTCCCCTTCTTTGGGATTTGCTGCTGTGTTTTTGTTGATGTAGCAACTTTCTTGGCTTGGAGTTTTTCTTCTAGTACTTTGTATAAGGCTGAGTTTGTGGCTAGGTATTGGTTAAATCTAGTTTTGCCATGGAGTATCTTTTTTTCTCCTTCTATGGTGATTGAAAGTTTTGTTGGGTATAGTAGTCTGGGCTGGCATCCATGGTCTCTTAATATCTTAATAACACTTGACCAGGACCTTTTGGCTTTCATTGTTTCCATTGAGAAGTCAGGTGTAATTCTGATAGGTCTGCCTTTATATGTTACTTGGCCTTTTTCCTTTGCAGTTCTTAATATTCTTTCTTTATTCTGTATGTTTAGTGTTTTATTATGTGGCAAGGAGATTTTTTTTTGATCCAGTCTATTTGGTGTTCTGTAAGCTTCTTGTATCTTTCTTTACATTGGGAAAGTTTTCTTCTATGACTTTGTTAATTATATTTTCTGTGCTTTTTGAGTTGAACTTCTTTTTCTATACCTATTATTCTTAGGTTTGGTCTTTTCATGGTGTCCCGTATTTCCTGGGTATTTTGTATCTTCAGTGCTTGAGATTCTCTCTTCCATCTCTTGTATTCTGCTGTTTATGCTTGAATTTGTGGTTCCAGATTGTTTTCTCATGATTTCTGTTTCTATAATTACCTCAGCTTGTGTTTTCTTTGTTGTATCTATTTCAGTTTTCAAGTCTTGAATAGTTTCTTTCACATGTTTAATTGCTTTTTCTTGGTTTTCTTTAAGGGATTTGTTGATATCTTCCAATTTTTTGTCTTTTCCTCCATTTCTTTGAGGGGATTTCTCATTTCCTCTTTAAGAGTCTCAAACACTCTCTTGAAGTTATTTTTAGGCCATCTTCTTCTGCTTCATCTATATGTGGTTGTTCAAGTCTTTCTGTTGTAGGGTCACTAGATTTTACTGGTGTTGTGTTGGTCTTTGTAGTGTTGCATGTGTTCTTACCTTGTCTACTCATCTTTCCATCTAATTGGTGTGATTGGGGCTGTCTGTGACTCTGGTGATTAATCTTCTAGGTGCCAGTGCATCCAAGGCTCAGATGGTTGCTTCTTGGGTTGCAGTCAGTTCCACGGTTCCAGTTACCATGTTAGTCACTCTGTGTTCCTGTAGGTTGCTCAGTGCTCCTGGGGTTTGCTCTGCTCCAGTGGAGTTTGCTGTCTCAGCCCTGCTCTGGCCTAGGTTGTGGGCTCAGACCTGTTTCTGTAAATGTCCCTGGTCTGGATCCCTCCTGCAGAGGTTCCTGGCTTGGAGTTGGTCCTGCAAAAGTTTCTGGCTCTGATCTAGATCTACTCCCCTCAGAGTTCCCAGACTCAGGTATGCTTGGACCCACAGAGGACCTCGCTCAGGCCTACTCCTTCAGAGGTTTCAGACTCATGCTTGGACCCGCAGGGGTGCTGGCTCAGGTCTTCTCCCTTGAAGATCCCAGATTCATGCCTATACCTGCAGAGGTCTCTGACTCAGTCCAAGAACATGAGTATTTACCAGAAGCTTTTAAATTTTTTTTTCGAGACAGGGTTTCTCTGTGGCTTTGGAGCCTGTCCTGGAACTAGCTCTGTAGACCAGGCTGGTCTCGAACTCACAGAGATCTGCCTGCCTCTGCCTCCCAAGTGCTGGGATTAAAGGCGTGCGCCGCCATCGCCCGGCTACCAGAAGCTTTTAGGAAGAGAATTGTCATGATTGAGTCTCAGATGCAGGGCTTCCAATATCAAGTCAAGAATGTATCTAGAATGACCCAGAGCCAAAGGGGAAACAAAGGAAGTCTGAAAACACATCAGTCCTGGGGGCTGCAGGGATGGCCCAGCCTTAAAGGCATTGGCTATTCTTGCGAGGATCCTGCTTCTGTTCCCAGCACACACATGGCATCTCACAATTGTTCCTAACTGCAGTTTCATTCTGAGAGATCCGGAGCCCTCTTCTGGTTTTCTTGGGTACTGCACATGCAGTGCACTTACAGGCAGCCTAAACACTCAATGCAAATCAGTTCTTTAAAGTAAAATTGTTAAGGAAGAAGGAGTAGAAGAAAATCCTTTAAATATGTCCCTGTAGATAGCTAATATCAGAGTGTTTCTAGTTAAAAACTGGGAGTCAGCCTGGCATTGCCATTATTATCATCATCATCCAAAAAGGAAATAAGCCGAGACAGGGGTATGAATTAACCTCAGTGCTTGAGAAAGAAAGGCAACGAGCAGTTTTCACTGGCTGCTGCTGCAACGATCCAGGTATGGTGGTGTAGGTCTGGGATCCCAGCAACCTAGGAAGCTGAGGTAGGAAGGGGTTCAAGGCCTGCCTGGGTTGCAAAGGGAGTTCAAGGGCAGCCTGGGTAATGTACTGAGACCTTGTCTCAAAACTGCAAAAGTAAAAAGAAGGCTGGAAATGCCGCTTGCCTACTTGCCTAGCATGAGCAGGGTTCTAAGTTAACACCCCGTACTGCAAAAAAAAAAAAAAAAAATAGATGGAATTATAAAGCAACCGTGATGAAGCAGGTGGACAGACAATAAATGCGTCAAAATTCACCATTATACTCTATATTAGCAATAAATAATTAGACACAAAAAGGGGAAAACAGTCTTCTCACCATAATAGCAAAACCCATAAAATATTTATGAATAAATTTGACAAGAAAACCATAGGACCTATGTGAAAAGGACTATAAAATCTTATTGAAGGTCATAAAATAAGATTTGAACAAATGCAAAGTCATTCCTTATTCTTCCAGGGGGAAGACATTCCCATAAATTTATACATTTAATATAATCCTTTTGAAATGGTATAAAGTGGTCTTTAGAAGTTCATTTGAAAGAATAAATGCCCTCAGATAAAGAAGGAAGATAAGAGAAGGACAGGGGGGTGGAGGGAGTGCCTGGCCCCATGTTAGAAGACCAGACCAGACCAGACCAGACCAGACCAGACCAGACCAGACCACTGCTGACACAGAGAGTGATAGGATATTGAGGCAGAAACAGGCAAATTGATGACCAAAAAATAAGAGAGGACCCAGAAATAAGTCTTAACCTATATGAACGTCAATGTGACTAGAATGTTCATTCCAATAGGTGAAAAGGTTACTACTTCATAAATGGCATTGGTGTAGCTGATCACCCACCTGCAATAAAATAATACTGGAACACACCCATAACAGCTCTCCCCCAACCAAATTCAAATAACCATACATGCCTCAATCATTCTTATTAAGTAATGAGTGGATATGAAAAATAGCCAATGAATAGTTTATTAATTTGATAAATTGATGTTAATTTATTATTATTTGCTAAGGATCAAGCCGGAGGCATTGTGTATACTGGTAAGTGCTGTGTACTCTGTGGGATAGTGTAGGTATTGAAGAACCATGAACAAACATGTCCTCATCCACCTGCTTAAAGATGAGGGTTTGTGTGTGTGTGTGTGTGTGTGTGTGTGATTTTGCCATTTGCCCTTCTCCCCCAAGTCCTCCTCTCCATCACTCTCCACTGTGTTTCCTTGAGACAGGATCTCTCATGGAATGGGAAACTCTTGTTTTGACTGGGGTAGCTGGCTGGTTAGCATGCCCCTGAGATCCTCCCATCTCTGCCTCTCCATTGCTGGGATTATAGGTATGCATGGCTATGCTGACCATTTTATGGGTTGCTGGGGATCGGAACTCAGGTCCTCATGCTTGCTGAGCAAGTACTCTTGCCCACTGAGCCATCTCCCTGTTCCCCTCAGCTTCACATTTTATGCAATACATTGTTTGCTTCATATACTTCTTATTTTATATAAATGAGCCATGTGCACTCATCTGAGATCTAGTTCCCTTGATTTAATACACACCCTTTCATATACCCATAATCCATTAATTTCCACTATGTTACCCATTGCATGGTCTACCATCATACACTCCATGGTCTGTACAAAGTCTTCCATTTCACTTTTCTCACCTCTTCTTTCATTTCCTTATTTGGGGGGCAGTATCTTTCACAGATTCCTCCCTCTACTCATTTAAAAATTAAATACAATTTATTTTTAAAAACAGGTTTATTTTCTATCTGTGACTGTTTTGCCTGTATGAGAGTGCACCACACACTTTCAGAGCCAGGGAGGCCAGAAAGGGCACTGGATCCTGGCGCTGGAGTTACAGATGGTCACGAGACACCGTGTAAGTGCAAGGAACCAAACCTGGGTCTTCTGCAGGAGCAGCAAGCACTCTTAATTGCTGACCCACTGCTCCAGCCCCAAATGTACTTTCTTTATTCTTCGGTTTACAAAGTTCATTTGCAAGGCATAATTAACTGAACGTCTAGAGTTAATTAATATTTTACTCTCCATATAAAGACTCTTAGGACAAATGAACTCTGGCCACTTTTCTTGACTTAAAAATACTCCCACATGTATTGATTCTATATTTACCACAATACCTTCTTATGCTTCAGATCCTCTCGGCTGCATTCGTCTAAAATGTCCATTTTATTTACATACTGAGCTGCTGTGTTGGAGGGTCAATGCCAGGCAAATACTCTACCACCGAGCCATTCATTTAACCCGCTTTCTCGCTTTAAACAGATATTTAACTAACTTGAATAAAGTATATAATCTGAAATAAAAGTTTAAATGGTCTTTAAGAAGGGAAACCAAGAAAAGGTACATGTATCAGAGGCCCACGTGTTAGCACATTGAGGCATCCCAAAAAAAAAAAAAAAAAAAAAAAAAAAACCTAAAACTGGAAGCCGTGATCTAAGTGCAGAGGCCTTGGTGCAGAGCCGCGCCCGCTCTGCACTTGCTGCCTCAGTCTTTGTGAGCTGTGCTCGTGTTGATCTCGGGGGGGGGGGGGG
>NW_026067978.1:1529233-1613456 GCF_014885135.2 Alexandromys fortis | reverse complement strand
TCTTCTTCTTCTTCTTCTTCTTCTTCTTCTTCTTCTTCTTCTTCTTCTTCTTCTCCTTCTCCTTCTCCTTCTCCTTCTCCTTCTCCTTCTCCTTCTCCTTCTCCTTCTCCTTCTCCTTCTCCTTCTCCTTCCTCCTCCTCTTTCTTCTTCCCCTCCTTCTTTTCTACCTCCTCTTTAACCTCCTCCTCCTCCATATCCTCCTTCTCCTCCTCCTCTTCCTTCTTCTTCTCCTCCTTTCTCTCCTCCTCCTTCTCCTCTTCCTCCTCCTCCTCCTGCTCCTCTTCTTATCTTCTACCTTCTTCTGGTATTGTGATCCAGTATATGTTACAAGTTCTCATTCTATTAAATTCCTTTTCCACGTTTTTCCTTTTGATGCTGCTGTGCTATATTCTGCACACTTTCCTCAATTCCATCTTCTAGATCATGAATTCCCTCTTAAGCTAATCTTTTCCTAATTCACATTCAACTGAGTAAATAAAGCTGGATATCAGTGGCAATAGACTACAGAAATGTACTACTACTGAATAATTGAGTCAAGGATGACATCAAGACGTATATTTAAAATTTCTAGAATGGAATCAAAATGAAGCCATAATATACCAAAAATTATGAGACACTAAGAAGATATCCTAAGAGGAAGTATATAGCATTGAGTACATATGTTAAAAAAATTCTAGAGATTTCAAAATGATCAATTAACAATGACCCTGGAGGCCTTGGGGAGAAACAGGAGTAAATAGCACTTCCAAAAAATGGACGGGAAAAGATCATTAAAATAAGGAACAGAAGAAAAAAACAAAACAATATGAAGAATCAATGAAGAGAGGAGCTTGTTCTTTGTAAAGATTAATATCATTAACATGACTTTAGTCCATTTAAACTGGAGAAAGAGAAGGGGAATCCAGGTCTAGTGGTTCATACCTTTAATCTGGCATTCAGGAGGCAGAGGCAGATCGATCTCTGAGTCTGAGGCCAGCCTGGTCTATATAGAGCATCCCAGGACAGCTAGAGCTAAATAATAGAGATAAGATCTCAAAACAGGAGGGGATCCATTTAATAAAATAAAAAATAAATGGGAAACATTGCAACTGACACTGAGGAAATTTAGAGAACCATAAAGGCATTCTTTAAAAATCTATATCCCACTAAGCTGGAAAATCTCAAAAGAAATGGAAGAATTTCTAGATATTTATGGCCTAGAAAGGACAAATCAAGATGAAATAAACAATTTAAACAAACAGATGATATTCACTGAGATAGAAGAAGCAATTAAAAATCTCCCAACTAAAAAAGCCCAGATCCAGATGGATTAAGTGTATAATTCTACTAGACCTTCAAAGAAGAACTAATATCAATCTTCCTAAAATCAGTACACAAAAAAATGAGGGAACATTTTCAAATTCTGTTAATGAAGCCAGTTTCACACTGATACCCCAAATAAAGACCCCACCTCCACTGCAAAAGAAGAAAATTATAGGCCAGTATCTCTAATAACATGGATGCAAACATTCTGAATAAAATATACGTAAACCTAATTCAAGAACACATCAAAAATATTGTCCACCAAGGTCAACTTGGTTTCATCCCAGAGTTGCTGAGATGGTTTTACATACATAAATCAACAAATATAATCAACCACACAAATAGACTAAAGACAGAAACCACATGATCAAATTATTAGATGCAGGAAAGGCCTATGATAAAACCCAATATTCTTCATGATGAAAGTCTAGGAGAATCTTGGAATAACCAGGGACTTATCTCAATATAAAAGCAATATGCAGCAAGCCCACAGCCAACGTAATTCTAAACAGAACAACTCAAAGCATTTCCCACTAAAATTAGGAACAGAACAGGACGTCCACTCTCCAAACTCTTGTTCAATATAACGCTGAAGTCTTAGCCAGAACAATAAGACAGGTGGAGATAAAAGGACAAAGCAGGCAGGAAGAAGTCAGAGTGCCACTATTTACAGAGGATATTATACACAGAAAAGACCCTGAAGACCAAAAAAAACTCCGACAGCTGATAAACACATTCAGCGAAGGAACAGGATACAAAATTAACACACAAAATTTCTATTCATAAACAACAAACATACAGAGAAGGAAATCGGGGAAACAATTCCACTCACAAGAGCCTCGAAAGTTATCTTGGAATAAATCTAACCAAGAAAATGAAAGACATGTAGAATGAAAACTTAAAGACACTGAAAAAGGAAATTGAAGAAGGAACCAGGCAATGGGAAGGCCTTTGTGGCCCTGGAATAGCAGAGATAATACTGTGAAAATGCCCGTCCTACCAAAGGCAATTCATAGATTTAAAGCCATCCCCATCAAACTTCCAATGCAATTCCTCAAAGAATTGGAAAAAAAATCTCAAATTTCATATGAAAACACAAAAGGCCCAGGAAACCAAAACAATCCTTAACAAAAAAAGAACAGTTGAAGTTTTCAATTTAAAATTTTATCTACAAAACTTCTATTTTTTTCTTCACAAACACATTTGGTCATTTGAATCATCTCTTGATTTTAAAATTACATTTCTATTAAAAAATTAAGAACATATGATTCTGTGTAATTTTGCTACTTATACATCATGCTGGCTCTTTCCTGGCCATCACTGTTTCTTGCGCTTCAATCAATCAATCAATCAATCAATGAATCAATCAATCAATCAAGGAAGCAAGCAAAATACCCTCAAAATAGTTCACTGGACTGGAGAGGTGCTTCAGCAGTTAAGAGCGCTTGTAGCCCTTTCAAAGGACCCGAGTGTGGTCCCCCTGCACTGTGGCAGCTGCCTCAGGACACCTCTAACTCCAGCTCAGTCACCCTCTTTTCACCCGCACGGCACTGCATCCATGTGCACGAATCCACACACAGACACATACATATAAATAAACAGAAATCATTTTCAAAGAAAAAAAGCAGTTCTCATCTCCTGGATATTACTGTGAACACGTCTGAGGTATGGTTTAGCCACGAGAAATTACTGACTGTGGCAGGTACCAATGGACCCAAGTATTCTACAATTCATGTTTGAGATTTTAAAAAAAACAAACTACACATATAGTTTTTAATGAGCTGATTTGCCTTGTGGAGATAAACAGGGGGCTATAAATTATCAGGGGCTCTCTCTTTCTCTCTCTACTTGCTGCCATGATTTTAAACAAGCACACTTTCTTGCAGTTCCTTGGAGGAATGTAGATTTCCTATTTCTCCTTGACTCTAGAGGAGAAGCCTTTCAGGACCCCAGGGTTATAGTGGGATTTCTAAGTCTGCCTTGGCAGGCTCGGGGGTTTGCCCTTTGAGTCACGGAGGCTGCTCGCTCAGACCAGGGCTAATGCTCACTCAGGTTGGCCAGATCCTCGGGGTGAAGTTAGCCTCAGAGCGTCTCTCAACTGATGTTGTTGTTAAGATTTATTAATTTTTATTTTGCATGTCTAATTGCTTGTATGTATGTATGGCATATATGTATCCGGTATTGATGAAAGCTGGAAGTAGGCATCGGATCCTCTGTAGGGGAGTTACAGATGGTTGTGAGCTGCCATGTGGGTTCTGAGAATGGAACCTGGGTCCTCTGCAAGCGCAGCCAGGGCTTCTAACACAGCTGGGGCATCTCCACAGGCCCTCGGCTGCTCTTTCCTTCTCCAGGAATTCCTTTGTCTCTTGTCGGCACACCACTGCTTTAAAGGATTCAAAAAACCATTTATCTGCCTCATTGCTCGAGGCAGAAACCAGACTATGACTTTTAAAAATAGACTCCAACCCAGAGTAATCAGGGAGGGAAGTGCAGGGCGCTGTTCCAATACACTGCCATTCCATCCTTCCCGAGTGCAGGAGTGGGTCACGCTACTGAGACCCAGGGAGGCTATGGGCCAGCCAGGTAGTCTGCGCGAGTCTGCACCCTCTGTGTACTGAGAGCAAATCTACACTCTCCCTTCACTAGAAACCTAAGCAACAAAGAGAAGTCCATTAGGAGTGTTCAAGAAAACAAACACTAGTGTTGCCAACTTCCACCCCCAGCCACAAGGAAGAGACCTGGGCATGAGTGCTTGCCTCAGCCCACAGATGTAGCTAATGACAATTACAGGGCAGTGGCTGGCAAATTTTGGATCATGTTTGAAAGGAGAAAAAAAAATCAAAGACTGAGTTGAGCTGAGAGACTTTCTGAGTGTCATGTCGTGCTCCAGGCAAGCTCAGCAGTGGGGTCTCTAAGCTACAATGTTACCTGATTGCAAGTCTTTGCTGACCAGGGTAGGCCTGCTTTTGATGGCTCTGCCATCCCAGCACCTCAGAGGGGCTTCATTCTCTTGGTATGTTTACATAAAAAGCTTAAACAGAATCATTCTGCAATGCACACTGGCTCAATTGTTTTTATCATAGCACAGTTATATAACATAGAAAGTCAAAATTTTTCTAAGTGTGTCATATTAACTTAAAATTATCCCTTACCTATGATAATGTACATATTAGTACAAGGTTAAACACATAAGAATTATCTTTCTACTTCTTTTTTTCAAGGAGACAAAATTCCAGCAAGGTATTAATCTGTAAAAAAAAATAATGAAGAGGAAGGTGTCACATCATGATGAAGGCCAACAGGGGCCTGTCATGGCCACCACAAGGAAATGGCAAAGTGGGAAGGGTATCTTGCTCCTTTCTAGAAGGCCGCTTGAGATGAACTGCAGCCAAAAGGAAGGCAGCTGAGTGGGGTGTGGTTTGGGTTTTTGGTTAGGAGATCATTTTCATGGGGGAGAGGAACCAAACAACGCATCCATATATTATGAGTGATGGGAACTAGGAGAGAGTGATAACATGAAGAGGAGTCTCAGAGGGAACCCGTGGGTCAACTGGCATTGGAGGTTGTTAGTCAGGTGTCCAAGGCTGTGACAGACTGCCTAACACAAACAACTTAAATGGAGAAAGGGTTCATTTAAAACTTATAGTGGCAAAGGGTTTAGTTAACTCATAGGTGCAGAGGCTTTGGTCTACCACAGCAGCAAGTGTGGGCTGGAACATTTCACAGCTTAACAGACAGGAAGTCATGTAGAGCAGTGACAGGAAAGTCAGGGCAGGATACAGACCCTAAGGGACCCCCCCACACACACACAGTGGCCTACTTCCTGCAACAAGGCCATACCCTGCACAGAGCTTCTTCCAAATTTTGACCCATCAGTGATTAGTCATTAAGCCAGAGTTCCGGCAATCCTATCTTGTCTTTGGAAATAGTATCAGAGACACACCGGGGGTATGCTTTCTTAACCCCCTAGGCATCTCTCAGTTCAATTATGTCAACATCAGCATAGTTAAGCTTAAGCTCATGGTTTAGAAGACACACATGTGAATGTGTGCACCGACACGTGTCAGTGCACGCCAACACATGTGCGGGTCTCCTTGCTGTTCTGGAAGGATCTGAGAAACAGCAGGAATGAGAAACACATTTAACACCCACGTCTCAGTGTGTCGATACAATTTACCGCTAAAGAGAAGCAAGGTTCTTTGAAAAACACGGCTTGTTGCAGGGAGGGGCAGGGGAAGAATAAGAATAGCCTGGAACATCTTGTGAAAGGAAATAAGCGAGCACTGAAAGAGTAATGTGTACCGAAGGACGCCGAGGAGGATGAGGAGACGCCTGCTGGCCAAGTCCAGTGCGCTTTAGGCAGGAACATAAATAATGAGAGCAACAGGGAAGTGCTTTAACTTCATGGAACCCCTGAGTTTACAGGGATTTTTTTTTTTTTTAAGAGTGAACAAACCAGCAAGAGAGAATTTTGTAGTAGAACTCCAACTAGGAAATGCAGTGCTGGAATCAGAGAACCTCTATTTGGCAATTACTGTAGCACTAACTCAGACAAAACAGATTTGCACATGCCGAAGTCAGTTAAAGAAAGAGGCATAACGGGACTTGTAGAGTCCCAACGTGCATCACCACGGGACATCTGTAATTGTAAAGGGAAACAGGACAACTTCAGGGTGGAGAAAGTGCATCACCACAGCACATCTGTATTTGTAAAGGAAAACAGGACAAGTTCGGGTGGAAAAAGTGTATCAACACAGCACATCTGTATTTGTAAAGGAAGAAAGGACAACTTCAGGGTGGAGAAAACTGGCAGGCATCACCTTACTCCAATCACCAGACATGGCCCAACTTGCCATTCTAGCTTGATCCTAGTTCTGTGATGAAATACTCTGAACTAAAGCAATGCAGTGGGGGAAAGGTTATTTCGGCTGACCAGCCCATCATGGAGAAAAGTCAGGGTAGGGACTCAAGCAGGACAAAAAAAGCAGGCTTGCTTGCTGTTCCAAATAGCATTAGCCCTGACCAAGGAACTCATTCTACAGCTAAAGCAGTACAGCGGGAACCACAGAGGATGCCACTTGCCAGTTGATTGACTCACAGGACCATGCTTACCTAGCTTTCTTATACAGCCCAGGACCACCTGTACAGGGAATGGTGCCACCCACAGTGGGTTGGAGCCTCCTACATCAAGTAGCAATCAAGATAATTCCCCACAGGCATCAGATAATTCTAGATGGTGTTGAGGCGACAGTTTAAGCTAACCGGATATATGGGCCAAGATGACATCACAGTCTACTGGATGGGACTCGGGGAAAAGACAACATCATAATTTCTACACTGCTCCTGCCCAATCCACAGCCGTAATGTGGTTGTGAGGAAACATTTGATTAACTCTAATCAAGAGACATTATTGAAGCAACTGGTCTGCTGTCTTAGAGCATGCAAAGCAGAGGGATGTCAAGAAGGACTCAGACAGCTGTGAACTGGAGAACTCTCATGACAGGAGACAACTAAGGGCGGCCAGTGTTCTGCTGTGGATTCCTTTTCTGTAAATGACATTAGAATAGTTGGCAAATTCTGAATAGGGTCTCTGGGTGAAGAATATGTGAGAAATCTTTATACTTTCCCTGTAACTTTCCAGTAACCCTGAAAACACACAATATCCAGGTTTCACGGACTAAATACTGGCCAGGACGTGGATGTTTACAAAGTAGTGTTTCCACTCTTTAAAGTTTTTTTTTAAGTATCTTTATTCTGCATAATGATGCGCATGATGGTTATTGTTGACCGTCCACTTGATGGTATCTAGAATCACGTTGGAGACTAATCTCTGGACATGGCTACGAGGAGGCTTCCAGATGAGGAAAGCTGAGGTGGGAAGACTCGTGGGTGGTGCCATCCCGCAGCCTGAGTGTAAGGGGGTTGTGAGCTGAGCAATAGCATTCATCCCTGCTTCCTGACAGTGGGTGCCACATGAGCAGATGCCTCACGCTTGTACCACTAGGACTTTCTCACCCTGGATTATGAATCCAAATAAACCCTCCCTTTCTTAAGCTGCTTTTGTCAAGCATTTTGTCCCAACAGTGAGAAAAGGAACTAATACAATGGGGTTCATCATAAAAGGTTTTCATGTAGGCCGGGCGGTGGTGGCGCACACCTTTAATCCCAGCACTCGGGAGGCAGAGGCAGGCAGATCTCTGTGAGTTCGAAACCAGCCTGGTCTACAAGAGCTAGTGCCAGGACAGGCTCCAAAACCAGAGAGAAACCCTGTCTCGAAAAACCAAAAAAAAAAAAAAAAAAAAAAAAGGTTTTCATGTATGTATAGAATGTCTTGGATCACATTAGCCCTATCTTTTCTCCACCATACCCCACTGGTCCTCCTGGTCCTCTTCTCAACCTTTCTTCCTTCCAGTTTCTCCTCGTGTGTGTGTGTTTGTGTGTGTCTGTGTGTGACCAATAATCCCAGTAGGGCTGCACACAGGCATATGGGTACCTTATTAGTGCCTCCACATCTTTCCAGACACTACCTCTTCCTCCCCCAGAAACTATTAGCTGGATATAAACCCTTAGACACATTGTTTCTACTTTCACAACAAGGAACCATCAAACAAACTATAAGCCTTATGATAATAAGAAAGAAATACATGTCTAGGTGAGCTAAAATCCAGACAAGAACATGCCTTGAATTGAAACAAATATATGATCTGAAATAAAGATTTAAACGATCTTTAATAATAGTGAGAGCTGATCCGTCACAGGAGAGAAAGGGGCTTAATAAATATAAAGTCGGGTTAAGATTTTAAAAATGCCAAGAATGAAGTACAGAGGAGGAAAAAAGATGGAACAAGTGGAATACACTCCACGAAGTCTGTGGGGAGGCTGAGGGGGCTGGAACAGGAGCAGCGGGACCCCCAGAACAGAAGTGTTTTCAAGGACTTTGGTTAAAAATCTTCAAAGCTGTTTAAAAAAAAAATCAAACAATATCCAAGGCCAGTAATCCCACTGCCAGATTAACAGGAAGGAGCATAGTAAAGCAGAAAGCAGGGTCCCAGGTAATCGCCAGAAACTAAAGAAGAAGAAAATGCCTAAAGCAGCAAAGAAACACAAGTAATGCATTCAATGCAACAACAATAGGAACGATATTTTACTTCACATTAGGAAAGGCAGAAGTCAGACATGATGCACTCTAGTGCTCAGGAATTAAAAACAGAGAGGATGGCCTGGGTTACATGAGATCTTGTTTCTAACAAACTACACAACATGACATCAGTCAGAAGAAACAGCAAGAGCCAACGGAAAAGGAATGAAGCTTCTACCTCAAGAAGAAAGAAGAGGCAGGAGGACTACCAAAGAGAGTTGAACAAAGAAAAATAAAGGTAAGAAAGAACATAATCAAATCAGAAAAAAATAAGGAAAAATCAGAGCCAGTTCTACTAAATCTGGCAGGGGTGGGGACTGGTATACAAAACGCCCACACTAGGGGTAAATAAAGAATGTAAGTAGAAATATGCTAGAGTCGTGGAAGATCGGTACATATTGCTAATGTTATATCAGTACTTCTGACAAACACTAACATGGAAATTCATTAAAAAGCACAACTCATAAGATGTACAGTGGTGGCCCATGCCTTTAATTCCAGCACTCAGGAGGCAGAGGTGGATCAATCTTTGTGAGTTCAAGGTCAGCCTGGTCTACAAGAGCTAGTTCTATAACAGGCTCCAAATCTACAGAGAAACCCTGTTTTGACAAACAAACAAAAAATAGCACAACTCACAAAACTGACGAAACTAATCATGGATTATCAGGTACAATATATTTAAGACATCAGTTTTTTTTTTCTAATTGATTTGGTACAAGCCTGTTTGTGACACCACCAGACTTTCTACACAAAAACTGTGACGAACTAGGACCAACATTTACATGGAAATAAGACTCATCTAGTGCTGTGAGACAATGGTCTTGTACTCTGTAAAGATCTGTCAGTTGTATTATTTTAATAAAACGCTGATTGGCCAGTAGTCAGGCAGGAAGTAGAGGTGGGGCGACCAGAACAGGTGAATTCTGGGAAGAGGAAAGGCTGAGACTGCAGTTGTAACCCAGACACAGAGGAAGCAAGATGAGGATGCCTCACTGATAAAAGGTACCAAGCCATGTGGCTGACACAGACAAGAATTATGGGTTAATGTAGGATGTAAGAGTTAATAAGAAGCCTGAGCTAATAGGCCAACCAGTTTACGATTAATGTAGATAGACTTACGTGTGTTTCTTTGGGACTGAACAGCTGTGGGACCAGGCAGGACAGAAACCTTTGCCAATAATCCAGAATATATTTAAAAACCTTGAAAAAGAGCAGATTTGGAGAACTAATACCAATGTGATTTGGAAATCACTTTAAGATACAATATAAAAAGATCAGTGATGTGTCAATTAGACATTTTTACTGTGTGTGTGGTCACTCAACTATCAAAGACCAACTTTCCTACAGTATAGCTGAAAAACAATAAACTGTATCTACATAAAATGTACAAATTGAAATTTGTGTACAACCATGAAATCAGATCAAAATCAAGGTTCAGAGGGTCCATGAGATGACACACTGGGTAAAATCATTTGCCACCAAGCCTAATGACGTGAGTTTGAGTCCCAGGAACCACATGGTGGAGGATGTGAACAGACTCTGAAAATATGTCCTCTGACTTCCACAAGTGTTCTGTGGACCTATGTGCAGGCCCATGAGCATGCATAAGTATATGCACACCCACACACATGAATAAATAATAAAAAAGATCAAGGACAAGGGGCTGGAGAGTTTACTTAGCAGTTAAGAACATTGGCTTCACTGTCAGAGGACTCTGGTTTAGTTCTCAGCACCCATTTGGCAGCTCACGACCATCTGCAACTCCAGTTCCAGGACATTCAATATCCTCTTTTGACTTCCTCAGGCACTAGGTACATATGTGGTGCATAGACATACATGCAGGCCAAACATTCATACTATAAAATAAAAATAAATACACTTTAAAACATTTAAAGGTAAGAAACATGTTAATCAAGTTTCCTTGTGGCCTTTTCCAACCCTATTTTCCCAGCTCTTCCACCCATGACTGATACGTCTTCCATCCACAGACATTGGCTTAGTCTTTCTATACTTTAGTTAAATGGAATCATAAAATAGATACTCATTTTGTCTGTTGTCCAGTATAACTATTGTGAGATTCATTTATGCTGCAGTAAAAATCAAAATATTCCAGCTCCAGGGGATGGAGAGATGACTCAGTGGTTAAGAATATTTGTTGTTCTTCCAGAAGACTCAAGTTTGGTTCCTAGCACCCACAAAATTAGGTAACTCATAACTGCCTGTAATTCCACTTTCAGGAGATCTCATATCCTCTTCTAATTTACACACACACACACACACACACACACACACACACACACAGAGTAAATATTTTAAAAAGATTTAAATTCATCAAACTTTGTCATGAAACAATTCATTTTTATTGCTAAATAGTATTCTAAGATATGGATAGAGTTTACTCATTCAACTGCCAATGAACATTTCGGATGCTTCAAATGGTTTGCAGTTGGGCTAGGGATGAAGCTCAGGGGTGGAATACTTTCACTGCATGTATAAAACCCCGACTGCGGTCCTTAGCACTGCATAAACTGGGTATGGTGGTGCACACACTGGACTAGTGAGTTGAGGTTAGCCCAGGCTACGTGAGACACTGAAATAAGTATAGATAAGCGATCCCCAAAATTCTACCAGGAAACTCCTACAGCTGATGAACACCTTTAACAAAGTGTTTGGATACACGATTAACTAAAAAAAAAAACCCTCAGTATCCCTCTTATGATAATATGATAAAATGATAAAGGGGTCGAGAAAGAAATCAAGGAAACAATACCTTTTACTATAGCCACACACAATCTAAAATATCTTGGAGTAACTCTAACCAAGCAAGTGAAAGACTTGTATGATAAGAACTTCAAGTCTTTGAGGAAAAAAATTAGAGAAGATATCAGAAGATGGAAAGATCTCCCATGTCATGGATGGGTAAGGTTAACATAGTAGACACGGTAATCTTACCAAAAGCAATCTACAGAATGGAATCCCCATCAAAATTCCAAAACAATTCTTTAAAGACCTTGGGAAAACAATATTCAACTTCATACGGAAAAACAAAAACAAAAAACCCAGGATAGCTAAAACAATCCTGTACAACAAAAGATCTACTGGAGGGCTCACCATCCCTGATCTCAAGTTCTACTACAGAGTAATAAAAACAGCAAAGTATTGGCATAAAAACAGCCACATTAACCAATGGAATAAAATCCAAGACTCAGACTTAAATCCACACACCTATGGAACCTTGATTTTTGACAAAGAAGCCAAAATTAAACAATGGAGAAAAGAAAGCATCTTCAACAAATGGTGCTGGTATAACTAGGTGTGAGCATGTAAAAGAATGCAAATAGATCCATATTTATCACCCTGCACAAATCTCAAATCTAAGTAGATCAAAGACCTCAACATAAATCCAGTTACATTGAACCTGATAGAAGAGAAAATGGGGAATAGCCTTGAACACATTGGCACAGGAAACAACTTCCTGAAGAGAACCCCAGCAGCACAGATACCGAGAAAGACTATTAATAAGTGGGACCTCATGAAACTGAAAAGCTTCTGTCAATAGGACAAAAAGCCTATAGAATGGGAAAATATCTTTACCAACTCCACATTTGACAGAGGACTGATCTCTAAAATATATAAAGACCTCAAGAAACTAGACATCAACACACACACACACAAACACAATCCAATTAAAAAATGGGTACAAACCAAAACAGAAAATTCTCAATGGAAGAATTCCAAATGGCAGAGAAACACTTAAAAGAATGTTTAACATCCTTAGCCACCAGGAAAATGCAAGTCAAAATGACTCTGAGATTCTATCTTACACCTGTCAGAACAGTTAAAATCAAAACCACAAATGACAGCTTTTGCTGGAGAGGATGTGGGGCAAGGGGAATGTTCCTCCAGTGCTGGTGGTAGTACAAACTTGTACAGCCACTTTGGAAATCAATATGGCAGTTTCTCAGAAAATTGGGAATCAATCTACCTCAAGACCCAGTGATATGACTCCTGGGCATATACCCAAAGGATGCTCATTCATATCATAAGGACATGTGCTCAACTATGGCCATAGCAGCTTTATTTGTAATACTCAGAACCTGGAAACAACATAGATGCCCCTCAACTGAAGACTAGATGAAGAAAATGTGGTACATTTACACAATGGATTATTACTTAGTTGTTAGAAACAATGACATCAGGAAATTTGAGGGAAATGGGTGGGACTAGAAGAGATCATCCCGAGTGAGGTAACCCAGGCCCAGAAAGACAAACATGGTACATACTCACTCATAATTGGATATTAATGGTAAAGTAAAGGATAACTATGCTACAATCCCCAGACTCAGAGAGACTAGGGAACAAGGAAGGCCCAAGGAGGATGTATGAACTCCCTGGGAAGGGAAATAGAAGAGATCTCCTGGGAGGACTGTGGGTGGGGATGGGAACTTGAGGAATCAGGATGGGGGAGGGTGGGTGAAGGGGGAGAGTACTGAAAGAGATGACTGGAAAGGGGGCTTTTCAGGGACAAGTAGAAACCGAGTGCAACAGAAACTCCCAGGAATCTACAAGGATAACCCCAGCTAAGACTCCTAGCAATAGTGGCTAGGTAGCCTGAACTTGCATTCCCTGTGATAAGATTGGGGACTATCCCAAATGTCATGAGAGAGCCTTCATTCAGTAACTGATGGAAACAGATACAGAGACCCACAGTCAGACATTAGGCCGAGCTCAGGGAATCCTGAAGAGAGGGAGGAAGTATTGTGTGAGCCAGAGGGGTCAAGGACATCACAAGAAAACCCACAGAAACAACTAGCCTGGCTCATGAGAACTCAGAGTCTGAACCAACAACCAGGGAATCTGCATGGGACCCAACTAAGCTCTCTACATACATGTGACAGTTATGTAGCTTGGTCTGCTTGTGGGACTCCTAACAGTGGGAGCAGGGGCTGTCCCCAATGCTTTGGCTGGCTCTTGGGAACCTATTCCTCATTGTGGATTGCCTTGCCCAGTCTAAATTCAAGGGAAGTGCTTAATCCTACTACACTTGATAGGCCAAGTACCCATGGGAGGTCTGCCCCTTTCTGAACAGAAACAGAGAGGGAGTAGATGGTGGGAGAAAGTAGGAGGAGAGGAGGGAGGAGAAACTGCGGTCAGGATGTAAAATAAATAAAATAAAAAACAGTATACAAATAAAACTGATATGAATATTCATATATGAGTATTTTTATGAACCTGTGTATTAATTTATCTTGGGTAAATAAATACTTAGGAGG
Source organism: Alexandromys fortis (assembly GCF_014885135.2). Lineage (NCBI taxonomy): Eukaryota > Metazoa > Chordata > Mammalia > Rodentia > Cricetidae > Alexandromys > Alexandromys fortis. Next base: position 1,599,743 of record NW_026067978.1, on the reverse strand, counting down.
AGAATGACTGAATAATTTTTAAATTTTGTGCATATGTGTGGGGGGAGAGGGTGTGCACATGAATTTGGATGTCCTTAGAGATCAGAAGAAGGCATCGATCCTCTAGAGCTGGAGTTACATACAAGCAGTTGTGAGCCCCCCAACCATTGAGCCACCTCTCTCATTTAATTGTATTCCAGAGTAACCATAACATTTCATGCTTCCTCTCTGCCTCTACTAATCCTGCCTGTCACTGGTCTTACATTTTAACCAGCCCAGCAGGTGTGTGATGGTATGTCACCATGGATTTAAACTGTAGCTCCTAATGGCTAATGGCCCTGAGAAACTACTTACGTGCTTGTCTGTACATTCATTCCAAGAGAAACAACGGCCTACATCCACAAATCGATGTTCCCTAAAACGCTCTCAGCTTCCGTCAGTCATGAGGTGAATAGCTTCGTCATGAGACTCTGCCCAAGTGCAAGGGCCAAGCAACCATGGACATGAACCCCTGAAGCCACGGGCCACGTAAATAAATATTTCTTCTTTCCCCTTTTCTCAAGTATTTGGTCACAGTAATGACAAAACTCCTTAGTAAAAAAACTTAAAAACTGTTAAGTAGAGTACGCCAGGTGCCAAGATTTCCTTACTATAAACTACAGTACCGCTTCCGTGACAATTGAGTACCTAGGGTGCGAAGAACCAGCTCTATGCCTGCTTCTGCACAGGCTCTCAACCTGAGGGTCTTGACCCCTTTGGGGGTTGAAAGACCCTTGTACAGGAGTCTCATATCAGATATCATGCATTTCAAATATTTATATTACAATTCATAACAGTAGCAAAATTACAGTTACGAAGTAGCAACAAAATGATTTTATGGTTGGGGTCACCACAGCAAGAGGAACTGTCTTAAAGGGCTACAGCATTAGGACGGTTGACAGCCACTGGTCTAGGTGAAGGAAATGCTCTGTCATGGCTGGGATGCCACTGTGAGATATTTGAGTTCATTTATGAAGTTCTATGCATGCTGCTGTCCATAAACTCTACTTCAATTAAACATAACTAATGACTCAGATTTTTCCTTACAGCATATTTAAGATTAATTATCTCAAACAGAAGTTTAAGAACCCCCTTTTAGCTTTTGTAGATTCTAGATCTTGTAGAATCTAGAGCTTTGCAACTGCATCGGCTGCCTGGTAGGCATTCTGCTTCCATCTGGGTCTTTGGGCTGGTAGTGTGCCTGGATGTCTGGGCTGCTGGTGGGCCTGGTTGTCTGGGTTCATGTTGGGACTGGGTCCCTGGGCTGGTGGTGTGCCTGAGTCCCTGGGCTGCTGGTGTGCCTGAGTCCCTGGGCTGCTGGTGTGCCTGCATCCCCTGGATGCTGGAGTGCCTGGATCCCTGGGCTGCTGGTGTGCCTGGATCATCTGTCTGATTTTCAATGACATCATCCTCGTATCAGGAGTCCAACATTGGTCAGGCATTGATTGAGCTACTACCGAGGTACTTTCAAGGACCAGAGAGACTCCCAGAGCAATGCTGGCTCCCCTGTGTTCTGGGCTTCCAGCCAGGGCCAGTTCATGGCTGTGTGACTAGTACCATAATTCAGGGCCCCTACATTCAAAAGGGCTCTGGGCTCAACACTTTGTGCCCGGAGGTGTCTTGAACCTCTTACTCATTCTGTTTGAACTTGTACTGTAAAAAAAAAGGTCAGCAGTGGATAATGTCCCAAGGCCTGGAAGCCTTGGCTCATGTGCAGTCCTAACTCTTGCCACCTTCTTTTTCTGTTCTCCACGTTGGTTCCGCTGCTTGCTCCCATCCTTTAAGATGCCCTGGGTGGGCAGCAGATCCCATTCACCTCTCTTGACACTCTCTGCCCTGGGCAGCAATAAACTGTACTGGGGAATAAAGGCTTATACTCTGCTGTTGCCTTGAAGATGTATGAATGGAGCTATGAGTGACCCAAGGTCATGCCTCAAGCCTCTTAGGGAAGGATAAGGGGGTGGCTGTCCCCACCCAGGTCGGCAGGGTCACGGCACATTTGGGACAACCTTGGGCTCACCATTGCATGGTTCAGTTGTTGCCTGGGGAGCAGTGATATCCGTTTCTAGCTGGGGTTATGCACATTTTCACTCTACGGTGGGCCCCACAAATTATGTCGCCTGTCCTGACCAGTCACAGCCATATCTTCTCTTCCCTGATCGCAGACCACATATACAGACATAACTCTTACATTTGTATCTGCCCTCTTGGTGAAACACCGTCTTCTACATGCTAGCCAAGCTTGTGATTGTGCCTATGGCAAAATCTGCAGGCTGTCAAGGAAGTAGAGTCAGGTCCCATACCTTGCACAGGGTTTAGAAATGACTCCTAAACACCGTTCTTGGGAGGATAACATATGAGCGTACCCTGCCATCTTGAGTGACAGTGCATAGAGCACAAAGATGGGAACAAAGAAAGGCAGGCTCTTTTGAGTGGAAATTATTCTTCATCATTCATTCATTCATTCATTCATTCATTTATAAACCTAGTAAGCACTCTTGTGGTAGAATATTCTAAATATTAGAGATGTATTAGTGAACAATACATATGACCCACCCCTTATCTTTGCAAACTTAGGCTGGAGAGGAGGAAACTGAGACAAAACCATTAACCTCACCAAGAAATAGAAAACTGGAAAACCAGATCACTGGAAAACTGGAAAACAGAGGGCCTCTAGGAGAGGTAGCCTTTCAGCAGTGATGAGAACAGAGTGACGGACAAGCCAGAAATAACCTGAAGATTGCCCAAGTGTCAAGTACCTGGAGTGGGCATAGATTTGGGTTTTGAAGAAGGAATAAGAAGGGGCTGGTATGAATGACAGCAGAGGGCAATGGATAAGTCAAGGTCAGGGACCAAGGTGGGGGTGGAGGCCTTGGATCTGTGTGGAGAGCATCAGTCACATCCTAAGTCCAGTGAAGAAGCTTATAGAGAGAGCAAGAGGGTGATGCATGGTGATTTATGTCCTTACTAATGTGCTGTGACTTCTGGGTGGGCCAGCGGTTGAGGAGGAGGACAGTTTGGAGGCTAGTGTTGCCCAAAGCAGGCTAAGACCTGGGGAGGAGGGAAAGGCGAGGCTTGCTGGAGAGTGGATAGGTTATGAGTAGAGGAGGCTGTGCAGGTTTTCAGCTGAATAACCAGGAGAATGCTATTTCCCAAGCTTGTAAAGATGGGGCAGGACAAACAAGAGATTGTTCCAATTACATTAAGGGTGAGAAACTTCTATGGTGTCCATGTGGGTGATGGAGGAGGGTTATCTTTCTATCTGTTTCATTGGTTAAGTAATAAAGAAACTGCTTGGCCTCTGATAGGGTGGAATTTAGATAGGCGGAGTAAACAGAACAGAATGCTGGGAGAAAGAAGCTGAATCAGAGAGTCACCATGATTCTCCCACTCCAGACAGACGCAGGTTAAGATCTTCCCTGGTAAGCCACCTCGTGGGCTACACAGATTATTAGAAATGGGTTAGCTCAATATGTAAAAGCTAGCCAATAAGACGCTGGGACTAATGGGCCAAGCAGTGTTTAAAAGAATACAGTTTCTGTGTAATTATTTCAGGTAAAGCTAGCTGGGTGGTGGGACGCAGCCCGGCCGCTCCTATTTCAACATGTGGGGACTGTCAGGGGTCACTGGCCTTGCGAATCTGGGATGTGAATGCAGAGGCAATTAAGGCAGATTTCAAAGTCTGGAGACTGAATGATGTCACCCAGCGAGTGGGTATAGAAGGAGACAGCTTAACTTAAAGCAAAAATTACATTTGTACAATTAACAAGTGTGGAAACTTGTGAAATTCAACAATTCTATCTCTGCACAGGTAAGAGTTGTTTAATCAGGTCATTTGGATGGATTTGAAAGAAACTGGCCAATCTGAACCACTTTTCCCTTTTGTGCCTGCACGTTGGCTTATGGTGGAGGCAGCCCCTGGGCCACAGGGGCAATCTGGCTTCTCTGCTGGATGCTCTTGGTGGGATGCAAAAAGCAGGAGGCAAAGTGAATGGGAAACAGGTCAGGGAGGGACACAGAGGGAAAGAATCTTCCCCTGGGATTTTCATATTGACAGGTTACATTAGAACCTGGGCTTTGTTCTTATACTCGGGAATTTGCAAGTCATTTGTTTACTGGTCCCAACCCCTATGGCCTCTGTTTGGCCACTCAGCCCTGCTAACTAGAGCTCCATCCAGACTGGCCCTGGTGGCGGTTTGCAGCCTCTGCTCACAACATCAAAAACTTGCAACCAGATGCATTCAGGCAGCACCTGATGCCCTTCTCGTGGCTTTTAATGAGCTGGACCATTCCTGTCTTCTTTCCCAGGAAGAACCATGGCTTGTGATCTCAGGGACCTCCTGGGCTCCTGTCAAGATTCTTCAGAGCATCATCCTCATGGAGGGCATGGGGCACATCCTCACAGTGCAGGAGCTGCCCTGTTCTGCTGCGACATGAGAATTCAAGTCCCTGCCACCTGCAAACAGGAGCATCCAAACAGTGTTTGCTGAAACTACAGTAGCGATGGACGCAGTGGGGAAGAGAGAATGGTTGTGCCAGGCAGTAGCAGCCGGTAGCTGCAGGTAGTTGTGGTGATAGGGGATGCTTGGGTGATTCACAGTGAAGCTAGTAGGGATAGGGGTGATGGGCAAGGGGGCGGAAGTAGCAGTGGCAGCTAGAAACACAGGCCATTTCTACCCTTGAGGAGCCCAGCCCTATGCTTCATGGTTGAGGCCACAGGGCCTCTCTTCCTGCAGTGTCCAGGAAGAACAAGAAGATAGAACTTCATCCAGCACAGCACACACCCTCTGTGTATGCACTGGCAGGGCCCATGTGTCAGGACAATCTAGTCAACACAAAGCCTGCACACAGACACCCACAGAATCAGATGACGAGCACTTAGGTTCCAGAACCTTAGCAGCTTGCCCTTGGTGTCAAAGGGCAGACAAGCAAAGCTGTGTGCATCTGTGGAACCAGGATGGGGTGAGCAACAACATTCTGTCTGAAGGCATCAGAGGGTGCACCTGTGTCTGTGATTTCAGGGGCGCCTCAGGCCCTGCCCCTCACAGTAGCAGCTCAGGGGCAGATGGGGTCTGAACTGTCTAACAGTTCAAAGTCGGGGCACACAAGAACACGTTCTCAGAGTGGCTTTGCTGCATGCCGGAGATGCACGGGCGGCACAGGAGGCGATGTCAGGACAGATGACGAGGCAGTCCTGTCAGGCTGACAGAAACTCTCCCGGGAGCCCTGACAATCCAGGAAGGTCACTGAGAACTTGAGAGAAACACAACCTGAGGGGACTGTTCTGCAGATGGGGGATCAAAGAGGTGATGTCTTCCTTGGCACACTAGAGTCAAGGAAATGATATATTGTGACAAGGTCTGTGTGTACGCAGCAGTCACTAGGATTACAATGTTGGGAACAGCCAGGGCGCTAGAGTTCTCTACAATTGCCTGCATTTGCTCTTGCACACTCTTCCCTTGCTGTGCCCAGACACTGAAGGGACGGATGGAGGTGTCCTCCCAAAGTCACATTGTTCTTTTCCAGCCAAAGCATGGCTGAAGCAACGCTGGCACCAAGGCTGAACCACATGGTCACCAAGGGCCATGGCTCTGAGGTCACCAAGGAGCATATGTATTACTGGGTTTGCTTCTAAACACCATGTCGAAGAAAGTACACTGGGTTTGGGAGTCCAGTGATCTTGGACTTGGCATGTGAAAAGTCAGAGAATACATTCCTCTTGTGGTCAGTGGACACATCCAATAATGAATTACGAACACCTACTATGGTCCCTAGAGCCCAGTGACAACAGGAGGAGGCCCCACGGTTCCTCTCTTCCCTCTAAGCAGATGATTCAATTAAAAGGATATCGGTGGAACTGGTCACAGGGGTAGGGCCCTGAGTTTGACCCTTAGCACCATGTAAAATTTCATGTCTTGGCACTGACCTATAATCCTGCACTTTGTAAGTTGATGCAAGAGGATCAGAAGTTTAAGGTCATCTTTGGCTACATAGGGTGTTCAAGACCAATGTGAACTACCCGAGACCAGTCTCAAAATAAGTAAATGAATAACTAGACAGATATCTATTCATAAGAACAAAACAAAATATAGAAAAATCATGATCTATAGCAGATCTCTAGCAGATCATGATCACCTTGTGTACTGAGACTACAAGTCTCAGTAACTAGATATTGATATAGATTAGACATAGACGGTGACCTATGGGCTCTCAGTTGCCCAGTGTTCATTTTGTCTGGCTTTTATAAATGCCTGCCCATTAAGGAATATCTGCACAGGTTATTTTGCTAATAGTTTTTGATCTCCATATTTTATTTGCTTTTTATAAATTCATTTATTCTTTCACTATTTATATTATATTTATAGTGGACTTTGATCCTATCACCTCCATTATCCTCTTATTTCCTTCCCCCTCCCATTGGACCCCTCCTTCCCAAGTCCCCCCCTACTTTTATGTCTTCATTTTTGGGGGGCTACTGTCAAGCTGCACCTAATTAGAGTTGCTTGCACGAACATGAAAAGATGAGTTACTGAGTGAGGACAACTTGCTAATGACGTCATCACTAAAGAACATGAGCCCCCTCCCCACCTCTGCCAGCAGCCCTTGACTATCTATAGCTTCTCTGAGAGGGGTGGGGCCTCATAAGCCCCTCCCCCATCCAGGATGGATTGTTGCCTGGCCCAGTCTTGTGCAGGTTATCACCATTGCTGTGGGTTTATGGGTGCTACATGCCCCATAGGTCACGTCCAGAGGACAGGTGTCTCAGCACTCCTTCCTACCCTCTGGCTTTTACATCCAATCCACCCCTTCTTCCACTATGTTCTCTGAGTCTTGGAGGAGGTGATGTAGATACCTCATTTAGGGCTAACTGCTCATTTGTTAACAATTTTGAAATCATTTTACCACATATTGTTTAGTATGTGACTTAAAAATATGACTAAAAAGTTATACTTTGGTTAAAGCTCACAACTTGTCCTGGGAGATATTGTCAAGTTACAGGAATAGTCTGTCCCAACCCGAAGCAAAGGCAACTAGACTCTGGTCCACAAGACCCAGGCCATCCCAAGTTTTAAGCCTGTTAAGCCATATCACAAGCCCTCCCACCTGCGGCTTAACAACTGTCCTGTGCTGAGATGACAAAGGAGCACGAGGGAGAGTTGTTTGAATGTGACTCCAATTGATTCAGCAGAAAACTAATCAACAGGTTTCCATGGGGTGTGATTAAGGCCCAGCAGATCTCCCAAGACTCCCGTGACATCTGATCTTCCACTGTTAGCAATTCAGTGCTTTCAGTAATCCTTCTGGGTCATCTCTGAAGCTTTGAATCTGAATTCTAAATTAAAACATGAATTAACCACTTCATTCATTGAGTAATTTTGCCTTCCTACCATGGGCTCGACACCCATAGGTTCTGAGGATATAGCAGAAAAAACAGCAGACACAGATCCTGCCCTCAAAAGCTGTGCCAAATCATGACTGGTGTATATAGCTGAGTAGTTCATATCGTGCACAAAAGACCAAGTGGCGGGTTAAACCCATTTCATGCCCCTCTTGCCCACCTACACACCTTGGCAGGGAGTTAGATTGGACTGGATGAAGGGTAACTATTTTCTTTGTGCAAAAACACAGCCTACTTGCTGAGCCAACAACCCCGAGGGCTCTGTTTGCACACAGTGGGTACTTTTCTTGCGGCTCACACGAGACTCTGGAGTGCAGCAATTTCAGAGAGATGGACTCAAGCTATCCTAGGAGCATGACTGTCTCAACCATACCCTCACGGCCTGAGGTCAAGACACAGGGCTTCTCCTGGTCCATAGGAGGCCCTAGAGAAAGTGGGCCTCAAAGTTGGGACAGAACATGGAAAAATGGTGTGTGAAACTGGGGTGGGAAGGAAGTAGAATGACGTTAGGGCTTCTAGAGTTTCCATCTGAGCGCTAAGGGCCCTTTGGGATATTGCTATCCCTGCTGACCTTTGTCTGTTCATCTTCTGTGTCAGGAAAGGGTAGCTGACTCTGGCTTGGCCTCTCCCACAGCTCCTACCTTCCCTGACTAGTACTATTCTCAGAGGAAAAGGGAGGCTGTCCCCACAGTGGCAGGACACACATGAGGAGCAAGACAGAGCTGGAGTCCACAGATGTGAGGGCAGGAGACACATTCCCTGCCCTCTAAACCCCGCGTTGACAACAAACCTGGGGCTCAGGTTACCTGTCTAATGAGGGCGCTGGGCAGGTAGGCAGTGCTGCCTGTGGACTAGCTGCTCTGTAATTGGATCATCTTCTAAAGCTGGTGTCCAGGCAGCAATCATTAGGCACGATACTAACAGCTCAGATGCCTTCTGATGCAGCTCCACAGCCAATTAGAGGCTGAGGATGCAGAGGCAGACTGTGGGTCAGGGATGATTGACGTGAGCTTTTTGCTTCCTAACAGAGTAGGTCAGTGGACGAACAGCAAGCAAACGGAGGTGGTAAAAATGGTAACGGAGGGGTTGGGGAGGAGTTCTCTCTGGCTAGAAGTGAACTTTAGTCTTGTTAGCCCTTAGCTCCAGGCTTGGAGCCACCTCCTTCCTGAATTAACAAGACATTGGATGGACCTCTGTGCCCTTTCTTTAGCTTAGGTTTGCTCCTTCCAGAAGGTAAAGTGTGTTCTAGAAAGAGCACCCAGAGGTTTCAAGCCTTGAAATAATCTCTGTTCCTCAGCATCTTGTCATGTTGACATTGCTGTCTCTCAGATGCCCAATCTCAGGGCGAGTTGAATTCACTCAATATGAAAACTTTCCCCATATTCCTAACAGCAGTTTTCCTCCTACGCTGTAAGCATGTGTTGTCCCGTGGGTGCCAGTACCATGCTGAGGGCAACAGACTCTTCACAGGAGGTAAGAGCCAGCAAGCTGGGCAGAGGGGTAGTCCAAGGCCTTTCCTGAAACCCCGAGTGGGAAAATAAATTGCCCCCCCCCCAAAAAAAACCAAGTGCACCTTATTTGTAAGGTATTAGAACTTGAATGTAAAATGTCCTTCACAGGCTCAAGTATTTGAAAACCTGGCCACTTCAGCTGGTGATGATGATTTGAGAGGTCAGAGAGCCTTCAGGAAGTGGAGTGTCCGCTGGAGGCAATGGGTTCTTGGAGGTGTGTGGTGGTTTGAAAGAAAATGGCCCACAAATGGAGAGGTACCATTAGGAGGTGTGGCTTTGTTGGAGTAGATGTGGTCTTGTTGGAGGAAGTGTGTCACTGTGGAGGCTGGCTTTGAGGTCTCAGATACGCTCAAGATACTATCCAGGGTATTATACCACTTCCTGTTGCCTGCAAGATGTAGAACTCTCAGCTACTTCTCCAGCACCATGTCTGCCTGTGCACCTCCATGTCCCACCATGATGATAATGGACTAAAACTCTGAACTGTAAGCTGTTCAATTAAATATTTTCCTTTATAAGAGTTTCTGTGGCCATGGTGTCTCTCCACAGCAATAGGAATCCTAACTAACTAAGACAAGGGGGGTGATGAGCAGGAACCTTGAGGTTTGTAGCCTGGCCCCACTTCCTGCGCAGCCTGCTTCCTGGTCTGCTGAGATACAAATAAACAGTCTTCCCGTGTTCCTGCCACCACTGAGTGCCATACCTTCCCCTTGGTGACGGACTGTGTTCCTCCAAACTATAAGCCTAAACAAATTTCCTTTTGTAAATTGCTTCTGTGCAGATATTTGGCCACACAACTGATGGAGGAAGGTAATTGGTTAATTATAATAAACCAACTGCTTGGCCTCATAGCTTAGAACATAGGTGGGTGGAATAAACAGAATAGGATGCTGGGCGGAAGAGGAAGTGAGGTCAGACTCTGCTCTGCTCCCGGAGAGACCCTACAGCTCAGCAGAGACGCCATGCTCAGCTCTCCCAGAGAGACTCGACAACTCTGCTCTCTGGAGCAGAGACACCATGATGGACGGAGGCTAGAATCTTCCTGGTAAGCGCACCTTGGGGTGCTTACACACATCATTAGAAATGGGCTAGTCCAGGTGCGAGAATTAGCCTGTAAGGGCTAGAGTTCATGGGCCAAGCAGTTCTTAAATGAATACAGTTTGTGTGTTGTTATTTCGGGCATGAGCTAGCCAAGCGGCCGGGGTGTTGGGGACGCAGCCCCGCTGCTCTTATTTCAACACACAACACTGAGTAAAAATCAAAAGCATGAGGTCATAAATAGCACAAGTAACTCCAGGAGCGCCACTCTGGGTGTGGGTCCCTTTCGAGAAAGTTTGAATAGATAGATTTAAATTGATCTCAGTACCATCATTTTCTCCCACCCTTGGTCTCTGAAAAACCACTAATGAACATGAAAAGAATCCCAGTTAGTGTGAGGAATAGGCAGGACTTTTGGTCCCTTGAAATGTAATCTGCTGTGTGTCATGGCTGTGACCCCACAAATTGTTCCAGGGCTCCTTACTGGCACCCTCCTAGCTGGATCCAAGTAGGGAATGTCAGGGACTCTGAACACCCTGCTCAGATCTCAAGAAGAGGGGCAGCCATGATGAAGGCAGGCTCTAACCACCCACAATGAAAACACACCAAGAACACACCAATGCTTGAGTCCTGTGCACTGTGACATCAGTGTTCCGCTCAGTTTGGTGGCAGCCACACAGCCCGAGACCTTGAGCAACAGGATACCAAATAGTGGAAGAGATTGTCACCCAGGGGGCTCCACACACAAGCCCCTGTCCTCACTTTCTGCAGTAGAAGCCCATGCCAAACTCCTGGCAGAGGCGGTCTAACTCGGGACGTCACCTTTCTTCAAGGACATTCCTTTTAAGGCCACATTTTAAAGAACCTGTTCTCCCTGTCATTACTCAAGTCTCTGGCCAGGGCTAGCTTGAAGTGTCACACAGTGCTGGGGACACCCTGCCTTCATCTTGTTTCTCATTACAAGGGACGGACTGAGATATGGAGGTACCATCTCCACCTGCACAGAATACAGATGCCATCATTTGAATCAGCTGCCTTGTGTCCTATCTCTAATTTTGAAACATGTACCACCAAGGTTGATGCAGAGAGAGGGCTTCAACTCTTTCCTTTTGGTCTTAATCAAGGAGGAGGGCTCTTAAGGTTTGTGTGTATGGTTTAAGAGGGACCAAGTCCTAAGCATCCTGTAACTTCATAGAAAAATCTCTTTGATGTGTGCCCCACCTGGACAAGGATACAATTAAATCAGTGGCCTACACCAGAGGAAAATCTGCTTTTAAGAAGGCCGTCACCCACAGAGCCATTAAGAATGAGAAGCCACCTCCTTAATCCTTGATAGAGATCCTATGGCTAGTCACCCTGTAAAGGGGGAATGCAGGTGACACTGGGGATAAAGACGACGATGGTGCGGGTGTGGTCCCAACTCTTAGCCAAGTGCCGCATGGGCACAACCTAACTTTACATTCCCAACCCTCCCCCAAAGTAGGTTGTATTAGTCCCAATGTATTTCTCCCATCTATACAAGGGAAAAGGCAGAAGGAGGACTCTACCCTAGGACAGAGTGGTACCAGATCCTCTGATCATGGCCAACATCTCTGGGATTAAGAGGAACAGTGTAAGATGACAATAGTTGCATGGAAGAGAGGAGACATCCAGGGTCTGAGCGCACTCATTCATGTTCTAGAAACTTCCTCAGAATCAGGCACCCTTTTTTTCCAGTTACCTCCTCTAGATTGGAACATCCCCTCGTGGATGGATGGGGAGCCTCCTGTGGGTTACAGGATCAATGGACAACTTATGGGGGGAGGGGACTCTGCTGGAGAGACCCTCTGCCAACTGTATAGGGAAGCTTTCTAGAGATGTCGGCCATGCTTGGTGGGAGCGTCTTTGGTGATACGCAGCATCTTAGTCACTGTGGTACCATATGTAACGTGGTGCCCCCAGCTCGCTGGTTCACCAAACTGAGCTTAATGGAATCACTTCCTAGGTCTATCTGGGGCGTATAGGCATTTTCACAGACCTCTCCAGGAAAAGCAACTCAGTGGCTCTGTCTTAACTGGGGGATGCCCAGGTTCAAATGTCTGCAGGACTTTTAGGTCATTTGGGTTCTAGACCCTGCAGGTAACCCAGAGTAGCAAGGACTGATCCTGGTGAGTGAGGCATCTATTGCCTGTGAGATTACTACTCCCTGCGTGAGGTCACCATGACCCACTGACTTCCCAGAATCCACCGGCACACTCCACATCAAGATGCAGCTCAGAACAGAGGATAAAGCCTCTTCTCTGTCTCAGGGTGATTGGGTCCGTACCATGGTTCACACACTCTTGTTTTCACATCTCTGATTATTGATTAACGGCAACTCATTGGCTACAGACTCACATTGCACACCACGAGCATCTGAAACGTGAGCTGGAAACAAACACTCACACTTGAGAGAGACTGGGTAGCCACAAGAAAACACTTGGGAAATGCAAGGTGCATTTTTCCTTGTCCAAGCAATTTTCCTGTCTCTAGATGGAGAACCACTTGGGCATAGATTGCAAGCTGGAAGTGAGATTTTCACACTAGGGGCAAACTTTACAAGAAAAGGAACAACTGGAGAGAAACCAATTGAGTTAATTGTCTTTGTTCCACCTGCTGCCTATGTGTGCACGGAGCCCCGCTAGCCCTTTCTAAAACCTAGTCTTGTTCCAGTTGGAGGGGCCCTGTGGGAATGGGGTCTCATTGCTTCTGCATACAGTCCACCCTCTCCTAGGAGTGGGACTTAATAAGGAAGTGGCATTTGCAAAGGGTTCAAGGAGTGGCCCTAGGACAGTGATATCTGTTGCCATGACAATGAATATAAAGTCTGTAGTCCATCAGTACTATCTCAGCAGGACCTGGGAGAAGAATGGCCAAGTCAGAGTGGTTACAAGTTTGGTTAGACATGTATATTCATGAACTAGCAAGAGAATTGGGGGAAATTGCTGTTCAGGCATGCCTCGGCTCACTGTGTGCTGCCCTACACAAAACTCAACAGAACAAAAGGGTAACATGGAGCTTTCTAAAGTGACGACCTGGCTCGTTTGTGTCTTCTTTCCTCAATTTCCCGATGGGTCCTTTCAACACGAATCCATCTGGTTAGATTAGAGGTGACAACATCATTTGTGCTATCTGGCGACTATTTGTTGAGGGACGCACCCCTGATCATCTATAGAGATGCGTTCCTGGCTGTGTATAACTCTAGGCTGGCAAAACTAGAGAGGAAACAGCCAAAGAGAAGGGCTCCGTGTAAAGACAGGCGTTTCAGTCACAAGTATAAGCCTCCTCCCCACCCTGCTTCCTGCAAAGTTCTAAGATTCTCTGGCAGGAAAAAAGCGCACGCAATCCAGGAGGAAGATGTGGGATGCCTTCCGGAGCACAAAGCCCCAAGTCAGAGATAGCAAATATGGAATACTAGTACATCACCCCACAGCAGCCACCACAATGTCCTCCTTTCTACCCATCATTCTTCTAGATGGCTAAGGTGTCAGCATTACTATCTGTGGCAGGTTAAAGAAGGTACCATGTTCTCTGAGGGGCAGAGTACGATTCGCCTTTGACATCTGGTTTGGCTTTAGTTACCTACTTGAAACTGTAGAGAACTATGGAGGCTACAACTGTGCCCTCAGAGGCTAAGGAACTCAGAAGCCATAAAGAGGAGACACTGGTGAGGGAGTGGGAACTTGGATTGGTATGTATAATGAAAAAAATATATAGTTTTTTTTTTAATAAAAAATGTCAGGGGCAAAAGACTGTGGGTCCAGTCTTGGCGCTGACTCTGCCAAAATGCTAGACAATGTGAGCTCAGTTATAGCTTGGCCATCAGTGGAGCACCATTGTCACTACTGACCCTCTAGCCTTGCCATCTGAAGCCAAAGAACCACGCACTCAAGCTGATCCCTGACCGAGCTCTATTGGTAAGACTGTAAGGGATGAGTTGAGAGTGGCTGCTTTAAGTTGCTGGATTTTGGAGTGAGCTGGTACACACTGCACTCTGAAAAACATCCTCACCATGGCATGGCTCCTGATACCATTGAAGGCAATGCTGATGCCAGTGGTCTGGGCTGCCCCCTGTCGTCATGTTGGTGTCAGAGGGCCTCATTGCCATGGGGACCATGCTAATCCAAGGGATCTGCACAGCCACACAGGGCCAGGATGCTGTGTACAGTTATGGCCCAGATCCACTAAGTTTCCAGAGAGTAGACTCCGCCTCTTGGGTTCTACCTCATTAAAAGGCACTTGGCACCACTATGTCCTCGCCACCTGTCAGGGAGGGGAAGAGAAAATCCTAGGGTGATAAAGCAAAGAAAACTCAAGGTGTTTTCTTTCCATGAGCTGAAATCTTGCATGTTTAAAACCAGAGCTCATTGGAATTCACCAAAACCTAGAGAGGTTCCCCAGAGACCCAAAAAGGCTCAACAGTTTTATTTGTTCCTGAAGCAGGGGACACAGCACAATCCATTCTACCTGCCTGTCTCCATTAGTGTCATTTTCTGGTCTGGTGGACTACACTGGGGAGGAATCACCCACTAGAGGGCAGCGGGGCACCCAGGCACAGGAGAAAGTGCCCACTTAAGCCTGGGGATTTACTGGAGCGCCGTATCTGAGGTTTGAAGATAAGCGGCCAAGTTACTTGTCAAGATTTACTTTTTCCAGTTTCAACGACACAACCTTGGTTCCGTTTTCTGATTCATTCGTTCAGTAAGCCCTCATTGCACCATGCAGCGTGCTAAGTAAACCCCGAAAGCTGTGATAAATTTTATATCCTAATGGGCAGAAGTTTAGACAATACACAGAGAGACACATCAATATATAAGAAAAAAATCAGGTGGTCATAAAGGCTAATGAAAAGAGATGACTTTGGGCAACTAGGAGGTGACCCTGAGGAGGTGACATAAGCTGAGTGTGCAACCAAGGCAGAGGGACAAGCTAGTGACAGGACCAAAGGGGTGTGAGGAGAGAATTCAGCAGAAGTGGGGGTGGGTAGAAAAGAGGTCCGCCCGGTGGGTAGCCATGGCTGGGGAAGGCTCTGTTGTCTTATTGGATGCCTGGTGGGAAGGAAGGCCCTGGGGGATTCAAGCAGGAGCTAATGCCGTCTGATTTCCATTGGAAATGGATGACTCCAGCTGCCTCATGGAGATGGAACCAGAAGAGAGCAAAAACAAGAGGGAGGGAGCCAATGAGCACCTTTCTGTTTGTCAAGAAGAAAGATGACAGCAACTCTGACCGGGGCAGACTCGTGGGGACGGAGGGAAGTAGACAAGAGTGGGGTGTGTGCTGGAAGTCAGGCTGATAAGACCTGGCTGATGGATTAGACGCTGTGGGGGAAGGTGAGAAAATAAACGGAATGTTTCCCGGGGAGAATAACTCAGCATCTGAGCAGATTTCATTCTTGTCTTTCCCAGTTACAAATGTACTTTTATAAAACTGCAATCAGAAAGAGGTTCTACACAACTGTTTTCAACTTAATATTCTTTTTTTTGTGGATATTTCTACAAGTTGAAATTTTTAATGGCCAAATAAACTCATCATAATTTCTTCAGCCAATCATGGCTTGGCATTTGGCGACTTCCAATATCTCTGCTATTGGAAATAACGCTATGGCAAACACCCCCAACATAACTCTTTGGGTGATCTCTGAGGGTTTTGCCCACAATAAATTTCCTGAAGCAGAATTACTGAGTCAAAGGCATTTTTAAAAGGAGATCTGATAAATAGGTACTGTCAAAGGACTGGCCACAGTAGGTGCTGTTTGATATTCTCATTGGCTACATTTGAATATTCCCATTTCCCTCTACCATCAGCCAAGCTGAATTTATCATTAAAAAGCCCCTATTCCAGAGCCCAGCATGAGAGTGCACACCTGAAATCCCAGCACTTGGGGGGTGGAGGCAGAAGGATCAGTTCAGTGCCAGCTTCAACTATGCTTGAGGCACGCCTACACCTCATGAGCTCTGTTTCAAACAAAAGACCAGAACTAGAACCAAAACAGAACACTGTCTGTTCCATAGCCCAGAACTGATGATGCACTATCTTAATTCACTTTTTCTGATAGCAACATCTTTCTAGTATTTAACGATCATGTAGGATGGGTGTGTGTGTGTGCATGTGTGTGCGCGTGTGTGTGCCCTGTTCATATTTTTATTCACATTCTCTTCCATTTTTGCCATTTTGTTGATTATTAAAAGTTTCTCCAAACATACTTATTTATGTTTATATGCCTCTGTGTATATGTGTATCTGTCCATGTATACGGGTGCCTGCAGAGGTCAGAAGAGGGCATCAGATTCCCTGGAGTCGGAGGACGTGAGCTCCCTGGAATGGGTGCTGGGAACCAAACCCAGGTCCTCTAGAAGAGCAGCAAGCACTCTTAACCACAGAACCATCTCTCCTGCTCCTAGCAGCCCTCCTGAATATGTGCTTTTCCTCACTGCAGCTGCTTTTCCCTCTCATTTCCATCTTTCTTATGCTGTTCACTAGAGATTTTATGTCTTTCCGTATATATCAAGTTTCCCTCGTTTTGCCTTCCCTTTGTTTGCTTTATCAGAGCTTTCTTCACTGAACAGAAGCTCCCAAATACCAACTCATATTTATCTGAGATACTTTTCATCCTTTTGCTAATCTTTAAAGTCCTCGTTTCTTCATTGACTCCTGTAGAATGAGCCATGGTCTCATGAGGTGTCTCCTGATTGAGTAGTCGCAGGGACAGCTGGAGCAGTATCAGTCACTCTTGGGGCTGTGGAGTGCACTGAAGTATTGTTTTCAACTCCCCAAAAGGAACCTATCTAGCTAGGCTTGGTGGCACAGGCCTTCAATCCTAGCCCTCGGAGGCTGAGACAGGAGGATTGTGAGTTCGCGGTCTGCCTGACCTACAGAGTGAACCCAAGGCTTGTAGGAAGACATGTAGCTATGGCAGCCCGAGTAATTTGGGAAGACCCTGTCTCAAATTTTAAAGATAAAAATTAAGTTTGGGGACTCTAGGCAAGTGTTACAGTGCCTCCCTGACACTTGTACAGGCCCCATCTTTGCCCCTTGAAACTGAAATGTGGAGATGAAAGACTAAATCTGTTTGATTTTGCATGGCATTGATGTTCCCTAGACTTTCTTGACTCCAGAGTCTGTTTCCTGTGAGGGTGGCTCTGAGGTGTTTGGGACAATGCTTTAGAAGTCACCCTGTGTCTACCTGGTTCATAGACCGATAACATTTATTGTTTCTATTCCTGGTCATCTGTTTCAGCACTGTTGACATTTCTTGCATTTGGGGAGGAAAATGTTTAGTCAGACAGTATTGTCTTAGGCTGTGCCATCTGTTGGCTGATGGCCTTTCCATCAGTCCTGCTGACATGTTTGCCTCTCTCATGCCAAGTATGCTCTCAGCTTCCCTTCTATTCAGAGCAGTAATGGCTGGTGTTGGGTAATCTGGTACCCAGACCTCCCAGACCACTGTATTCTCTTTATAGATTTTTTACTACCATGAAACGATATCCTTTATTTTTCTCATTCAGTGTTTTAACCTTAAATTTACTTGACTTTCACGTTGTCTCTAAAACTGCTACCTTTGCTTTCTTCTTTGGGTTTTTGACTATTAGATTTTTGCTAAAATCTTAAACCCACCTGAAACCCTTTTGGCCATTTGGCTTTAAGTGTGTGTCTTTCTGTTCTCTTGTTCATCAAAAATTTATTGAGAATTTTGTACAGTGCCAGTATCAGGCACTAGGGAATCCAGCAAACTTCATAAAACAAATATGATGCTTACCTAAATAGAAATCAGCACCGTGTAAAAGGCAGACATTAATCAGAGAGTTCACAGATGCAAGGCTTCTACAGTGAGGCACAGGGTTAGTTCTGTGAGAGACTGAATGCCAGAGAGGTTCCTAAGGCGATGACGTCATGAAGTCTGGTAGAGCTGAGGACTGACTCTAAGGGACAAAGATGTTGTTAACTAGCTGGAGGACAGGAAAGTCACTGGGATCGTGGCGATGAAGGAAGATGGTGGCAGGAAGGAGCCTGCTGTCAAAGGTTGGCCAAACACAGATAATCAGAGAGCACAGCAGCAGCAGAAGTGCGAGAGACCAGTCGGGTCAGGCTTAGTAGCTTCATTTAGGGGGATTTGAACATTTGATCTAGAAGGAACAAGAAGTCATTTGCTTTAAACAGAGGCTTATTCTGCTACCAAGTTATAGCACCAGGCCTGTGTATGTGTGTTTTCATGTGTGTGTATTCATGGTCATACGTGGGTGTGCATGGAGGCCAGAGGTCAATCTACCTACCTTGCTTTTTGAGAAAGGGCATTGTCATTAGCCCTGGACTAACTGATGCAGCTAATCTGGCTGTCCAGTGAGACCCGGAGATCCTCTTGTCTCCACTCCCCTAGAGCTGGCTTAACAAAGGTTCACCACCGTGTCCGGTTTTTCTCCTGTGTGAGGTGATCACACGCTGCAGCCCATTGCTCACGAGACTGCACATCTTTTCACCTCTGGCTCCCTGATGGCCAACTGAAACTGCCTGGTGGAGCTCACACCACGGAAATGGGCGTCTGTTCTCAACCGGAGTTTTCCCCCTGGGGAGCCGATTGTTAAATATTTACTCACATACTCTTGATGAGCATTATCCTGGATGCACCGTGTCTCAGAGGAAAATAGATTTCAGGGATACAGGGTGGCTGGCTAAGAAGCTGCCAGGATTCTGGTCAATGAAACTGTATCTAGGATTGGAACAGAGGCAATGGAGATAGAGAAAGTGGATGTTTTTGACAGACATGGACTACACAGTTGGACAGAAGTACATTGGAATAGGGTGTTACAGGACACAGAGGGGACCAGGGATCTTCCTGCACCTTTCTTAGATTTATATAAATAGATTAGCAGCTGTTTCTTTCACTGAGACATGTAACTGGTTGAGGAAGTATTTTATTTAATTCTGGATAGAGAGTTAGTGATACTGAAAAACTAAGAGTTCAGCTTTAGTAACCAAGTAGCGCTGTGGAAGTCTTTGTACACCGTAAATACGCATTAGTCTCATTGGTTGATAGAGAGCTGACTAGTCTACAACAGGGCAGGAAGAGAGTGGGCGGGAGAGCCAGACTAGGAGGATGCTGAGAGGAAGAAGGGTGGAGTCTGAGGAGTCTTGAGCAAAGGAGGCAGGGTGTGTAAAAAATGAGGTAACAAGCCATGAGCCACATGGTAGAATTTAGACCTGAAATATGGGTTAATTTAGGTATTAAGAGCTAATTAGTGACAAACCTAAACTATCGGCTGGGCATTTAAAGTTAGTATTTAAAGTAAGTATTAAGTCTCTGTGTGGTTACTGGGGAGTCTGCAGTGAGGATGGAAAAACTCTGCCTACAAAGTAGCGGTTAGACCAGTGGGCTTGGAAACCACAGAAGACATCTGGGCAGCTGCTCCAGCTGGGAGTCACATGTTCTGGCAGGAACAGGCACGAGCTCTGGTGCTTCCAGAAGAGATCATGGGAGTGGAAGGCAAGGTAGCTAAAACTGACTCTCCCGGATAACTAACGATATTTGGTAATTAACAGTGAACCCAAACTGTGTAGTCAGATTCTTTGGTGAATTTGAAAGTCTTTGCTTTTTCATCAGAAATTTTTTTCTCTTAACCTTTTCCTGTACTTTGACTAATGCATCCTTCCCTGATATTGTTTGTCTTCAGCATCATAGGGCCAAGTTAGCTTCTTCCCTCCCTCCCTCCCTCCCTCCCTCCCTCCCTCCCTCCCTCCCTCCCTGTCTTCCTTTCTTCCCTCCCTTCCTCCCTTCCTCCCTCCTTTCGTCTCCTTCCCTACACCTGGTTTGAATTGATAGTTACCAAATTATTACCTCCCTCCCTAACTACATATGCTTAATTTCATTACTGACCGATTTCAACTCTCATGGCCATTCTTCTAAGACAGTTTCTCTTCCCGAGTTGTTTGGTTCATTTATTAATTGTGTGGCATGTGAGAGGAACACCATTTTTCAAATAAGAAAAAGCAGGAAGCTGGGATCTCTGAGCTTCTGTACATTCTGCAAGAGCCTTTCTTCTGCCTTCACACACGAACAACATTCAGACGGTGCACAAAATTCATGGATTATAATCTTTTGTCCTTGAAATCCTCCAACCACTGATCCATCATCTTCTGGCATTCAGTGCTTACAGACAAAAAAGCCATAAATGGATTTTATTTTCCTTCTAGGATGTTAGAAAAAGTTCTTTGTGTATAGATTTAAAAACTCTTTGCAGGAGTTATGAGATGGCTCAATGGACAAAGGCATTTGCCACTTAGGCTGACAAGCTGAATTCAATACCTGGGACCTGCATGGTGAAAGGAAAGAACAGAGCCCTCCAAGTTGTCCCATGACCTTCATATGTGTATGTATGTGTATGTGTGCGTGCACACCGATATGCACACACGTACACAAAATAAATAACTTTAAAACAAAAAAAAAACCTTTTTGAGATTGTGCCTATGAAGTGGGATGTGTTGATCAGATGGAGGGTGGGTCATTTAGGTGGAAGGAACGACACCAGACAGTGTTCACAGGAAAGAATCCATGTTTCCAGGGACATATGTGAAGATCCCTGAGGTGCTACAGACAAATGGACACGGGATACAAACGGAGCCGGGTGAAAACCGCACAACCTCCACATTCATGGGATCCCAGGCACAGACGAGCAAGGGACATGGACGGAGTTTGCTTCAGTGAGGATTCCAGTGAGGGCTGAACTGCAAATAGACCGCCCTGCGTGCCCTGACACCAGGGCTCACACCTCACAGAAAGGACATGGTGATGAGGACAACACACATGCAAATGAAACGAAAGATTTAGAGGGTGAACAGGGGCTCATCATTCTGCTAGCTAGTTAGCACTCCCTTTGAGAAAGTCTGGGGGAGTCAGGGTGTATCTAGCTGCAGGCTGAGAATGAGCTTTTGTGAGAAATAATTTACATCCACACAACAGGGTCACGAGAAGCAGGGATGCTCCGCAGCTCCGGAGTCTCACACTCCCTTCATCTCTCTGCCCAGCATGGTGAGGCCAGCGGCAATAACGAGCCATGGACATGTGACGCCATATTGGCTCTTATTGTACCTGTTACCAGTGTTACCTCAGAGGAAACCTGTGGAGTGCCCATCGCCTGAGGCCTGTCACAGTGCTGACAGTCTTCCCTAAGCCCATGTGACATTTTTATTCTGCTGCTATCAGGGGGAAGGTCACCTGTCTTTTCGTCCACCTGGACAAGTGGTCCAGGATTGCCAGGTTGACAGGTAAAATCAACACCTTGCCAGTCCTCTTTCTCCACACAGGGAATCTTTAAGGACTGACTGCAGGGGCATCTTGGGAAAATCCCTTTATTCCAACGGTTCTCTGTGTCCCTGAGTCAGGACATAGAGGGACAGTGCTCCAGATCCTAGCCCCGCTCCCCACGATGGCAGAGACAGTACAGCAGCATGAGGCAGGCCTGTATCTGTCAGTTTGCACATCCCGAGATGTAAGTGGAAGGCTGTGCCCAGGGGAGAGAAGCAAGGGTCTGCGTGTTGAGGACAACTCAGCTCAGCCCAAGAGTGCATTTTGGAGGTAGAACTTATTTCCTTGGCAATGTTCTTTCTCCTTCCCTGGCAGGAATTGGATGTGGCCTTCATTGGCTGTAGGTAATCATGACTGTTGAGTCATGTGATAGGTCGATAGTTCTAGGACAGAGACGCACCATGATGTGGCCCATGCTGGGAAGGGTAACAGAGAGGAAGGGGAGAACACCATCCTGGAGCACAGGCCTTGGAAGAACAAATACCAGGCCCAGCTGGGCAGGAAAGAGGGGAAAGGGTTCTTGATGCATGGCTTACACTAGCTCATGGACTAACTCCTGTAAACCACTGAGGAGAAAGGGCTCAGCAGCCAGGCAAGGCACACGGAAATAAGAGCTCCCTATTTTCCCAATGGTAGACAGCCCAGGGCCCCTATAAGTTGTCTTTCCAGGCTCACAATTGAAGAGAGTTTGGGCTACAAGGCATCTTCTCACAGAGGGTAGCGACATCTACTGACCTCTGTCTCAGTAGCCCACATGCATTTCTACTCAATCAACCCCATGCGGAGTCCTGCTCCATCAACCCAATATGGCATAGAGCTGCACGGAGCCCTTCCAGCTAGCTGGGGGACAAAGCTGTCTAATGCTGCCAAGTTTGGCCTGAGACATCAACTTCCTACAGGAAGCAGTTGAAGCTGGTCTCAGCCCGTCGCTTATCCTGGTTGGACATGCCAAGGGTCCTACGTAGGGCTGGGTCACCTCCACAGGATACTGTACTAGGGCAGTGAGTGGCTTGTATCCCTGGCAGAGCTAAGAGGAAAGAGAAGGTAACTAGAGATAGATTCTTAGCCATCTCATAAGAACCAGACCCTACACCCTTCTTTTACCCCTTTACCCTGAGACCACATAGAAGAGGCAAGTATCCCGGAGACTGATGCAGCTCGCTCCTCCCTTCTAGCCTACAAGGTCAGTCCTATCCCAGAGATAGATAGAAAAAGGAAGCAGCTGGGCCTACCAAAGTGGCCTGGTTCAAGGTCACCCTCAAGAATTAGTGAGTTAATCAGAATTTGAGTGTCAGTAATGTAAAAGCTTGACAAGGTCTTGATACATAGCCCAGGCTAACCTCATACTGTCTGTCTTCCTGCCTTAGACTAGCAAGTGCTAGGACTTTAGGCTCACACTGCCACACTGCCTGCCCAATAGGATATGAGTGCAGGTAGTTCACTAGGAGTTGGTCCGAGGAAGCTCAAGCAGGGGCTGGGGACATGAAACAAGGGGTAGAAATTAGCCATCAAAGGTAACACTGGTGAGCAGGTTACTGCCATGGCCAATGGGGCTTCTTGGGCAGGCCTTTGTGGAGATGCAGGAGGAGTATGTTACACCAGGGCAGATGCCCAGGGAGTTGGTGCTTTTCTACCAACTCATGGCTGTGGCTGTGGAAGGCTGTTCCCGAGGACATCAGCCCCCATACTCTCTCTGTCTTGTGAGCTCACAGACAAAGCCCCTGGATCCTGGCAAGGTCCAAGGTGGAGCAGGGAGTTGCTGAAGACATATTCAGTGTGTAGGGAACAGTGAGAGCCAGGAAGCCAGCATGGCTTACTGCGGACTGTTACAATGAGAAAAAATGTCCAGCGAAGACATTGAAGAAGGCCATGCGTAGAAAAATCCACCAACACAGGGTAGAACAAGATGATCACCTCAGCAGGAAGGCCTGAAGTGAGCGGCGGTGACAGACAGGACTACTGAAACTAAGTCACTTATTTCAGGCTATAGAGGTGGCTGGCAAGGTTAGGGCCAGAGAACCCAGATCTGACTTCCAGCTATGGCACCTGCACTGGAGCCCACTCCTTCCCACCCTCACCAAGTGCTGATCTACACATGGCCATCAGCCGCAGTCTCCTTGGGGAGTCCAGCTTCTCCTTTGCAGGGATGTCAGTCCAGAGTAGAAGGGGCTCAGGCGGGTGAGTGCCCATGGATAGAAACCTTGCCGCACCTCTGCCTGACAGTAGGAGGCTATGCTGCTAGTCATGACTCAGCTGATGGTGTCCTTCCCTTGATGGAGGAGCTGGGGTGGTGGGGGGCAGTGATCTGCCTTTCCTCTGTCATATGGGACCAGGGGAATCTCATGCCTTGGGTTTGAGCTGCCAGTAAGTTCCCCAGATGTGCACACCAGCAGCAGGACCAGGCTTATCCTCCAGGAGAGATAAAGGGGTGTCTTCCTGCAATAGTCTCATCTCATCACCTGAGGTGGCAATAATTCGACAAACTACTGCCTGAGGACAGCTATGCTTCTGCACCATGGGACAATAAAATTCCTACCCCCTCCCCCTCCCTCTCTCATAACAACAACAACAAAAGACCCACAAGGCTGAAAATTGATAGCATGACGTTCCTTTCAGCCCCCAACACTTTCTCTTCGTTGATAATTGTATAGCTGTGCTTATCTAGACAGTGGGCCAGAAGAGATGCTAAGTAGATTTACGCTTGCATGGAGTCAGATCTCTGTTTATCTAATCTCATCTTGTGCAGCTTCCTTGAGATACGATGCCGGTGCATGAGGAAGTATGTGCCCACGCGTGTTTTAAATCTACCTCTTTTCATTGAAATTAAGAGGAAAAAAAAATCCTACTCTGTTCTCAACCAGAGTCAGTAAAAAATATGTTCATCGAAACCAATACCATATAGTATGGTGCATTTACTTACAACATTTTTTGTGTAGGAGCTTGTGTGTGCATGAGTGTCCATGCCTGGAGGCCATATTGCTGTCTTTTTCAACTGCTTTCCCACCATGATTTTTTTGGAGGCGGGGTCTCTCATTGAAGAGCCTAGAGCTTAACAGTTTGGTTATACTGGTGGACCAGCAAGCCCCAAGGATCCTCCTGTCTCCCAGTGCTGAGGTTACAAGCATGGACCACTGCACCATTGTCTGTAGTTGCCAGGGGTCCAAACTCAGGCCCTCCTGCTTGCTTGGCAACCACTTACTGACTAACCCATTCTCCAGTGCCAAAGATTAAAAACAACAAACAAACACAATTTTCATGGAGCTGTATGGCATTTTCAACCCTGGTAGAAACGGGAAGGAGGAAACACAAAGGTCTCTGTGTTGTGACTCTCTGGAAGTCCCCGGGGCCCACATTTCATGCCATCCCTTCTCTCAAGCAACACAGCCTCACCCAGGCTTTAACAGCCTGCAGGACCAATCCATTTGCTAGACCAGGCTCCATCGTATAAGCGACCTGAGGCTGACACTGCCTTCACATTTCACAAGGCCCTCCCCATCGTTCCTTTGTTTTTCATGCAGTTACACACACCACCTCACCTGCCTCAAAGTGACAGCGGGTATTTTACTTATCTTATGAAATGTGAACCCAGCTCATTACATCAAATCTGGTGTTTTTGAACAATACATTCCCAGATTTAGCTCATCAGAAAACTGTTAGGTCTAAATATACTCATGGCAATATCGTTTTGCTCCATATGGGCCACTGTGGCTCCTGCCCATCCTCAGCTTCCCTTTGCAGACTGTCTTGTGCACAGCACCTTGTGCGTGAGTACATGATAATTAAAAGCTAAACAGAGATGGTGGAATCTAAACGTGGGATTCAACTCTGTTTAAAGTCCCAAATTACCATATCGTTCCTCTTGAGCTCTTTCTTCCAGGTGTGAGAAAGGGCTAAGGGCGTCTCCATCCTTCTATTTGCTTTGAAGAAGAACTGGCAGCATTTACAGAGTGCCACCTGGGAAGGGAAGGCACCTGGTTATCCCAAGTCTCCAACTGGGACTCAATCTTCATACTTTCTGCTGTTGGTGCAACTTCTGTAGGGAAGTACCTGGTTCTTTCTGTTCCTTCAAACCAGTGTGCATAGCTAACCCTCCAGAACTTTCCAAAAGGACAAGGAGAGCATCAGGCTTCTGCCAAACACTTCTGGGACACTGTTCTCTGGCCCAGTTGTGGTCAGACCTGGGTATGTCAGTGGTTCTGCTTCCTTCAGGCTAACCGCTTTATGGCTTCAGTCTATCATGTGAGGTTCACAGACTTGTCTAGTCACTGTCCTGGGGAACCCCTCCACATCAGGGGAAGCTCTATTCTGTTTCTGCCTCTTGTACCCTATTCCAACCTGATTTCATTGCTTACAGCAATGTTGCACCACTGAATCAAGCTTTTGAATATGGTTCTCTGTTGCGATCTCTCCCACACTCCTTTGCACCGTCCCCTTGCTGGTTTCCCGCTTAGATATTCCTCACGGGCGACACCCATCTGCAGCTGTAGCTGTTCATGGGTCAGAGCAGAGCATGTGGAGGGTGGAGCTGTGTCTGCATGGCTGCTGCGGCCCTAGCTCCTTACAGCACTGGAGACATGCTAAGCATGCAAGAACTGTTTGCTGAAAACTGCGGGATGGAAGGAGGACAAAGCAAAACAAAGACTCACACTCACTTTTCTGAGGTCTGCATGGGAAGGACGCCTACCAGGCTGCTGAGCGTGCTTAGGGGGACTGAGGAAAGCTGTACCAGAGGCTGCTCCAGGACCAATCACCAGCCTGCCTCACCTGTGGATACAGGACCTCCTGCTGCTACCCATCTGATGGCTGGGGTTGAGCATGCATGCCCTAAGCTTACTGCCCCAGTGAGTGCAGTCTCTGGAACACAGGCCCAGCCTCCTGAGCCCTCTCCACCCTGACACTGAGATATGGCCAGTCTTGGGGTACACTATCTCACTCATTGCCCCACACTCTCGGAGATCTTTGGGGGGCTTGAGAACAAATGACTAGGGAGCTCCGGTGGGAACCTCTGAGAGACCGGCTAGGTAGGGTGGACTGACTTTTCACAGACGAATTGAGAATGGGTGGCTGTAAGTCACACTGCGAGTCAAACATGGGTTTTCTCTGCCAGAACAGGCTCTGCAGGGTCCCCCTGACCTGCACATCTGCTTCTCAGGGCTGTGGCAAATATTCAAACTGAAAGAAATTCTCGAGGATTCTTTAGGAGAGCTTTGAGTTTATACTAGAATCGTGTGTGTGTGTGTGCATACACGTGTGTGTGCATGCACATGTGTATGGGGGGAGAAAGAGGTGTACACTTGTGTGTGTGTGAGCATGTGGAGGTTAGAGTGTGTTGATGCTAGATATCTTTCTCAGCTTCTCTCTATTTTGTATTTTGCAAAAAGTTCTCTCATGGAACCCAAAGCTTACTGATTTGGCTAACCAGCTACCCAGCGAGTTCCAGAGACCCTGCCGTCACCTCCTCAGTGCTAGGATTACAGGCACATACTATTTCATTACAGCTGGCCTTAAAAAAATCTTTATATTAATTCTTTTAATTTTCTGTGTATGAGCACTCCCATGCATATGTGTTGTCACCGTGTGTGCAGCAGGTGCCCACAGAAGCCTGACGAGGACATCACATTCTCCAGAACCGGAGCTACAGACAGCTGTGGGCTGTCATGTGGGCTGATGTGAGAACTGAAGCTGGTCCTCTGGAAGAGCAGCCAGTGCTCTAACCTCTGACCCCTCTCTCCAGCCCCTACATCTGGTTTTTGACATGGGTGCTGAGGATCCACACTCAGGTCCTCATGCCTATACAGCAAGGATTTACTGACTGAGCCATTTCCACAGCCCTACATTTGGGTTTCGAAGAAAGAGAAAAAAGACAATCTTCTTTAAACAAATACTGCGAGAGATTATAAAACATAGATCATTTTCTGTGGGAGCAGATGGCAGGCTGGGGGCTGTTACGGGTGAATCAAGAACCCCAGCAAATCTGTTCGTGGATGCTACAAGATTGTATGTGCTTTATAAACTCAAGTGCTGCTGAGACCCTAGAACATAAAACTGATAATTGCTATGACCTTCACTTCTCCCAGGAAGAATCTTTGCCTATCCACCCCTCTTCAGGAGGTATCTGGACCCCAAGACCCCAAGGCCCCAAGGCACTTGTGCACAGGCTGAGTCTGGCGACATTTGTTCCAAATTCCATGCTTATCTCTGGACACTTACAATGTTAACTTTTGGATCTGTGCGTGAGTGTTCCCTCCTCAGAACGTCCTAAAACATCTGGTCTGAATACCATGCCCAAGCACATTCTTCAACAGATAGAAGCCCTCGCATTGGTCTTTTCTGGTAACATCTATCCCACAGCCCAGGCTCCTCCCAAATCCTTTACAAAGGTTCCTGTAGTTGATACTTTTCTATTGCTGGGCCAAAACACCCAGCAGAAGCGATAACAGGGAGTGAACATTTATTTTGACTCAGAGTCTTAGGATGTTCAGCTCATAGTCACTTGGTCTCATGAGCTTGGGCATGGCATCATGACGGCAGCATGTGGTGGAGGCTGTTCTTCACTTTTTGACAGACAGGCAAAGGAGATATAAGGAGGTACCAGGGTGAGGTGTAGTTCCAAAGATGCGGCCTTTCTGCACAGTTCCTTCAACTTGGCCCCGTGTCTCCTTTTTACCACCTTCCAGCAAGTCCATCATATGAAGAATTCATCGACTGATGAGTCCACTCATCAGATCGGAGCCTCCACAATTTAACTGTCCTTGGAAACACTACTGCAGAAACACCCAGATACGGGCTCTGCCAGTTCCCTCAGCGCCTTCCTAACCTGGTCAGTTTGACAGTCAGAATCAAACAACATGTCTCCTATTTCAGCATAGATCTGCAAAAGCCATGACCACATGCCAATGTCCCTCCTTGGATTGTGGGCTAAAGGTCCAGGGCTGTCCCTAACCTTACTAGCTGTGTGTCTCAGCACACCCAGCTCCCTTCCTAGACGTTGTTCTCAGGTGCTGTGGTCAGTCGTTACTTCTTGGTGAGCAGCTATGGGAGCTAAGATGCCCCGGGGAGACACAGGCCTGCAGCAGGAAGGCTGGGGAGTAGGGAAGGCTCACACAGGATGCCATTTCTTTTTAGCTTGTCAAGACTCAGTGATATGGGCCATCCTGGGCTGCCCTCGCCATCTCTTGCACCACCCACGTGTCCTGATCAGGGCAGCTGTCTTCTGTGCCGGGAGCTGGGATGGCCTCATCTGAGGCCATGTTTGCACTAGTACACAAAACAGGTGAAGAAGTCAAGGCACAGGGTGAGGAAGGGCTTTGCTCAGGACCTGAACTGCCATCCAAGGTCACCTTGGCTTCTGACTTTGCTGAAGACTGCCCTTAGTCAGCCATGGCAAAATAGTACATAGTGGAGCTGAGGAGAGAGCTCTCTGGGTAAAGGGTTTACAACACAAGCCTTATGACACAAATCCTCAAACTCCTGTAAAAGCAGGATACAGTAGTACAGGCATCTGTAATTTCAACTCATTCCTGCTGGGAGATGGGAGACAGAGCCAGGAGAATCATTACCAATCACCAGAAGCTCGCTGGCCAGCTAGCCTGTGTGACAAGCAGCGAGCAAGAACTGTCTCAGACAAAGTAACAGGAAAAGACTGACACCTGAAGCGGTCCTTTGCATGCATGCCTAGGCGCAAATGCACCTTCCTTCCTCCAGTATATAATGCATTTTCTGGAAATTTCCAAAGTCCATGCTTGAGAGAAGCACCCTGACTGTCACTAGGGAAAGAAAAATATACGTGATCACATTTGGGCACAGATTTCAGCAGCTCACATTTGACGAAGTCAGATACGCACAGGGATCTATGGTGTACATGGGATTGCCTTCAGAGAACGATCTTAACGTCAGCTACGCCCCACCCCCAACCCCCAACCCCGGTGGAAATGTGGTAATTTTCAGCAGATCTTCTTTTCTTTTTCTTTCTTGGAACAGATGGTGAGATTTTTTATCTTGAATAGCTGCAGTGCGGAAACCGTTATTTGTGCCCTGCGTTCATGGGTGAGGACCTCACGTTTCACAGATGAGCGTGGAAGTGGCTGTTTAGTCTTTGCTCACGCAGGAGATGTGAGAAGACACTTCAATTAAGTGCCACCAGGAAAAAGCGGTCGTAAAGTAGCAGGAGCCGACATTTCACTCATCTGTCCCCACCCAAGCCAGATGCTTTTCTTCCTCCTCGGGGTGCCTGTCTAGTGGTTTCCATTGCTTCTGCTGGCACAGCTGGAGCGATCTTTCTCTACACTTTCCATCTTCCACAGGCCTTGCTGCCTTACTTGCTGACCTGGGAGCACACTGGGCTCAGCACCCGCCTTGCCAGTGAGGTTTATGCTGCTTGGATTGTCATGGATGTCCCGCAAGTGTCATCCCTGTGTGTGTCTCTCTGTGTGCGTGCGCGCGTGCACATGTTTCATCTTTCTGAGACACGATCTTACAATGTATCTTAGGCAGACCTGGACCTTGTAATCCTCCCGCCTTAGCCTCTCAAGTGCTGGAATCACAGAGGCCTGTGCCCCCAAGCCCAGTTCACACTTGGTGTTTGTCCTTCACACTTAGGGGACAAGTCAGGTGCTTCCAGCCCTTGGAGTTCAGAGTGGGGATGGTAGCACCTGGGAAGCAGTGTGCTGCTGACCCCTAGCCAAGCTCAGTCTCCTCACAATGACATTGCGGTGAGCACATTATTGCCCTCACCCCAGAGACAGAAGAAGAAAGCTGAAGGAGCTTGTGGGTAGCTCCCACTGGCACAGGGGACCCTGGAACTCTGAGGGCAGGGCCTCTGAATATCCTGTTTCTCCATAAATGTTGGGCTTGGGGGGGGGTGAAATTTGACTCAAAGGTACAAAAGCAGGGTTTTCCGTGTTCAGATCCCCTTAATAGCAAACTTCTTAAAAAGCCACAGCTGCCACCAGTTCAGGTAATCAGCTGACTAATTCCATCCAGATGTCTAATTGACTAGTTATACTGAGGAGGCGATTCCTCCCTAACAGACAGCACATTTTAGTGGTGGCCTTCTGGCAAACAGGCAGTTCCTGGGAGATGAGGGGTTGGGTATATCCCTGAACATGGCTTCTTCTTCTCTGGTCCCTGGGACATCTCTTTATGTGAGCCACAGTGGTCCCTGAGGCTCTGCCTTGTCCTTAGTTCCTTGTCACCTACCGTGGTAGATGTATTAGGAGGATGTAGAGTCCTGGCTGCTCCTTTGGCAGGCTGGGCATCTCTACACCAGTCCGTAGGTAGAGTCTTTGGAAGTGGGTTTACAGAGACACCGTCAAAGACTGGGGGGTAGGGGGAGGCTGGAGTGATACCTGGAGCAGCAGAATCAGAAAGGCTAAGTGTAGCCATGACCTTTTGGGACAGTTGGGACAAAAGTTAGAAGCAATGACCTAGGAAGTGGGTCAGTAGCTGGAGCCCAGGGCCAAGATACAGCAAAGCAACTGGAAGCCTTGAAAAGCACCCTGGAAGACAGACAGGCACATCCCATGGGGGTCCAGTGACCCCCAAGTCAGCTTTCTTTCTAGCTTGTAAGGACAGCTGCATGATTCCAAGACGCTGGCTTTCCCACTGAGCACTGTTTGGACCTCTCTTCCTCAATATCACTGCGTAATTCATTCTTGCTGCAGGGGCTTTTAAGTACTGGCAAATGTATGAATTCAGAGAAAATGAAATGGAAGGCAAATTGGATTTTGCCTTGAGTGAAAGGATTCCATAGTAATTGATCCCCAGCATTTCTGCCCTAGGGGTTCAACCTGGCCTTTATTGGTGAGATGTTGTGGTCAGCTGTGTCCACGTTAATTTAAAATTTGGGGGATGGGGAGATCGTTGAATTGGTAAAGTGCTTGCCTTAGAAGCTTGAAGATGCAAGTCTAGTCCTTAGAACCATGTACAAAGAGCTAGGCATTGTCAGAAGAGGTGGCTCAGTGTAAGAGTACCCTTCTCAGGAGTCCTGGGCTCTGTTCCTAGCACCCACACAGTGGTTCACAAACTATCTGGAACTCCAAGTCTAGAGGATCTGATGTCCTTTTCTGGCCTCTGTGGGGACCAGGAATGAACATGGTGCACAGACATGCAGGCAAACACTCATACACATAAAATAAAACTAAATAAATCTCAAAAATCACACATACACAAAGCCAGGTGTGCACTTGTAATCCACTTTACACACACACACAACACACACACACACGGGGGGAGGGAGAGGGGGGGAGAGAGAGAGAGAGAGAGCCCGAGAGAGAGAGAGAGAGAGAGAGAGAGAGGGAGAGGGGGTGGGGGGGGGGGGGACCACGGGGGGGGGGGGGGGGGGGGGGGGAGAGGTAGAGGGAGAGAGAGAGATCCCTGAGGCTCACTGGATAGCCAGCCTTGTCTACTTGGCAGATCCCAGCACATTGTAAGGAGCGTGTGACCACTGAACTTGTCCTCCAACTTCTATATTATCTTGTACACAATGCTCATCACACACAAACACACACACACACATACACACACACGCGCGCGCGCGTGCTCACATTCAAAGTTATAATCCAGTTTCTTTTATCCAGATCAAGTTCAACTTAGATTAGTGAGGGGACTTCTGTTTTATCAGCAACTATACAAGTGGCTTTGGATCACCCACTTATCAACTTCCTTCCAAGAATTATTCATGCTAAGGGCCCCATCCACTTTCTTCACCAACACAAATGCCGGCCTCTGACATCCCTGTGCCCAGGGAAAACATACAGGAGGCAAAGCTAAAGCCATCATGCGAGTGTCCACCAGGGGAGACTTTGAATGCTGACTGGCTATAGGGTCCTTCTGTGCCATGGTACACGGTCAGAGGCTCCCCAAGATAAAAAAGACTGTCTGAGCACTTCATAGCTATCTGCCCAGGGAAATCCCGAAAACCCTCACCAGTCTTGTCTATCTTCCATAATTCAAGAGAATTGGGGTTAGACAAAGTGCATGAGCCATCGAAGTAATTTATATGCTGCTAGTGGACGGGCTGGCATGCTCCCCCATCATGAAGTTTAAATAACAGTGGCTTAACACCGGATGTAAGTGCAGCTGCCTCAGAAGAACACCATTAACTCCACTACAAAAGAAGACTGTGCTAGGCTCAGCCCCGCATCCTCAGGAACACGCCACCTGTAATCTCCGTGCCACCACAGTCCACTTGGTGCAGCAGTCCGTAGATGCCTTTTCAGATTGGCTCCATCAACGGGCTGGGTACTCACGGCCGAGGGGAGAGCCAGACAGTGCCAACATGCAAAGTGGACAAGCCCTATGTTTCAGGTATTCCCGGGTGGATGCGGCCTTTTAGCTAGAGCAGTGTGAAGGAGCGGAGGAGGGCAAGGGAGAGAGGGAGGGGAAATGAAGGTGGGGAGTAAGCCCCAGGCTTCAGTGCGCTGCTCAAGGCAGGCAGTGTCTATACACACTGATTAACCCCACCTGCACTGGTGGATGCCAGTGTTACTCAAAAGTTCCTTCGAGAGCCTGCTGTATGCAATGGGAAAGCCTAAGACTGCCAAGGGCAGCCAGAGGCGAACAGGGCTGGGTGGGGGGGCACGTGTAGCTCAGAGCCGCTGGCATCTTCCTGGTCTAGGATTTGGTCAGGGTCTGTAGGCGCATAACTGGGTATAGAGCAACCACACAGAGGAGAGAGTGACCAGAGGGCAGAAGGGACTTCTCCAAGGCCCCTGGGCAACTGCTGGGAGGAGAGCTGTCAAATGGAAGTAGAAGTCCGGGACTTATCCATTTCTCTGTAACTCTTCACCAAGGTGATCGAGTTGCAAAATACTCAGAGCGGCTGTGGCCAAGGGGTGAAGAGAGGGTCTGTTCGGCCTGCAAGGTCCCCGACTTGCATCTGAGCCCCGTGTTTGCCACTCCAAATGCAAATGCAAAGGGTTCCTTTCATTCAGGAACTCCTGCCTGGTTGAGGAGATGAGGAGGAGCGTTCATGCCACATGCTGTGCTATGGGGGGTATGGAAGGTGGGCCCTGACTCTGTGCGGAGATCACACAGCAGTGGTGGTCAGGATCAAAAGAAGACATAGCACATAGGACTTACAGGAGGCATGGCTTCACGCCAGCACACATCTGGGTGACGGTGTGTGTGTGTGTGTGTGTGTGTGTGTGTGTGTAATAGCCTGTAAGTACGTTAAAGCCTTGGAACTGAGAGCTGTGGCTAGAACTACAGTGTGGGAACCAGAAGTCAGACTCTCACTGGAAGCTGACAGGATATTGGGATGGGCACCTGTTCCCACAGCCTTGGGGATTTAAGAAGTCCACCTGCACTGCTGGGTGTCCCTTTGACCTAGCTGAGTCCCCAGAAGCTTGTCCAAGGCGGTGAGGATTTTTCTTGCCTCATCTGCTGTTCATCTCTCTCAAGTACCAAACCAAAGAACTGTTTTTTTTTTCCTTTTTTCTTTTTTTAAGATGACAATGTTTTTTTTTTTTTTTTTTTTTTTTTTTTTTTTTTTTTTTTTTTTTTTTTTTGTGTGTGTGTGTGTGTGTGTTACCGAAGGAGAAGGAGAAGAAAACAACAGAGAAACACTTAGCCGGGGGGGATCTGCAGCCCTGGGAAATTTTCTTGAGCTGAGAGATTTCTGTGCAGGCAATTTCTGTAGACATTTCTCATTTAAATGGAAATTCCTCCTGAAAGAGGAACAACAGCCAGCACACCTCGCGCTTCCCTGAGCCCTCGCACAGAAAGGCCTCACATTAACTCAGTTAAGCTTCAGGAATACCTTAGGAAGTAGGTCTACTTTTTAAAAATGAGGGAGACGGGGCTCAGGGAGGCTAAGCAATCAATCTTAGATCACTTGGCTTGTAAGTAGCAGTGCCAGGACTTGAACCCAGGCAGTCCGGCTTCAGAACCCATCGTCTGATTGTGGATGTGCTGTGGGTACTAAGTATAGATCAAGCAATGACTCTGGCTCCCACGATCTTCACAGCTGGGCTGGAAGGGTTTGGTTAGCTGGTTTTAATAAGAGTTTACATCTTGTAGGAATCTATTTTGGGAAGAATTCAGAGGGTTGGGAAATAGGGGTGTGTATGTGTGTGTGTATGTTTGTGTGTCTCCCTACTTCGTCATTTGTTTAGACTAGACAAGGTCTCTTACAGCCCCCGAATTCACCCAGTAGGCCAGGCTGGCTGGACAGTGACTTTGGGGACTCATCTGCTTCTGCATCCCTGGCAATGGGATTGCAGCATGTGCTACCATAACCCACCCAAACTCAAGTTCCCTAGCTTGGGAGGCGAGCACTTCAAAGACAGCTGTTACGACGGGAGAATGAAGAAGCTGCAGTTCTCGGAATCTTCCGAGTTCCTCTTCTACAGAAAGGTCTTCATTATCTTTCTCTAAGAAAGCGGGGAACACACTTAGTAATCTCTGAGGAGACTCCAGGTCACTGAGTAGGGGGTGACCATCCTATTCCTGCCCAGAGAGATCGTAGGTTTACACCTTAGCATCCCTTAGACCACATCTCAGAGACAGACATAACAGTGAAATTCTTTGTCCTGGGCTTCCTCTGGGCCGTGGCCAGTTAGTAGTTAATCCTCCCAGGAGTATCTATGAGGTAGTGGAGGCTCAGAGGGATGACTGAGTGGGGTAATGCAAACAGTGCGTTGTGAACAAGGGTCAGTGCTGTTGTCTGAGCACATGCGCGCTCGGTGGTTAGAGTCCTTGCTGCACAAGCATGGAGACCTGCATTGGATCTTCAGGACCCACATAAAAACCAGAGCAAGGAGGGACAGGTGTATAACCCCAGCACCGGGGAGGTAGAGATAGGTGGGTTCCTAAGGTTTCCTGGTGAGCCAGCCTACTGTAATTCAAGAGCTCTGCACCATGCCTCAAAAAGAATAAACAGGAAAGGAAAAAGGCAATACCACATGAACAATGACACTCAGTGTTGACCTCCAGCCCCGCTTCCCGACTCACACACTCCCTCAGACATGCAAAAGGGTAGAAGGCTGGGTGGGTGATTGGTCAGTGAATGAACAAACTGGTCTATTTTGAAATCCAGACCTTACCACACTGGGTTCTGCTATAGCCCCTAGGCACACTTCTCCACACCGTGACAACCCAGGTAGTGTGAAGGCAGGGACAGGATGTAGGAGCTGAGATAAGGACGGGTGGCGGCGGGCGGGCGGCAGCACACAACTTTAATCCCAGCACTCAGGAGGCAGGGGTAGGTGGAGCTCTGTGAGTTTGAGGCCAGTCTGGTCTACAAGAGCTAGTTCTAAGCCAGCTAGGGCTGTTACACAGAGAAACCCTGTCTTAAAAAGAACAAAAAAAAGATGAGATGAGCAAGAGTTACTCATAAAGGGCTTACCAGTGCCATCCTCTCTAGAAGTCTGCAGCTTGCCGTCCCTGCCATGCCTCAGGGCTTGAATAGGGTGCTATCCGAGTGCACAGGACTGCTTCATAGTCTAAATGGATTCCCAGACAGTGGAGCTTATCACTGGGAATGGCCTCACTGCACCTAGGCAGATGGCCTCATGATGGGGCGGAAGGGCTCTGTTACATCATCTCAAGACTATGTGTCTGCTGTAGGTTAGATGCCAGGACTGGCCGTGACTCCTGGCCAGCCACAGCTGCCAACTTGGAGAAGGAGATGGACAGACCACCTAGAGTTCAATGGGAGTCGCAGCCCACCCTAGTCTATGAGGGACGCACGCTAAGTGTGATCCTTGGTTTCATCTCTTGCTATTCCAAGAAGAGAAGGCCAGGGTGAGCAGACAGAGCCTGAAGGGGGCTGCTAGGCAGCTCACTCCTGAGGCATAGCCTGCCTGCATGTATGTCTTGCATCTTTTGGGGAACTGAGGAGGTGTGTGTGTGTGTGTGTGTGTGTGTGTGTTCATAGGTGTGTGGGTGCACACGTGTTGATATAGATATTCATGGTTGAATTAGTCTCATTGTTCTACCTTATTCATTATGGCAGTCTTTCAATTGACCCAGAATTCACTAGCCAGCTTGCTTTGGGGATCCCTTGTCTCTATCTTCCAGGGCCAGACGCACTGAGCCTCCATGCCCATTCCAGTCCTCATATTTGTGTGCCAAGCACTTTAATGCATGAAAATTGCTTTGTATCTGCAATACAATGTGCCATCTCTAGGTCCTCTATATCCCTTTAAAAATGTGTATAAAGACCCGGAGAAAATAAGTTAGGGCTGGCCAGGAAGCTTCCTCTCGACTGGCTAGCTTTCATCACGCTGGAAGGCGCTCTGCAGGCTGCTGGGGGAAAAGTCATCAACAGTCTTCTTACCCAGCCGTGAACCCCATGAACTACAGAAACGGCCAGCATGGCAAGGTATGCCCATGGGTACGAGAGTGGCATGAATGCTATGAAGCTAACCAACCACTCTGCTTGAATTTAAGGCCTTCTACACAGGAGGAAACATGTGCCTGGTACATCAATCTGGTCCCAAACCCATTATTCAAGAGTTCACCGGTCCCAGCGATAAACTTACTACTTAATTTACTAAAGGGACATTGTATTAAAACTACTTTCTAAATCCGTATCTCCTTAGCAGTAGATTAGTGCAGCTCTCAGACCGCATCAGAGAAGGTGTGTTTTTGTTGTTGCTCTTGTTGTTTTTGATACAGCTAATGCAGAAACCCACAAGCATGATGAACAGGTGGGGGGTGGCTGCTCAGATACAAATGGAACATCTGCATCACACCCCTGCTGTGCCAAGGCTCAGGGACCACTGTGAAAGAGGGGGCAGTGGAAGGACTTGCCATGACAGAACCACCGCAAGCAGCAGACATGGTTGCCTACACAAGGTCTCTTGCTGGTCTGGAATTCCCAAATAGGATAGGCTGGCTGGCCAGAGAGAGCCCTAGGGAGCCTCTTGTCTCTGCCTTCCTCTGGAATGACAATAATGTCCTATAACACTTGACTTTCTACATAGGCTCTGGAGAGCTTTCTTAGGCCCTCATACTTTTGAGGTAAACACTTCACCAGCTGAACTATTTTCCTAGCCTTCCTGTGGCATTTTGTCTCCCTTAAGAAATGGAAACCGCTATGTCGGGCAAGTATGAGCGATGCCAGTAGCCCAGCATCCGTCAGAAGAGAAGCGTAAACCATTGTCAGCAGCAGAAGTATCTCATTTCTTCCCCAATCAGTGCATTTTAATGTATTTATCCTGCCGAGCCATGACGGATACAATCTGCCCAAATATATAACATGGGGCTAATGCAATCTCTTCCTCAGAAAACCTCTGTATTATAGATACTACTGAGCTACTTTCGCAAGTGTTTAGCACCCTAGCAACCAAAAGAGAAAAAAGCCCCCTCAAAAACAAAGAAATAAAAGACAATCCAACTAAGACATGAAAATTGCATTGCATCTGCAACACTGTTGAAATTGGTTTTACAATAAAGCATGTATTATAAAAACAAAGGTTTAATGATAGATGCTTGGCGGGAATCTGATTACAAAGCAAAACCCACATACATCTAAGTAAAGTTGCAGAGCTTTGAAAAATGAAACTTGGCAAGGAAGCCCTGGTCAGGCTCTGTCTGCAAGGGTACTAGGTTATTCTCCCCCTTCCCCCCCCCCCCACATACACACTGGGATAAAGCCATTGCTCAGAATCTATACTGTCAGCAGTTTAGATGCTCGAACAGGCGTCAGAAGGATGCCTGAAGACACCAGCCATTTGTCAAATGGAGAGACCTCACTCTTCAGTAGGGGGCGTTCCTCTGCTTGTGGACCATTTCACCTGAGTGCCCTGGGAGAGGATTCCCAAGGGACCCAACCTCAGGCCACATAGCCTTCCAGTCTGTCCTTGAAAGATCACATACATCCTCCCTGTCCCCTAACTCTCATAACCTTCTCCTTGTCCCTCCCTTCTCTATTTAGCAAGGACTGGCTGCCTCATGGGGTCTGTTTCTGGTAAACTAACAATACACCGAAGTTAGCTTGCAAAAACATCCTCTATGGTCCTCTCTGGGCCCCAGCCACAGGCCAAGGTCAATCCCAGAAGGAAGCTGACTACATCAAAAACACACACAAGTGATTCCAATCAGCACAGAAATGGTGATTGTGTCTTTCTTAGATCCACTGGGATGTGACTCACCAACTTTGTGAACTAGAAAACACACACACACACACACTCCACCTCTCAGAAGAAGAGGTCACTTTAAAACACAAGACATTCACTTTCTGGGACCCATACAACCTTCTTTTGAAATACTATACAAAAGGCCTTCCTTTGAACACAGGGCAAGAAGGTCACGGAAAGGCAAGAACTGGCCATCTCCCAGCATGCCTTGTCCATAGGCTTTTTCTTTCTTATTCTGCTTCTCTATCTATTGACCCCACTGGGTGCTAGAGAGTTGAACCTTGTCTCTTTACATTCCTACCATAATCCGAGCTCTGCTGACTTGGCATTTGACTCGTTTGGGTTTGAGACTGGTTCTCACTTGGTATCCCAGGCTGGCCTTGATCTTGCTCCCTGCTGGGAAACTCTCCACTTTATATCATGTTCTGACAACCTGGAGGATATGATGTCACCTGGAATGGGACAGCCATAGACAGCAGATACTGTGTGACCTCATTCACATATGGACTCTTGAGCTGTAAACTCATCAAAGGCAGAGAACTGAATGGCAGCTGTCTGGGGAGTGGCTCTGGGGAGATCCTGGTCCCAGGATGCACAGTCACAGCAAGCCAGAAGGCAGAAGGCCAAGAGGTCTGTCATGTAACGTGACAATGACTTGATGAGCATGTGTTGTATTCTTGAAAAGGGCAGCGTGAATGTTGAGTGTTTTCCCACACACGTGGTGGCTATGTGAGGCAGAGCCCAGTGAAGTGACAACACGTGTTCATCCCACAATGCTAGGATGCTGCAGGCATCCCAAGGAATGGAGCAAACACACGTTTCTGTGAACCCAAGGCATATTCTTACATAACTTATGAAATAGACATGCAATCTCCCCATCAATGTGGAGGGCGGGGATGTGTCTCACATGCCTTGTATCCCCCTCACATCAGGGGGCTTTGCAGGGAAGAGGCCTCACTCAACACGTACTGGTTAGATGGATGCACAGGTGACAGACTCTACGGGTGACAGAGGGAAAGGGGCTGAGATGACAGCTCCCCTGCTGCGAGACGTGTATGGTCCAGGTGGGATAAAGGGATATGGGCTAGGATAGCCAGTGACACCCCCGCGTTTTGATCTCCTCCTTCTTAACATCCCTGCCTTTCCCAGGCACCTTGCTTTGGTACTTCCTAGTTTTCCTGCTATAGAGAAAAGCTAAACACATCATTTAAAAAAAAAACCAAACACTAGACTTTTTTTTTTTTTTTTTAAATCTCTCAAGAAGACAATGGACATGAAATGCTTACCCTGGAAGAAAGGGTGGGAGGATTTTAGACACCAGGACCTCTGGAAAAGGTAATGTATTGTAGTATTGTAGCTGCTGTTGTTGATGTGGCAGGGGAAGAAAGAACTGCTTTCTAGGTGTGTGTGTATGTGTGTGTTTGTGTGTTCGCGTGCATGCATGCACACTTCACTGACTATTTCTTCACATATACTGCGTGCCTTTTTAGCAAGGGCCAGGTGCACAGCAGATGGGGCAGAGGTGAGGTCTCCGAGGGGCGCGTGCAAAAAAGGAGAGATCCTCCAGTATGGAAGATGAAGGAGGCACTAGAGATGGCTCAGAGGTTAAAGGCATCTGCTGCTCTTGCAACAGGCAGGACTTTGGTTCCCTGCATCCAAATCTGGCAGCTTGCAACTACCTGTAACTGCAGCGCCGGGGGATCTGATGCCACCATCTGTTTGGCCTTTGCAGGAAGCTGCTACGTACACTCACACACATGATGATGAGGCGGAGGAGGAGGAGGAGGAAGAGGAGGATGATGAGAAATCGTCTTTTTTTTTTTTTTTTTTTTAAGGGAAAACCATAGAGAAGGGCTGGTATCAGGTAGCTGACCCATCAGGGCTTCTAGACCCATTTTGACTCAAGGATTAGTCTTTAAGGTCTTGAAAAGGTTACACTTGTCAAAAAGCAAAGAACTGGGGCTATAGAATCATGAAAGAGACTCCCAGTTTGGTGGCCAAAGTGTCCCATAGCCTGAGGTTGGGGTTCCTTGGCAGGGAAATTCAGGGGTCTTCTGCTCAGGGGAAACCTAGGTTATTCCCGCTCTGTGTGCTAGGGAGGTTCCAGCACAGACCCATGATGCCTCTGTGTACTTGCAGAGGCCCACGGAGGGACCATCGGTTACCATGCATCTCCCCCTCAGGTACCAGTGACCCACTTGCTGTTCATGGGCTGTGGAGTGTGTTTCTCAGGAGAGTGACATTATCAATGTAAGCCTATGTATTGCCCTGTGAAAACTCTGATCTGACGTAGAGGACAAGATACCAACGTGCCTAACACATAATGGGGGAGAGGTTCTGTGACTGTCCCTTGGTGAGAGTTAGAACCTCGGTTGAAGCACACCCCCAGGTGTCTTTGACAGTTTCCGGGAAGGTTTAACTGAAGTGAGAAGATCCCCTCTCCCCCGGTATGGCACCCCCGGTATGGCACCACCCACGACTGGTGGCCCAGACTGAATGAAGAAGAGAAAGCCAGCTGAGTGTCAGTCTTCTTCTCCCCCCAACCTCGTCATGTTCCTACTGCCATGACTTTCTGAGGAAGGTTGAAGGCACAAGAAGCCCACACACCTGGTGACATCCGCCCACTGTCTAGGACACCTGTGTTCTTCTTGTGTTCAACTCCAGGCGCTCTGGTGTGTCTGGCTTTTGCTCCTCCAGTATCTACACATAACCTCATTAAATAATACTGGAGATTCCCTTCCCTAAACTCTTAGCAAGGACGGAGCCAAATGCTGTGGACGGAATTTACAACCTATAATTTTTCTATAACATTGTTTCTGGGGTCAGTAGGTGGATGAGGCAGGTGGGGGCGGGAAGAAAGCTGAGAGAAGGAAATATAATTTCAAATTCATTCATGATTTATCTGTTTGCTCCCTGTGACTGCAGGAGAATTTTTAACCACACTGCAAGATGGCCTGCCCGTGGCCAGTGCTGCGTGCCGTGGAACGCAGAACAGCTCCCGAAATGTTAACCTCTCCTTTGCTGGTGGCTTCCCACCTCACATGCTGCTGACTCCTAGCCTGGTCTTGTGTGGCACTCAGCAATAGCACAAGTCCTCACATAGAAAGGTACACGGATTTGCTCCATTTTCCCAACACACCGTCATGTTAGACATGTTTGAAATCTCTGTCCTTCGCCCATTTCTGAATCACCCTCCTTCAGTACAACCCCCTCCCCCCAAAACACACACACCATTGCAGTGTGGTAAAGTCCTAAGGGGAACTCAGATAGCCTCCTAGACATAAGGTTCTCAGCACCAAGTCTGTACCCTGACTCGGTGTGTGGAAATCTTCCCTGTATTTTGCTTGCCCGTTCTTCTGTCATCTAATCAAGGATTCTCTCCTGTTCAGGAGGAAAAGGGGCCACGTTGACCCTGGAAGGAGTGGATGGGGCTATTAATCAAGAGAGAGAAGAGGCCAAATACGTACAGCCAAGCATGGGTTCCAGTTAGTGCACAGAATCACATCCTGGGATGAAGGAAGGGGTTAATCACGATGTTGCCCTGGCGAATACCACACCAGGAAAGCTCACCCGCACAGCCTGGCCTTCAACAAGCACCCATCCATCTATCTATACATTGAGCTCAGCTCTCCTTTCCCATTCTGCACGAGAGACAGTCATTGTTTAAAAATGTCACGATAATAATCAGCTTTTGTGGCAAAGATATGAAAAATGTATTGCAAGATCAAAAGGGTGATATTGTCTTCCCTCAGATTACACATTCCACCCACAGAAAGGACTAATCTGATGTCCTCAGAGAGGAAATAGGTAAACATTTTCAACATTATCACCATCTATGTTTCATTTCTTGGGGCTTGCTTGAGAAAAAAAAAGTTATTTATGTATTAATAAAAAAGAATGATTTTGTCCTTAACAAAATCGTAATGGAAGCCTTGAAATCTCAGCTGTGGGTTTTGCAAGCCTAGTCAATCACACCCAGGAGGAACCAGGGATGTTATTGCTGTCTTTGGGGGGCTAAGTCAGCCCCTCCCATCACCACTCTTGTCTTCACTCCTAAGTGAAGTTAGTCATGAACTTGGCCCAGTTTCATGGCATGCCTTATGTGTCAGGGATGGGGGGCAGGCTCCCTCCTGGGAGTTCCCCTCAAATGGGGTGGATTTCTGACCCCTCAGTCTTCATCAAGCCAGTCCCTCTCTGGGCCTATGCCTCATCTGTGAAATGGGGATGACATGGCTTTAAGGCACTACACTAGAGGACGGTCACCTGCAGGCCAACAACAGGGGCCTCACAGACATGAGGATTCCACCACTGTTGCTGTTAAAAGGGGTCTGGTTATGAAATCCCAGGAGGTTGGAAGGGAAGGTGCTATTAGATTATTTGAACCTCAGTGACTTGGTCAGCCTCCCAAGAGGACAGAGGACATGCTAGATAGCTCTAGGATGCTAGAGATAAGTTCCTATGCCATATTCTAGAGGGAAGGAGAGAGACTCTGGGGGAAATGAGACACTCAGCTCCAGGGCCTTTGGAGGGCAGGATGATGCTGACAGGTGGCTCGAATCTCTGCCTTTGAGACAGGCTCATGGCCCCTTCCCTCCTCCAGAAAACCCAGCTGCATCCAAAGTGGGGGTACATGGGGCTGAGTTTTCCAAAAAAACACAGGGATCACATCATTGCCTCCATTTTTTTGGGGGGGGGGGGTACAGGTAAGAATCTGGGTGGCCAAAGCAAAGAGCTTGTGCATTCATTATGGAGCTGAAAATGAAGAACAAGGCAGACCCCAGACTGTCCCCAAGAGTAGCTACTGTCTCCAAGGCCCTGGGTCAGGGTGGGTGGGGAAGCTGCCAAACAGCCCCCTTCCCCCAGAAAAAAAAGCCCGAATGCAGGCAGGATCCCATACAAAGCGTCATGATTAGGATTAGGTCTCTAAATTATAGATTTTAAAGAGACATTTGCCTTGAATTTCAAGTGCCAATTTTACATAGAGTTTTTTTTTTTTTCAAATATTTTTGCTGTCAGAAATCCACTTAAAATTGAGTAACTTCATTCAGTGGATATTACCAAACAGCTGCTGGGGAGTCTGGAGAATTTAAAAACAAGAGAACAAAAGACAGCCTATGTCCTCGGGCAGTTTGTAGTCTGAGGTGAAGGAAGACAACAGGGAGAGAAGAGCCCTGCGAGGCCCCATTGTTTAAAGCTGCCTCTCTGGCCACAGGTCATCCTGATCCCAGAGTGGTGATGGTCAGACTGGACGCGGGTGGAGATCTGTGGAGCGAAAGCTCTGACTTTCATTTCCTACTCAGCTTTAACATCTCTGAGTGTCGTACACTTGAATCATGAGCTCCGTGCCTTTGGATAACCACCCTCCCATTTATTGAAGAAGTTGCTATATTTTGAATGTAAAATGTGCCCCACAGGCTGATGTGTTTGAGCATTTGTTCCTCAGCTATTGGTGCTGTTTGGGAATGTCGTGAAACCTTTAGTGGGCACCAGGTGGAAAAAGGTAAGTCACTGGGAGACAGGCCACGAGGGTTATGGCCTGGCTTTGATCCTAGCCTAAGCTCTTCCTGATCCACTGAAACCCAGTAAGATGTACCACAAGCTCCCGCTGCCATAGATGGAGTCCCACAGTGAGTAGCTATCTGTCTGCTATGCCTTCCTTACCAAGAAAAACTGGGTCCCCTTCAAGTATAAAATAAACCTCTCCCTTCTCAGGTTGCTTTCATCAGGTATTTGGCACAGAAGTGATAAAAATAACTAATTTAAAGAATTAGTATCAGGAGTGGGGTTGTCGCTATGAGAAACCTGACCCATGTGATTTGTAGATATTTAGAACTGGTTTGCAGGACAAACGTGAGAGTGTAGTGAACTATTCTGAGGGAATTCAGAGGCTAGCATGACAGCAGGAATGCAGAAAAGACAGCCTGTGCTCATGAGGTTTTGGGGATGACAAGGCATCTATCAGGGATTGTACTAGAAACCATTCGTATTACCTTCTGACAAGTTAGCTGTGTTCTTCCAGTGTTCTGAAAGTCTGAGTAATGCTTATCTAAAAGTGATAGACAACACTTATTTCTTTGGTGGAGTAATTTAAACCAGCATAGCATTTAGACTGTGGTGTGGTTACTGCTCGTGGTATTTAGATGTACACACAACAGACGGGGGTAGGAAGGGAGGGAGGGAAGGAGGGAGGGAGGGAGGGGGAGAGAGAGAGAGAGAGAGAGAGAGAGAGAGAGAGAGAGAGAGAGAGAGAGAGAGGTGGAACACAAATATGAAGAAAATGTAGAGCTTATTAAAGACAGGAGCTTGAGCGTATTTAAAGCTCCAGACAAGTTGGGTGCAGAGAAAGTCACTGTAATTGTTTAGCAGATTGACGACACAAAGAGAAATCTCACACTTTGCCCCAGGATAATAAGAAAAGCATCTTAAGTGCAAGACCT
Source organism: Alexandromys fortis (assembly GCF_014885135.2). NCBI lineage: Eukaryota > Metazoa > Chordata > Mammalia > Rodentia > Cricetidae > Alexandromys > Alexandromys fortis. Next base: position 1,554,943 of record NW_026067978.1, on the reverse strand, counting down.
CATCCACCAAGAGTTCCAGGGAGTAACAACACACTCATTTTTTAAAAACTGTCATTTGAAAAGAGGATGCCTGAACAAAGAGCCTGACCAGGAGCCTGCTTGAGCTCCCCCACCTAGGGGAGTGTCTGTGCAGACTCTTTCCCCAGACATTCAGAATGCAAGAGTTACAGAGTCATAGAGGCTCACATCAGGTTCCGGAACAAAGTCACTGAGGTCAGGCAGTATTTAGAAGGATGGGATTTCCTGAAGAGTGACCCTGAGAGGCCAGTGTATGAACACGAGGCCTAATTTTTAATAGAAACCATAAAGCAAAGCAATGCCGGGAGCAGAGTGTCTGCTGAGAAAACCTGTAGGCACTGAGGGGAGCTGGTCTAGGAGAGAGACCATGTTTGCAATGGGCAGGAGAGCTGCGGGAGTGGAGCCACCCATGCCCTGGGGGCACAGATGCTGCTGTTACTACAGACACTAGACACAGCTCCAGGAGTTAGGTTTGGACCCACTGGGTTTAGGACTCATGTTGGTTCAGCCTTTCCTCATGCCCTCTTTCTTCCCTGTGGGATGGGTATGTTTATTCTGTAGCATTGTGTACTAGCAGTATATAAACTTTTTTTTTTTAATTTTACAGAGCTCACAGCTTTGAGTTTGCTGTGAGTCTCAGAAGAGATTTTGAACTTTGGATTTTTGAACAGTGTTGAAACTGTTAGGAGTATTGGGACTTTTGAGGTTGGACTGAATACATCTTACAATGTGAGCTGGCCATGAGTCTACGGGGGCCAGGGGTAGAAAGTTATGACTTGAATACAAAAATGTTCCCTGTAGTCTTATGCGTTTGAACACTTGATCTTCAGATGTGGTACTGTTTAAGAAGTTGTTCAATTTTCAGTAGTCTACACAGAATAAATAGGTTACTGGGAAAGAGGGTGAAGATTATAGCCTGCTCCCCATGTTGCCCAAGCTCTCTGCTTCCTAATTTACTAAGATACATATTAAAAAAATACTTTGCTACAACCCAAGCCATCACATCTGTCCTGCCACTGTCAATGACTGATCGTCTTACATCATACCCCAGTGCAAATGCCTCCTCTCCCATGTGGCTTCTGTCAGCAATTTTGTCACAGCATGAAAACAGTAACAAAGAAGGAAGTCGTCATTTGCCTCGTTCCTGCCAAGGAGCCTTGGCCTTCTATGGTGTTTCTCCAACAAGGGCAGCTACAAGACTACCCATGGCTACAGCACCTGCCTGACTCCATCTCAGTGAGCCTCCTTGTCTGGACCCCGCATTCTCCCCTGCCTCAAACTCATCTCCCCACATCTCCATCTTCATCAGTCTGGCCTTGCTGTTGCTCTGCCTCTTATTTCTGCTTGCAGATACTGGGGCTCTGCCCCCAGTCCTGAGCCTCACCCCCATTTATAAAATGAAGAACAGAGCCCGGCGGTGGTGGCGCACACCTTTAATCTAGCACTCGGGAGGCAGAGGCAGGTGGATCTCTGTGAGTTCAAGGCCAGCCTGGTCTACAAGAGCTAGTTCCAGGACAGGCACCAAAAACTACAGAGAAACCCTGTCTCGAAAAAAATTAAAAAAAAAAAAAGAAGAACAGGGCATACGTTATGAGGAACTTGGGGAAACAGACTCTCAGTGAAGCACAACGCTGCTTGAAAATATTTGATAGTCTCTTTAGAAACCTCACAGGCATTATGCCTGGTCAGAGTGGGTCTGGGTTCTAGTCATACCTCACTGGCTGTGTAGCTTTGGGTCAAATACTCTCTTGAAATGCTACTTTCCTTATTTGTTAAGTAAGGGTGTGAACCCAACTCTCTCTCAGACCCTTTCCTACTCTTACACGTGATGAGGTTATTAACTTCTTCCTCCTTCAGGTAAGTCTATTTTCTTTAGGTCACTCCAGCCAATGTAGGAAATCCACCACCATCCTTGTGGTTCATCTTCCTGCCATCTCATCTCACTTGGATGAGATCTGGAATAACACAGGAGATGCTCCTCTGGGCATACTTGGCAAGGCTAACTGAGGTGGGAAGGACCCACTTACTGTGGGTGGCACCATTCCATGGGCTGGGATCCTAGACTGTATAAAAAGGAACACGTGAGCTGAGCACAGGTCTCCTTTGCTTCTTGATTGTGTGTTCAATGTGATGAGCTACCCCCGTGTCTGCTGCTGTGACCTCCCTACTGTGGTCCTAAGCAGCTTTGGTCCATGTATCTTATCCCAGGAAAGCAAAGGAAATTGAGATGATTATTTCCCATGATGCTCTTTTAGCTATAATAAAGGTCTCTGATTAATCCAAAATTCAAATTATTTTTTGCAGTATTAAAGGGCAAATAAATTTGGGACCACTAATGCAAAAGTCAAAACACATTCAGGGTATTGTGCTGGAGAAAAATTAATTTTTGTTTCCAAAGGACCAGCGACTACCTTGTGATAAACTACTGGGAACAAAACCCTCCGGTGAACTGTAGACTACTTATACAAATTACTTCTCAAATTCCATCTGTCCATGCTGCTCTGCTATGAAAATTTCTAATCTAGAAGGAGAATCCATGACGAGTGTGGATTTCAATCCCATGTCTCAATATTGGGACCTGCCATCCATCCTTGCTTGTCATAACAGATTGATTGCCCTCAGAAGTGGGTCTTCAGGAATGGTGGGCTGTCCCCAGCCTTTCAGTCTCTTACTTCATTCAGTGCCTAACTATATACCGGGTTTTCAAATTTTTCCTCTGCTGTCATCTTACCCACATGTAATCTCAAAGTTTGAACTCATCAATGTTTGTAACCCAGAAACATACTGGGGTGAATGAAGAATGAAGATTTTATCTGCCCCCTGCCCAAGCTTAGCAAAACCCTCAAAACTACCAAAGAAGTTCTCATCAAAGTACAGAACATCCCAGTCACTCTAGTACTCTCGGGGTGGGGTTGGGGCTCACTCCATATTCACTACTGCTATCTAAGTATTTCATGCTATCTATGTGACTTATTGTGCCATTTGACTGGCCTGGACAATAAACTTCAGACATCTTGAGAACACACACACACACACACACACACACACACACACACACACACACCCTAAGGGGCTCAAGGGAGAAAAGGCTCACACATTTTTACAACCACATCTTGGAACCTTCCAGCCTTTAGGAAGCTGAGGCAAGTTCTAGGCCTAGCCAGGTTCAGTGGATGGGCTCTGTCAGACACATACTGTCTCTCCCATTCAAGACAAGAGAAAAAAACAAGGGTTTCAGATGACAAACAGGCCATCTGCTTCCAAAGACCATTCGAGCTGTTCTAGTCAAGCATGGGAACTAGCCAGAGAGGTGAGGAGAGGGATGGAGAAAGCCAACACAGATCACTGAGGCTGCAACCTCCCCCAGGAAGCACACCAGGGGCATATATCTGTTTCTGTGCTATCTTCCCCTGTCCCTGATACTATGACGGTAGATGGAACCTTTTCAAAGCAGAAGCTGGCCAGGCTTGAGGGTATGCCAGGTACTTAAGAAAAGCTTTTTTTTTTTTTTTTTATGTAAACAGCCCTTGAGGGGCAAAGCCTAGGAATGTAGTGCCCCTTCCCTGAGGCCCCAGGGAACTTCTAGGGAATGTGCCCAGAACCTCTGGTGCATAGACTTCCCCTTCCTCTCACTCAAAGATGCAAGAGACATCTTGCTCATCTTCTAGCTTATCAGTAGCCGACGACTCTGTGGCCCTGACTTCTGCTCCACTCAAGTGGGCTTAGAGGAGCATGAGTAGAGGACACACTGCTGACCCTACCCTGGCATTTTACCCCATGTAGTTTGTCAAAGACAATCCCAAAAACTCATTGCCACGCCAAGGATGGCTTCAGGCCAGGGCAAGAATCCTATTGTGGATACTGAAGTGTGAGTCCACCAGAGAAGGATTTGTCACGTTTGTGTGCTGATGGGGAGTGCAGGGGTCAGGTGGAGGGTTATACCATTCTATAGAGGATGGCAGAGAGGAACCGACCAGGTTCTTGATCACAATGACAGCACCAAGCTTTAGACCTACCATCACTAGGACTAAGCAAACGCATGGGAATGATTCTCTGATCATTTGGGCCAATCTTAGTGGGGCTTTCTGTAACCTGAGGGGATAAGTGACTGACAAGGCACTCAGGACTTGAGCTGGGACAAGCTGTGAATCTCTGAGACAGGAGCAGTGATCTGAGATCCTCAGTGTTCCTGGCTCTCTAGGACCCAAAGTCTGAACTGAACTTCCCAAAGTCTGGCTGACAAATGCCACGTGAGGCAGGAGGGCTTTCTTCGACCTTAGAAACTGAACTGCCTTTAATCTGGATGAGGACCTTATCTTCATCTCACCTGTGGGTGTGGCTATTCCAGCATCTCACGGAGGGTACACTAGGCTTCTCAGGTCATGGTTCACTTCATGGATACATACTGACCAAGACCTGATTGAAATTTAGCTGAACTTCTTGGAGCCCTAGTCTCAAAGGGTCCTTAACTCTGGCTTGCTATCTGGAGTTTAAGAGAATTCCACCAAGCCAATTTATCCAGAAACCCAGGCTTGCAATCCCATAAGGCTTCTCTTCCTCACTCTTGACCATCGGTCAGTTCCCTACTCCCCAGTGCTGACCAAGGACCTTGCAGTAACTTTTACCCTTTCCCTGCCCATTGGCTACAAATTCCTACATGTCCTTGTTGGACTTATAATTGAGTCCAGGGTCTTTCTCCCTGGTGACAGGCTTGACCATAGGAATAAAACCTCCCCCTCCATCATTTTTGTATCTGTTGTTTTTTATATGAGAGAGGGTCTTAAATAGCACAGGCTAGCCTTGAATTCACTATGTTACTGAGGATTACCTTGAACTTCTGATCTTCTTGCTTCCATCTCCCAGGTTCTAAGGCCACAGGTGGGTAACACGATGCTCAGTTTATGTAGCTCTGAGATCGAACCCAGGGCTTTGTACTTGGTAAGCGAACACTCTACCAACTGAGATACATCTCCACATCACCACCACGTCTAACACGTGTCAACACAGTCCCACGGTCACAGAGCACTCGTTTGCCCTCAGCACCCATGTCTGCTTTTTTTTTTTTTTTTTTTTTTTTTTTTTTTAGTATCTGGGAAAAGGCTGCCACTCAGAGCACTTCTCCTTTCCCCTTGTTCGGATTCCTCAGTCTTCTGGTACAATGCTTTCACACAAACACTAACCCGAGTTTCCCACGACACCATTAGGATTAAAAGCCACATAGCCAATGTCAAGAAGCTTGACTTTAGCACATCTGGATACACGAACAGAAGATGCCCTTTCCAGAGAGTGAGTGAGGAGAAGGAATGGGCACAAAGCCTCCATGGATGGCATGATGGGTAATTTGGATTATCAACTGATCAGGCTTAGAAATGCCTGCTGAGATGACGTAGGAGGTAAGGGTACCAAGCCTGATGTCACGAAACCCACTTGGTGGAAGGAGAGAACAGACTCATACGAGTTGTCCCCTGTCCTCCAGATGCACACTCTGGCATGGACAAGCATTCAAGCACACAGATAGACAGACACAGACACACACAAATATGAGTATTGGCTGATTTTGTGTGTCAACTTGACACAAGCTAGAGTCATCAGAGAGGAAGGAGCCTCAGTTGAGTAAATGCCTCCATGAGATCCAGCTGAAGGGCATTTTCTCAACTAGCGATCAATGTGGCTCAACCCATGGTGGGTGGTGCCATCTCTGGACTGGATTCTCTAAGAGAGCAGACTGAGCAAGGCAGTAGGCAGCTCTCCACCATGGCCTCTGCATCAGCTCTTGCCTCTAGGTTCTGGCCCTGTTTGAGCTCCTGTCCTGACTTCCTGTGATGATGAACTTCAATGTGGAAGTGTAAGTCAAATAAACCCTTTCTTTCTCAACTTGCTCTTTGGCCATGGTGTTTCAAAGTGACAGAAACCCTAAACAATACATAAACAAATACACAACACTTTTTTTTAAAAAAGAAAGAATTGCCTAAAGAAGAAAGAAGGCACACCCTGTATGTAGGTGATCTGACTCAGCAAACAGGCAAACAGAAGAAAGTTAGGTGAGCAGGTTAGAGAATTGAGGGGCCAAGAGAGGTAAGTGGAGGTTGGAAGGCCAAGGATCAGCTTTTTCACCTGGAGTCCAGTTTGCAGCAGGGCGTCCTTGATTTACATGCCAAACAGCCCATCTCTGTATTGAACTTAGTTCCAGCTGAGCAATCATAGAGTCTCTGTATGCTTACTGACACACCCCAATTCTAGCCCATCAATTTTTCCACACCTAAGAGATCCCTCCAGACAACCTGACCAGGTGTTCATGTCACCTGGCAAAGGATGTTAGCAGGGCTGTGTAGAGCTGGGGGACTAATATGGTGGCTACTGTTCATGATCTGGCAGTGGGTGCCAGATTGCTTTGTGTGCTGTCCTCTCACCTAGAGGAGGGAAGAGGTCTAAAGCTGTGGTTTTGCTGGCTTTGTCCCACCCAGATCTAGGTCACAGAAGGATTCCCTTCAAATCTCTAGATCATCTGGCTGTGCACCCCTCTCACCACCCACATATAACATCTTCAGCTCAGTGCCCACCTTGTGGTCTAAGTTGGAATCTACCATGTGTAGAGGCAGGGGGACAGTGAACATATCTGGATGACTGACTGGAATGTTGCCACGCTTTTCCATGACAAAACCACTCTTGCTAAGCACATGTTGATTTTCCTGGTTACATAGTAAGAAAGTACGCTCTACCCAGCACCAAATGCCCTAACCAAAGGAGGCTCCAGTTTACAAAGCTCAAGCTTTCTGAAGGAAATAACTTTTTCACCAAAGGGGGGGGGGGTTACTAGTACTTCAAACTCAGCATGACCAGAGGGGTCAGCCCAGAGCTAGTGCCTGCTCCAGGCAGGCATGGGAAAGTCACCCTTCCCTACCACCTCACTCAAGCTTCTGCCCCTGGGGTTTACCCATGGGAGGAGGCAGAGGATTTTGAGAGCCAGATAATCTGTGGGTACAGAAGGGACTCCTGTGTGTCTTCTGGCCTGGGTGGCAGCGTGCTGTAGGCATGAAGGGAAGGTTGGCACACTCTAAGGTGTGATGCTAAAGAAGCCTAAATCCCAAGTCTGACAAAGTGGCACAGAGAGCCATGTGACCAAAATAAATCCCAAGAGGCACTCAGCATTTCTGAGTAATTCCGTGGCTGGCTGAAGATACACCACACGTTGCTGATGGCATGGCGGGAAGGCTGTGTTTCATTAGAGGCAGGAAATGTAGAGCAAAGACAGGGGGCTAAGGATGCCGAGATCACAGCAGAAGGCAGCTGAGCCCCTGGATGGTTTCCAAGAGGCCAAGTCTCAGGCCCGAGAAAGTAAAGAAGATGAGACGGACGGCGACTCATTTCTACTGTTCTCAGTCCTTAGGCTGGCACGGCACCCTCTCCCACAGCCAGTTAAGCTCTGATCAGCAGGATGGGAGCAAGAGATGCTCCCCAACCCTGAGATTCCAAGGCAGGTACTCTGGGTCCCTTTTTAGAGAAACTACTGGGTCCTCAAAATGAAACATGCCTCCTGGCTCTGCCCTCTCGCAGTGTTCCAACATGGTGCTAGGAAAATGCTGACAAAATGGGTGTCTCTGATTATCAAGCTCTTCCTATGGGCATGCAGAGGAGCTTGCCATGACAAGGTCTGTATGTCCTGGAGGCCAGACCTTGTGAGGTCATGTCAACCTCACTTTCAGAGCTTGATGTGGGAGTATGCAGGATTTGTGCGTTTCTTGGTATGGAACAGGAGCACGGCTAATTTGGGGTGCTCCTTCATTCTGAGCAGATGGAGCTGTAACAAGACTCTGCCTCTACAGTGCTCCCCACTCTCAGAGCAGCTCCTTGCCACCTTCTGCACCCTGCACTTCCCATGGGGCCAGACAGACAACAGAGGCCCTGGCTGAGCCAATGCCCCCACCTCTCCACCCCAAGTAGTTTCTAATTTTAAGTGGAACTTCCTTGGGACAATATTTACCCATAATCCTTAGGTGCTCACTTGTTTTTCTTTCTCTTTAGCCTTCTATCCATCTGGCGTTTGCTACACTCGTCATGTGGGATACAGTCTTTGCACATGGCAGGTAGGTAGATGAACAAGGTGAGGTGCCTTTCTACTCTGGTTGCTCATAGGGCAATGGCTAGTTCAATGGGCACAATGCAGTGTCAGCTGACACGGGAGTAACCTGAAGACTAATACTGATGCTAAGAGCAAGTACCAAGCTGCAAACGCCAAGCTCTTTCTGCTATGATATGGGCAAATGGGCAAATGACGACACCACTAAGCTAGCATACTTGGTCTAGAAAGCAAGGAACAAAGATACACACACACACACACACACACACACACACACGGAGGGAGGGAGGGAGGGAGGGAGGGAGGGAGGGAGGGAGGGAGGGAGGAGGGCACATGGTGAAAGCAGGAGAGGGGCTGGGGAATATCTTTATGGAAAGGGCCCGCTGGGCAGGGAGCAATCCCTAGATTCAGTGTCCAACCTCTAAAATAGCAACCAAACCCCAGGACAAAGCTGAGAGAGTACAGGAAGCTAGGCTGCAGACAGGCACGTGCTCCAGTGTACAGGAAGGCTAGGTCTGATTTGTGGCACTCTTGCTTTTTACTGTCCGCATGGTGGCTGAGGGAAGGTGACTGGTTTGGGGGCAAAGAGCTCACTTTGTGTGTGGGGTGGTTGTTCCACTAATCTTGACCACTGAAAGAGGCCTGCCCCTAGGGCAGTGGTGAAAGCGGGTAGCAGGGGACAGAATCCACACACAGGCCTTTCAGGCCAGGGAGAAAAAGGGGAGCAGGAGTCCAATGGCTCCAGGGTCCTGCAGACACCCAGACTCCACACCACTCAAGCAGCTGCTCACCTCGTAAAGGTCCTAGTGTCCCTCCAATGGCTCTGTGGGTGTCTGCTCAGGCTGCTGGCTGTGAGCCAAACACCCCAGAAATGTGTCTTCTACATTACAGACCTTTTTTTTTTTCCTACCTGGAAATACTTGTTTTCTGAAATAACAAAAGCAATTAGATTAATTGCCTTCAGAATGGGGCACTCATAGGCGACAACCGCAACACCACACAGGAGGTGCCTGGCAGGTTCCCTTCCAGGCTCGTAATTTATGGACTAATTTTCCTGTCCTGTCAAGGGCAGAAACATCTCAGGGACAGAAAGGTGTGAGGCTGGGCAGACCCCGAGGCCTCCCTTTACAGCTTCTTAGCAGCCACACATGTTGGAAGGATGGAAATAAAAGCTTCTGCCACATAGCACCAGGGCGTCTGCCATGGTGGCACCAGGGCATCAGCCCCTTATATACCACATAGCACCTTTGGCAACATTAAAGCCCTGTGCTTCTGCTGAGAACATAGCTCTCCTGCTTCCCCCCAAACTTCACCTTGATGGGTCAGACCAGATTTGAGGGCTGTCTTGGGATGACAGGGACTACAATCTGGGATGGGTAGAGAAGGCAACCTGGGCTAGGCTCCTGGCTATATGTATGGTGGTTCAGTTCTACTAAGTGAAGTCACCACTGGCTGTGCCTTAGGATAGAAAGGGCATCACGTGGTTATTTCTTCCAAGTTGAGACATTCTCTCCTGTAGAGAAGAGACATTGGTACAACTCAACAGACTCAGGAAGCTCAGAGTTACAAGACTTAACAAGGCCCCAAGCTACATAAGCAGTAATCGGTTGCTGGAAAGGGGAGGCGCTGCAGGGGAGTTGCCTGCAAGCTAGGCATACAGGGATGCAGCTGCTCTGAGTTGCCGCCTATGCTGGAGGGCAGTGTATGATGGGGTGCAGCTGCCTCCAAGTCATTGTCCTGCAAGTAACCCCACTGTGCTATTGGTTCCCCAAGCTAGGCAGGAGTGGAGTCATTTCTTGGGTCTGTCACTGGTGTCTTACGTGGGGTGAACAGATGTTTGTTCTTTGTTCATGGATTCCCCAGGAAAAGTCACACAACAGGGAGGCAGTGGCCACATGGCTGCCTCTGTTTTCTAGTTAATGCTCACCACAAGCTTCTGGAAGGAACGATGACAGCTGCCTGCTAAGGCATAGAACAGCCTTCTGTACCCTGAGGGAAATTAGCTTCATGACAACTGCCCTCCCATCCAGGCACTGGGTTAGTTGCTCACCGAGCTACACCCCAGCCAAAGGTCCAGGGTTCAGAATTTTGATTCTTCATCAGCCAGGCATGGGTCAGCCTCTCCCTGTGTCATGTGTCTGCTGAAGAACCACAGGAGATGGACCGGTCATGACCAACCTTACCTCTGGGATCCCACAGCTCAGTGGGGAAATGGACACCGCCCTATCACCACTACTGAGATGCAGGACAGAACTGCCTGCAAGCTGCATGACAGATACACCAGGAGGGGGCAGGAAGTGTATGACGGGGCAAAGCTCCTCGCTATGGCTGGGAATTGAGAAACCTCCCTGGCGGAGTGAGCATTTAGCCCAGAACCCCCAAATCTAAGCAGGATTTGAAAAGAGATCTGGAGGAAGCAGCAGTTCAAGGTGAACACGGGCACTGAGACGTGAAGGCAGAGCTTCTGTGAGGGGGCTGGTGGTCACCCCCTGAAACCATAGGGAACAAGGTAAGGAAGGCAGTGTGGGACCAGGTGACCAGGAAGCCAGACAGAGTTTGGATGCTGCTGATGGGCAATAGGGTCCAGTTCGGAAAGGACAGGTAAGATTAAGTGCCTTTGAGTCTGGTCACTCTCTCCGAGGAGGACAGGCTAGAAGAGGGTGAGAAGGGAAGACCAGTGACCGATGTGGAGTGAGAGAGGCTGGACCATCGGGGTAAGGTAGAGAAATGTGGATGGATTTGGCATTTGGAAAATAAATGTGGATGGATTTGACATCTCAATATAAAAAGTGGAGCTGTGTGGGGTTGCTGAAGGATACAGGAAAGAGACAAGGGCCAATGGCTATTTCCTGATGTGAACATGTATGGTGTGGTCTTAGATATTGGTTCTAGAAGTGAGGTGGGACAAGCAAGCAGAAAGCAGGTCTCTCAAAGTTTTTTTTTTTTTTTTTTTTTTTTTTTAAAAGGATGCAGTTGCTTAAATGACACCGGGCTTACCACCTCCTCCTTCCGAGACTCTATCAGAGTGACTTTTAAAAGAAAGCACAACAGCAAAGAGAACGGGAGAAGCCTCTTTAGAGCAAGGGACTTAAGGACATTTCCGGGACATGGGCCGAAGATGCCTCAGTTCACAGCCCACAGCCAAGAGCATATGCTGAGGGAGCTGCCTCCGGAAAGGGAACCCACCTCCAGATTCGCACCTCCAGATTCACACCTCCCCTAGAAGCACAGGAAAAGCCAAGACTTGAATATGGAAGACTCCCTAATGTAGGAAAAAGGAGGTGGAGGGTTCTTTCCTTAAAAAGTAAAATGAGGTAGTTGGGGAGATGGCTCAGCAGTTCAGAGCGCTTAGTGTTCTTGAACAGGAGTGAGTTTGGCTCACAGCACCCACATTAGGTGGCTCACAACCCCGTTATTCCAGCTTCAAAGGATCTGGTGCCCTCTGCTGGCCTCTGTGGACACTGCACTCACGTGCACAAATACACACCCAGAAAACACACACACCCAGATAACACACACACACACACACACACACACACACACACGTAAAAATAAAACCTTAAAAACGTAGAATGAACTGTGAGAGGAAGTGGCTCATGTGGAAGTTGGAATCCTTCTTACTGTGGCAGGGTACTGTAGAGGGGAAGCCCAGACAGTGTCCATCTCAGACCCTTCATCGTACAGAGGAAACTGCTGGCAGCCAAGTCCCGCCCTGGAGCGAGAGCTGAGCGCCTCCACCCAGCCTTTGGACACTCCATGTTCTTATGCGTGAATGGACAGCTAAGAATCACAGCAAGGGGGTGGAGGTCAGAGGACAACTTTCAGGAGTTGGTTAGCTTCCTTTCCCACTCAGGGTCCTGGAGATCAAACACTGCCATCAGCTTTGGTTGATAAGTGCTCTACCTGCTGAGCCTTCTCCCCAGCCAAAGCACAAACTCCTTTCTTTCTCTAAACCAGCATATAGTAATTTGTTAGATGCTGTTATGAAATATCTTAACAAAGTATGTTTCTGTGGTTTTCCTTTTTTATGTCCCTTGGGACATTTACCTGTGTCCCCAATCCTGATCTCCTTTCTAGACTTTTAGACCTTACCCACTCTTACCCCTGTTTCCATAGATACATGCATGCCTTATAGTCTGGGGATTTGCATATGAAGGCAGACATGTTCATTTCTTTTTTAATTTGAATGATCTCACTTAATATTATGCTTTCCGAGCATGGATATTTGACCTAAAACGTTCAATACTCAGATTGAGCATCAAAGCCAAAGGCATTCAAGAATGAAGAATAAAATATATTGGGAGGCATAAGCTTTGGGGGAAACTGTGAGAGGAACTTCTATTCCAGGGCGGTTTTAAAATGAATTAAAAATTCCAGAAAGAAAAAGCCAATGTGAGAGAATTTCTCTACCTCCTTTCCTTTGAGGACAGGCAAGTGCAGCTAGGCTGTGGAAAACACAGGAAATGACCACTAAAGCCTTAAAGCCGGATACAACCTTGCAGAACGTCACAACACCAAGGGTATTAATTAGTCTGTTCGCCACGGACTTTTTACATTAATTTTAATTTGTAAAATATTGCATTTAACATCACTTTTCTTGATTGAGTTTCTGTGTTAGAGGCAAGGGCCTCAGCTGCCATATCCTCATGCCTGGGAACAGCATGGAGGGTGAAGGGGTGAAAAACTGTTCTTACTCTCGTGGACCTTAAAGAAGATGGAGGGGTGATGGGCTGCAGTGTTCTGGGTGGGGCAGAACCCTCATGAATGGGATCATGGAGGGGTGGTGGGCTGCAGTGTTCTGGGTGGGGCAGAACCTTCATGAATGTGATCAAAGCTTTTATTCACAATGCCTCAGAGACACACCTCAACCCTTCCCCAAGTGAAGACACAGACGGGAGGTCCATCTATACCAGACGAGGAATCTGCCAACACCTCACTTAGCCTCCAAGATAAGCAAACGCCTTTCTTTGCAGGTAATCTAGGGTGTATGTGTGTGCATGTGCATGAACGTACACACACGTGGAGGACAACGTTAAGTCAGTTCTCTTCCACCATGTGGGTTCCACAAGTTGAACTCAGGCCATCAGACTTGATGGTAATCACCTTTAGCCAATGAAGTGCCAGCCCGTGAAAGAGATTATTGCCGTTCATGGTATCCTGTTACAGACAGCCTATGACATCAAGACATGGGTGACTCTAATAAATTTCAAATAAACCCAACAGGCTTCCCATGAGGAACAAGAGTCAGTGTAGAACACACACACCACACACACCACACACACACACACACACACACACATACACACTCACATTCTGCTCTCATGTTTCGTGACGATGTAGGTCTGTGTATATGCAAGTGAGGCCCTCTGTACATGTTGTAAGTGGAGACCAGAGGCTAATAATGGGTGGCTAATATCAGGTGTCTTCTTTGATGGTCATCTACTTCATTTTTTGAGACCGTATCTCACTAAACTTGGCGCTCACCAATTGTTTAGGCTGGCTGACCAGTGAGCGCCCAGGCACCTACCTTTTTTACTCCCATCCCCAGTGCTGGGTTACGGACACATGCTGTGCGTGCTGGGGATCAGAACTCAGGTCCTCATGCTTACACAGTAAGCCCTGTACTGACAGATCATCCCCCAGCCCCAGCACTGGGCTCTCCATCAGTGACACTGCTTGCTTAAAGATGACATGTTTAACAGTATGGGGATGTCCTTTTCTCTTCCTAGCGACATACTTTCCACCCCATCTGTATTTACATGGGGCCATGTGACCTGTGCAGGGAAGTAGGGACAGGTGTGGGAATGAGGCATCACTCCTGAGCTGGGCCAGTTAAAAGCCAGGGGCCTCTCCCACACTCTCTTTTGTCCTCATCCACAGTGACTTTGGAAACCACACAAGGGAAGGCGTCTGGCACCAAAATGACTGTATGCAGTAAAAATACCTGTATTCTGGCACTGCAGGGGGCATGAGCGGGCTGTGACATAAGCATGCAGTGTGGCCCATGGGCAGGCAGGGGTTGTCGATTGTGACAGTTACATTATCTCGACTAGGAAGAACACTGACTGGAATTCTTTGTCCCGTCAATAAGGTGTGAAGACAGAACAAGAACAGTTTTTGACATTCGAGGGACAGACACTTGATCCTCTAAGCATGCTTTGTTGTTGTTGCTACTGTCCTACTTTTTGTTTTTTGAAGTAAGAAGAATGTGCTCCAGAAAATGGAAAGCATAAACAAACAAACAAGCTATCTTGGAAAGGATAGAACCAGGGCAGGATGCCCAGAGAAGGGTAGAGAAAACCAACATTTGACTTGGTTGACCAAGGTCAACAATTCCTAGGGATAACTAACCTTGGAAATCTGACTGTAATGCATTTAGTTTCAGGTCCTGTCCTTGACTTTTAAGATTTTATTTTTATGTATATGGGTGTTTTGTTTGAATGTATATCTGTGCACCACACGTGCCCCAGAAGAGGGTATTGGATCCTTTGGAACTGGTTTACAGAGGTTGTGAGGCACCATGTATGTGCTAAGAACCAGACCCAGGTCCTTTACAAGCACAGCACATGTTCTAATTACTGAACCATCTCTCCAGTTTCTGCCCTCAACTTTTAGAACCAGCTAACATGTCAGTGATGGAAGGCTATGAACATACTGGCTCAAGAGTAGGCAGATCTTGGTCATTGTATCCGATTCCAATCCATATAGAAGAATACAAAGAGGCTGGGTACTAGGGATGGGATTTTCCTTGTGGCCCCATTGTACTGGCCCTGACCCAGCCTGTTGCTGTCTTGTTTTCTGCACTGTTGCCCTTGAATGGATCTGCGCTGATGGGCTATGGTAGGGAAGCTTGGTATGAGGGCAGATGCCTTTAACCCCAGCTCTTGGGAGACAGGGATAGGTGATTCTTTATGAGTTTGAAGCCAGCCTGGTCTACATAGTGCATTCCAGATCAGTCATCCATGTACGACCCCCATCTCAATGCCCTACCCCGTTCTAAAGAAAATTCCCAAGAGCCATGGCAGGGGAGCTCCTACCCATGACCTCTCGTTCTCAATGAACACCATGTGACTTCCGCAGAGTGCACTCCCCTGATCAGCTTCTGATAGGCCCCCCTCTCCCCGTTGCTTTAGACACTTCTTCTCCCTATAGGGGTGGCTGTTGATTTCCTCTTAAGAGAAGATAACCTTGTCTGTCCAACACGCTCTCATCTAGTGCTCTGGTTCCAGTTTTCAGAGACTATCTCAAAGTCTGATTTGAAAAGAAAAAAAATCAATTGTGTGCTCCAAAAATCAAGTGTGTGACGCTTCAGAACCTGTCGGCGCCTGGCGGTCTTCCAGGCGGGCAGTTCCACACTGCTCCATCTGCAAAGCATTAGCAGGACAGAGCAAGGTTTGAGCCTTTGATTGTAGCCGGACACTGTGGTTTCCTGTGCGTGTCCCTTCTATCCTATGGCCCCTGTGAGTCTGTACTTGGCACTGATCAGCTGTGCATAGGGTAAGGCCACCTTGGCAGCCTTGGTGTGGCTGCCAAGTAGTTATGGAGTCAAGAGTTAAGTGAGGCCAGTCCCCAGTTTTTGGAGCAATGCTCCTCCCCAGACATGTTTAAATGAAATATCTTGTATGTTCTTACTCCAAGGAGAGAGTAAGAACACTTAAGAGAAATCTTGTCACAGGCTGGTATGTCCCTCCCCGACCTCGGCAAAGAAAGTGGATGGTAGGTCTCACAGCAATTTCTACCATAGTCTCTTCCCATCCCAGAGTCGGTGAACTGCAAAGAGCTGGTCCTCACCTCCAGGGAAAGTTGAGGACAGGGGAATGTGGCACCTGCTGTGACATCTCATGTGCAGGCTCCTGGTAAATAAGGTCTCACACAGTCACACAATCCTCCCATGGCCCAGATTTTGGTCCCCAAATCATCCTCCTGACCCATATCCAGCAATTCAACTCACAGCGCCCAAGGGAAAGGTCAAAGAGGAGACTCTCACACCCTCCCTGAGAGCCCAGTGGAGCACACAGCACCCTCTGAGGGCAGGCTCAGACTCCCGGGGAACAGGCGGGCTATTGCATCTTTGGCTTATATGGAGGAGTGTCCCAGCTCCGCCCGTGCTATGGAAAAGTGCAGAGGCCAGCAGAAAATGTCAGAGTGTGCTCTTCTGTGTCAACACTTCTGTTCTGCAGCTGTCATCAAAGGCAGTCTGCGAACAGGGATGGACAGAGGCCCATGGCTTCTCTGACTTATAGGCAGGCAGTAGAACATTAGGGAGCTATCTGCAATGAAGGCCCTTCATTTTCTGCTCCCTGGCCCTGGCATTAATAAGGCAATCACGTCTAATTGCCAAGAATGCTTGTTGCAGTGAGCGAAAACCGTGAGCACCAGGGTCAGTGGGAAGAGCTGGCATACCCGTGATTACTGCTAAATTATCTTTCTCCTTTCTTGGCAATTTCCTTTAAAGGTGGTAAACATCAGCAGTTCCTCTGTAGCTTTGACTAACTCTGTAATTGAACTGGTCTTATACTTTATGTGAAAGTTTGCACATGTGTCGGTGCCTGTGTGGGTACATGTGTGTTTGGGCATGCATATATGTGTGTATACATGTACGTGAAGTTGACTTCTGGTATCCTCTTGCTTACTTGCCACTTTATTGAAGCAAGGTCTGTCAACAGAACACAGAGATCACATATAGACTAATCTAGCTAGCCAGCTTGTCCCAGGGATTCCCCCATCTCTGCCTCCTGAATGCTGGGATTACAGGTAGCTGTCATACCTGCCTAGATTTCACATGAGTTCTGGGTATAAAAACTTTGATTCTTAAAATGTTCTCACTGAACATAGCGGACAATGAGGACTACTGAGACCTCAAGAACAATGGCAATGGGTTTTTGAGCCTACTGCACGTATTGGCTTTGTGGGAGCCTAGGCAGTTTGGATGCTCACCTTACTAGACCTGGATGGAGGTGGGTGGTCCTTGGACTTCCCACAGGGCAGGGAACCCTGATTGCTCTTTGGGCTGACGAGGGAGGGTGACTTGATTGGGGGAGGGGGAGGGAAAGGGGAGGCGGAGGTGGTGAAGAGAAAGAAATCTTTAATAAATTAAAAAAAAACTTTGATTCTTATACTTGTGTGGCAAACGCTTTATCCATGGAACTATTTCCCCAGCCTGAGTCCTGTCATTTTTGTTTCTGGTACCCCCCCTTACTCACAGTGTTTCCAACACTATAGGAAGAGCATCAGTCCAGCACCCCTTGAACAGCTGAAGTCATCTTTATTATTATTATTATTATTATTATTATTATTATTATTATTATTATTACTACTACTACTACTACTACTACTACTACTATTTTGGTTTTTTGAGACAGAGTTTCACTGTAGCTTTGGAGTCTGTCCTAGAACTATCTCTTGTAGACCAGGCTGGCCTTGAACTCACAGAGATTTGCCTGCTTCTACCTCCCACGTGCTGGGATTAAAGGTGTGAGCCAGCGCTGCCCGGCTCAGCTGAAGTCATCTTATGGCCCTAGCATCCTCCTTAGCCTGTCCTTAATGGTAAGAAAATGAAAGGGAGTACATTCATGTTTCAAGGGCTCACAAGCCTCGTACCAGCCCTGGTTGGACCCAGGAGACAGCGAATTGGACATTTATGTCTGGAAGAATCTAAGTCACATGACTCATTTCTCAAGCTAAGCACCAAGCCCAAGCTCCAGGCTGAGTCCCTGAGAAGTTTGTCCACCCTGATGACATCTGCATTTGTTTTTCCCAGCAATCTGCCAACAGGTGGGTGTGAAGGGGCCATAACAAGATGTCATTCATAATTTAAAATTCATCACTGAGAAGGGCTCTGCAGTAACAGCCCAACCTCAATTATTTCCAAGATGCCGCTACAGCCGTGCTCCCCTCCGCAGTGTCACCCTGAGGTCGCAGGATTCTTCAGGATTCCTTTCCCCACCTCCTTCACTCTGCCTCCCCACAGCCCCGCCTGTCATAAAGCCATTTTATCTCTGGAGAAGTTTTATGCAGGGATATATGACCAGAATACATGAAGGTCTTTTAAATTTATTTTCAATAGCCCCTCCACTCTCTTCCCCATGAAATATTTAGCATTTAACTCGTTATTTCAGCTGCTGGCGAAGGCTCGGGTGCAAGGTGGCTTTGTAGAGATGGCAGAATGTCACACCAAGGTAATTGTTTCTCTTTATTTCCTCTAGATAAAGAATAAGTAATAGGCAAGTCTGAATTATCGGGCAGTGCTTCCATCACGGGCTCCAGTGATAACATAACCAGCAGATTGAATTTGGAGTGGTCCCGCATAATCAGCTTCCCCTCGCTTCAGAGAATTTGCTTGGGAATGAGTGTGTGTTGGGGCGCGAGCCACCCTGCCAGCGTGTGTGTGTAGAGCCCCGCTTTCTAGAAACTCCAAACAGCCGAGCTGAAAAAAGTCCGTGTGGAGGTGGAGGGCTCTCTGAGGAGGTGGCAGGGCGGTGCGGTGAGAGTGCACATGACCATGCAGGACGCAAGTACAAGAGCAGGAAGAGCGAAAAGGACAGCGGGAGAGGCAAAGAAAGGGACCCAAAGCCAGCAGGAGGGTGTGAGGAGACTACTGAGGGACAGAGCAGAGATGGCAAAACTCAGAGGAAATGCTTGGTGAGTCGGAGGAAACCAAACGGAAGTGAAGCCAAACCTCTGGAAGCACCTAGCATCTGCATGAGGCTGATTCTTTTAAGCTTGGTTACAAAACCACACTATCATCAGAGAGCCAGTTACTAGTACAGCTTGGGTACCTACTTTCTCTCACTTTTGTCTTACAGCATCCTGGTGTTTGAAAACTTGTTTTGAGATGGGCTTTTACTATATTGCCAGACTGATTTCAAATTCCTGGACTCTCAAATGAGCCTCTTCTGGGACTGCAGAATGCCGACCTAGAAGTGCACCCTGCCACACGAGGGTTTGAATCAGAGCTGAACTGAGCTCTTACATGTAGCAGACCTGAGGCGGCAGCAGGTCATAAGGTTCTGGAAGCTAAGGACACTTAAAAGCCTCAGGAAGTACAAGAAACTCACAAGATTCACAAGTCCCTCTCCAGAGTCATCAAAATGATAAACAATTGCTGGGGAAAGAGAGTGTGGAGCCTGGAGCTGTGCAGGGAATTCCAGGGACACAACTTTTCCAGGTCCCTACCCATGCTGGGGTGGACTTTGTAGAGATCCAGCTTGAGTCACCCACTCTTCTCCAATAACCCCTCCAGGTCTCGTTCATCGAGCTGGGCTTGGGTGGATCCACTTCTTTGTTTTGCCGCCAGCGCCCTACCCAGGCTGAACAAGTGTTTGCTTACACCTCCGCAGCAACTGCCACGCAGCCCCTGAACACTGCCCAAGGCCTCTGTTTAGCAGGACCTTCCTGTTACCTTAAACCAGTGCTTTCACGTCTCAGAAAAATTTAAGACAGATCAAAAATTTTTTTTCCCTCTTCTAAGCATTTCAAGTGGACGAGACATAAATATTCATGACTGACATGGAAGAGCTGGCTAGGGAGAGGTTGCGGAGGAGCAAATTATCCCATGAAATCTTTGTCGCGCGGCCACTTACTTCTTTGGTATACTCTCCCGCAGAAAACAGAGCATCGGGTGTCAGAGGGGCCATCCTCACCCATGTGTGAGCAATCTCTGAGCAGACAAAGTTTTTCACCCCATGACAGTGCCCACCACATCCCTTTTCTGGTCACTACCCTACCACAGTTCCTCTGTTTAGAGGTCAGAGACTGTCCTTTCTGTGAACTGTGGACCTCACTTGCTGGGCCCTCTGTTGAGCAGGCTGTAGGTTGCTACACAGATATAACTTGGAACTGGAAGGTTGATGCCCAAGTTGTCTCTTGTACCTCACGACACAAACCTGGGGAATGACTGAACAGGGACAAGGACCAAGCTTAGCCAGGATCACGGATTCTCAGTCCCTAGGGCTGAGGTTAGAGAATCTTAAGATCAGGCAGATGTATGTAAACTAACTGACCCCCTGAAAGGTACCCCACCAGGATGCCTCCTCCAACAGTGTTTGAACCCCTGGGGCTGTGCCTGGCACACAAAATGTGCTCCGTCAATCATTTCAGTTTTAAGGCTTTGTGCCTTTCCAGCCACTGCACTCTACTCAAGGAGCCAACACCATGAACGTATTTGCCCACTCTCCTTACTTAAGGTTTAAACCACCTGTTCAGATGGTAAAAGGGGGGAATGAGGGAAAGAACAGATTTGGAGAAAAGGGAAAAGAGGAAAGAGAGAAAAGGGGAAGGAGAGGGTTTTAAATGTATTCCTCAGACCTGATGATAGCTTCTAGATTTATCAGATGGTCTTTGAAAATATGGCTCGAAATCTAAGGGGAGGGAGTCAAATTCTCATAAACAACCAATACACCATTCTACTGTTTTCTTTCTCATTCTCTTACTTTTGGAGTGTGTGTGTGTGTGTGTGTACGCACACACATGTGTACATGTGAGTGCATGAGAGTGCATGTGTGTGCATATGCACATACATGTGGCGGCCCAAGGCTGGCATCAGGTAATCCTCTGCCCTTCTTCCACCTTATCCAATGAGGCAGGGTCCCTCAATCAAACCTAGGGCTCTCCAGTGTGGCTAGCCTCCCTAGCTAGCTTGCTCTGGGGATCTTGTCTCCGCCTTCCCAGGCTTGAATTACAGGTACCTGACATTTACCTGGATCCTGGGGATCTTAACTCAGTCCTCACACTGTGAAGAAGCACGTTAGCCAATGATCCATCTCCCTAGCCCCATCCTTTCATATAACAAATTCTATTTCTTCTAGTTCTTTCCAATAGCCTGCCATTATGCAGGGCAGGCATGTTATGCTTCTTATTCCGTCTTTAACAATTTCCATGCATCTCACTGCATCTTTTTAACAGACCTGTTGGGGGACGGCTTTATTACATTCACACGTGAGGAGGAGGAAACTGAGGCTGAGAGACCGCCGGGATTGAAACTCTAACTGCACGGAGTGATTTCTGACACCTCCTCCCAGGAGAGCCCCAGCACAATTCCCCTCAGGAGAGGCCCGGGGAACAAATGACCCTTGAGCATCCTACTGCTGCCTCTTTTCCCTGATAACAACCCATTGAAATTCTAATTGGCCTGGACGGCAACTTGTCCTTAAGCCCCAATTCAAACGTTACTTTTAAAACTCTGTAAAATCCGTTCTCTCTGTTTTTCCTCCCATGAGAAATGCCAGTTTCCCGGAGACTTCAGAGAGAAATTTGCCCAGATAATTGATAACTGTTCATGGGTACTAAAGGACACTCGGAGCTGGGGGCATCTCATATCATTTTATACTTCAATTACTCGAAACTGTCCATTGCCTGGTGACTTCCATGGCGACGGCATCGGAGATAGACGCTCAGCCACGGACACCAGTGGGCCCGTTTTCTTTTTCCCACTTTCTCTCTGGTACACATTACGACAAGCGGATTTCATTAGGAAATGAATTATGCTCTTCTGTGCAAGGTCCCTGTTGAACCCCAAACCACTTATGATGCTTCTCTAAGATCCTACTAATGAAAGACGTGGGGATGAGCTGCATAACCAACCCCTGCTTTTCCCCTCTTAATAAAATGTATGCTGTGTAGAGAGCACATTGTGGCCCCATTTGGACCTAGACTCACTAAGCTGCCTTCGTCCTCACAATTTATGGCACGGCGGTCCATGCAACAGCCTAAAAAACGCAGCCTCCACAGCTCATCTGAAATTCTAACTGTATCCGTGAGCTGGTTGTCTGTCTCTGGTCTCCCTCTGTAACCCGCTCGGGTTCAAGCCTCTGGGAGGAGCGCCTGTCACTGTGATAACAGGCAGGGATAAATAATGTATTTTTAGGAGAGGTTCTCATTCTGCTGCTCTTGTTAGGATGCAGGCCCAATATTATGGGCTTGCAAATTTAATCTTAATTTCTTCTGTGGTTTTTCTCCTTAACATTCTCCATTGATCCCCGGAGTCAGGAAAACGTGTAGTTTATCATCAGCCTGATGCACAATAGCCGAGCAGTCCCCCAAGTTGCCGCATCCATTTCTCTCCATCAGATCAGGACAAGGTTTTAATTTTTCATGAAAGGCAGTGCTGCAGCCTTCTACATGGCCAGATAACTGGGGTAATTTGCTCACACACACTGATTCCATTCAGCTCGAGGCTCCTGAGGCCTCGGCACTGACCTGGATTGGCACAGTGGGAAGGAGGCTGTCTTGCTAGGCAGGGGTGGGGACATGGGAGCTGGAGGGTCTTGCATTACTGCCCGCCCCAAAGAGTGTGAACAGAAACTAACTCATCCACACGACCTTTTGTAGCTGTGACTGTATCCCCAAACAACACAGGCTAAAGGATTCTCAGATCTGAACATTTTTTATGTGAAATGCAAAGCTTTTTTTCACATAAAAAATTTTGTCTTTCTGTTATTTTCTCTCTCTTTTCTCTTGCAACAGGGTCTTAACCTGGTAGTGCAGGTTGTCCTTGAATTTAACACAATCCTCCTGTCTCAGCTTTCTGAGTATTAGGATGACAGAAGTATGCCACTATACCTAGATAGTTCCTTAAGCATTTGATGCTGGGTGCTAATTTTGAGAAAGGTGTAAGTAAAATGAAAATTCTAAAACATTTTGCATTTTTGGTTATTGTTCCCACATGATCTCTTATTATTGCCATTTATTATTATTATTATTATTATTATTATTATTATTATTATTATCTGAGAGAGCACACACGGCATGCGTACAGAGGTCAAAGGACAAGTCTGTGCAGTCGGTTCTTTCTCTGCCTCTGTGTAGGCTCTGGGGCTCTAACTCAGTCTGGTCTAGCAAGCACCTTTGCCTGCCTAGCCATCTGGCTGGCCCCTCGCATGATCTTCCTTATGTCCCCTGGTATCACCGATTACCACCTAGCATTCCTCATTTTGATCTGCTTACTTGCTCATCTGCCTCCTGCAGCACGAGTGTCCCACAGTGGATGGGCTGAGTGCCCCTTGCTCATGGCCTGGCAGCCGACACCCAGAAGATGCTAACTACACGTGTGGAAAGAATCAAACAGAAGCCGCTAGCTAGCCTAGGGCAGCTTATGACTTCTTTAAGATTCAGTTCCCTTTTCCATCCAAAGAAGGGGACGCAACGGGTGCACGAAGGAAAACCAACCAGGTGAAGAGCCATTCAAGTGTGACAGATATGGAGGGACATGTTTCAGCAGCACAAAGGAACAAAGAGCTGACTCGAGCAACATGAGAGAAAGTCAGATTTGGGGCTTGTGGAAAGCCAGACACAGGAGCCCCTGCTGTCTGACACACAGATGAAGCGCCTGGAGAGGCAAACCGTGGAGACGAGAGGTGGCAGAGCAGTTGCCTCAGGCTGTGAGTTGGGCTGGGAAAGAAAAGGGCTTGAAGTTTCTTTGGTGGTGCTCGTGGGGTAACAGAAACTTTTAAAATTAGCCTGTAGCAGTGACCGAATGCTTCTGTAAAAAAAATTTTTTAAAAGTCATTGAGTTGCACAAATAAATGAATTGTATCTTAAACTATATCTTAAAGTTATATCTTAATATAACTATCAAAGTGCAATTCTCCACAGCTATTAAGTTTGATACTCGGGAAGCTGAGAGATAGCTCAGTTGGCAACATCCTCACAAGCATGGAGAGCTGAGTTTGATGCTTAAAAACTGAATAAAAAATCTGGGGTGAGGGTAGCATGCCTTTGTAATCCCAGCACTGGGAAGGCAGAGACACCAGGCTCCTGGGGCTCACTGGCCAGCCAGCCTAAACCAATGAGGGGATTCTGATTACTTTAAAAATACTTTTTTCTAAGGAGTTGAGAAAGATTCCTCAGGATGCCAGCAGAAGTTGGGCCCAGGCCTCCACATGCATGCACACAATGTATGCCTGAAATACAAACATGCGTAAATAAAACGAACTCTGTTAGTGCTATGAGCTCTTTCTATGTGGTCCTGGGGGAAGGCGTGGTGTTTGGTACACGTACCCTCCTCCTTCTGACAAAGCAAATTACACACAGCATCCAAAGCAATTCAGGAGAAAGATGGAAGCAGTGTCATGAGGATCCAACAAAGCAAAGTTAGGGACAGCACCAAGCAGAGGACACTGGGCAGATGTAGTACTCCTGACACACACACACACACAATCCAGCAAGCAAAGGGCAAGAGGCACCTGTTGAAGTCAGGCTGCCACTGGCAGGCCCTTTGATGTTGTGTAAATGAATGTATCTCTGTGAGCCTGTTTCCCCATGTGAAAGATGAGGGTAATACTGGTAGAGAATAAGCCGTATGTGAGCATCTTGCCCCTACTCTTAGGGGCATCACAGAAAGTGGGGCTGTTCCATGCCACTGTGACACCCCACAGTCCTGCTGATGCGCTAAAGGCTCCTGGCGTTGTTCTGAGTGACTGTAGACCAGCGCACGGATCTCCGCATCACCCAGGCTCTGCAGACGATGTGCTGGCTCTAAGTGAGCTGCACTTTGCCCTGCATCTGCTTGCCAGTTTGGATAAGAGCAGCTGGAAGGTCCTTACATCCTTTGTGGCAGCGTGCCTCTCCTTTTTCCAACTGTGTTTCCCATTAGCAAGGGCCAACACCTCTTGGGAGTCTCCCCACAATCTCAATGAATGCGCATCCTCTGTCCTCAGGCAAACCACCTTCTCCGTGGCCCAGGAGGCTATGCCAGCCAATGATGATCTTTATTTCCCTGGAAAGAGGAGGTTTGGTTTTCAAGTAAGATTTCACCTAGAAAGCCTTTGCCTATCTCTCAGTAACACTTTTAAGGAAAAGGCAGCTCTTTGCCATCGAGCAGCGGGTCGCACATGGTCACAGACACCCTAGGTATTGGGAGAGATGGACCAGGCTGTGGCACAGAGGTGAACTGGACAATTCCAGATACCTCTGGGACGTAGACAGGGACGGGCAGTGACTCTTAGCATAACAAATCCCAAGGAGGTTAGCCTGCTGAGGACTGGACACTATGCTGTTGGTTGGGAGAGACTTCACACGTCTAAGATATTTGGGCAGTGAGTGGGGTCCAGGGCTCTCTGGGCTGGAAGCCTCTGCTTGGAGTGTGACTATAGGTTTTACTGCTGACCCTAGTGACCTAAAAACTAAGCATCACCATGGATTGGACTGAACATGGATGCCCATGAAGAACAATTTGTTTATTAAAAGCTAAGTATATGCCAGATTCTGTGCCACTGTCTAGGCTCATAGGGGAGTTAGAGGCAGCTCCTCCCTACATGGAGCTTGGAGCTTACTGACGATTTAGAAGTAGCATGGTGTCAGAGAAGAGAGCTGTTTTCCCAAACCAGTTAGATGCAGCATGATGGTTCTCACCTGCAGATTCTCCCCCATGGTGCCTGTGGGAGCACCCAGCAGCAGAGAGAGCTTGAGCCTAGCTTGGGCTGATTTTCCTTAGGGAGGAAGGAAGGGAAGTGGACGCCAATTTGGAAAAGAGAAACTGACCTGGAGCCAGGTATTGTGTCTGCATTGCCAGCCTGCACTTAGCTTGTTCTACTTGATGCAAAGGGTTCTTTTCTGTGAGATTTGCCACTGCTGATAGAGTTGGCTCAGCATGGAAGAAATGCCATCCAAGTATATAT